>NC_084739.1:20544659-20654659 GCF_033978785.1 Entelurus aequoreus
ATATATATATATATATATATATGTACACATAGATATGTATATACACATGTACACAGTCGCAATCAAAAGTTTACATGCACTTGTAAAGAACATAATGTCATGGCTGTCTTGAGTTTCCAATACTTTCTACAAGCCTTATTTTTTTGTGATAGAGTGATTGGAGCACATACTTGTTGGTCACAAAAAACATTCATGAAATGTGGTTCTTTTATGAATTTATTATGGGTCTACTGTAAATGTGACCAAATCTGCTGCAATGTTAATATTGCAGTGCAGTTCAGCTAAATATGTTGGTTTTCTGACATGGACTTGTTTTTTCAGCATTGTCCACATTTCTGACATCACGTGGACGAAGATAAGACCCTCTGGAGGAAAGTCCTGTGGTCAGAAGAAACACAAATTGAGCTGTTTGGCCACAATACCTAGCAATATGTTTTGAGGAGAAAAGGTGAGGTCTTTAATCCCAGGAACACCGATCCTACCGTCAAGCATGGTGGTGGTAGTATTATGCTCTGGGCCTGTTTTGCTGCCAATTGAACTGGTGCTTTACATATAGTAAATGGGACAATGAAAAAGGAGGATTATTTCCAAATTCTTCAGGACAACCTAAAATCATCAGTCCGGAGGTTGGGTCTTGGGCCCAGTTCAGTGTTCCAACAGGACAATGACACTAAACACACGTCAAAAGTGGTAAAGGAATGGCTAAATCAGGTTAAAATTAATGTTTTAGAATGGCCTTCCCAAAGTCCTGACTTAAACATGTGGACAATGCTGAAGAAACAAACAGCTCAATTTTTGTTTAATCTGAACCTCCAGAAGGTCTTATCTTCGTCCATGTGATGTCAGAAGTGTAGACTTTGCTGAAGAAACAAGTCCATGTCAGAAAACCATCACATTTAGCTGAATTGCACCAATTTTGTCAAGAGGAATGGTCAACAATTCAACCAGAAGCTTGCCATAAGCTTGTGGATGGCTACCAAAAGTGCCTTATTGCAGTGAAACTTGCCAAGGGACATGTAACCAAATATTAACATTGCTGTATGTATACTTTTGACCCAGCAGATTTGGTCACATTTTCAGTAGACCCATAATAAATTCATAAAAGAACCAAACTTCATGAATGTTTTTTGTGACCAACAAGTATGTGCTCCGATCACTCTATCACAAAAAAATAAGAGTTGTAGAAATGATTGGAAACTCAAGACAGCCATGACTTTATGTTCTTTACAAGTGTATGTAAACTTTTGACCACAACTGTATATATCCATCCATCCATCCATTTTCTACCGCTTGTCCCTCTCGGCCTATCCCAGCTACACTCGGACAGAAGGCGGAGTTCACCCTGGACAAGCCGCCACCTCATCGCAAAACCAACACAGATAGACAGGCAACATTCGCACTATATATATATATATATATATATATATATATATATATATATATATATATATATATATATATATATATATATATATATATATATATATATATATATATATATATATATATAATTAATTAATTCCTTATCCTAGGGTGCATTGAGCCTGTCCTGGTTAAGAATTAAAGCATTCTTTCACAATACCGCATCCAATGAGTTCCTCCTCCTGGCAGCCTGAGAATGAGCCTCATTACAGAGACATGATAGTCATGAATACTGATTTGTACTTTATACTGTATTCACTCGCTGGTCCACGTTGAGTCTAAATCATGTCTTACAAGACAAGATCAATGACCACTGAGGGCAAAACCTCCCAAGAGCTCTTTGGGGAAAAAAAAGAAAGATGTCTGGCATAGTGTATTCATGTTTATAACTGCTAAAAGGTTGAACGGTCCTGACAGGATGGCTTTTCTGTGAGGAGGCCAACATAGCCTGCAACTTAGACTCAACATTTGTTAAAAGTGACTTGTGGTGAGTTTTGCCTTATCTGACTTTTAAATGTTGTTCCGATGTTGGATACTATTCTTAAATAATGCCAAACTGTCAGATCATAAGGTTCACGCATTTTGGCTTGAGCTTGCGTGCAGTTTTGGAACGTTCTAAACCAGGGGTCCACAAACTTTTTGACTCGGGGGCCGCATTGGATTAAAAACATTTGAACCGGGGCTGGGCTGTATATATATATATATATATATATATATATATATATATATATATATATATATATATATATATATATATATATATATGCGATGAGGTGGCGACTTGTCCAGGGTGTACCCCGCCTTCCGCCCGATTGTAGCTGAGATAGGCTCCAGCGCCCCCCGCGACCCCGAAGGGAATAAGCGGTAGAAAATGGATGGATATATATATATATATATATATATATATATATATATATATATATATATATATATATATATATAGCCCTGCGATGAGGTGGCGACTTGTCCAGGGTGTACCCCGCTTTCCGCCCGATTGTAGCTGAGATAGGCTCCAGCGACCCCCCGCGACCCCAAAAGGGACAAGCGGTAGAAAATGGATCGATGGATATATATATATATATTCCAAGCCCGATGATTTCACGTTATCGATGGGAAAATGCATTTTTAGACAATATGATTTGCCTGAGCGGCTAGGAGACACCGAGCGGTAGAAAATGGATTATAAAGGACAGATTTTAAAAAATGATAATTAAAAAAAATAAAAAAATAAAAATGTATTGTAATTTATTTTTTATTTTTTATTTTTTTTTAACTTGGGACTTCCCGCGGGCCGGATTTTGGACGCTGGCGGGCCGCATTCGGCCCGCGGGCCGTAGTTAGGGGACCACTGTTCTAAACGCTGTGTTTTGCAGTCGTTTTAAACGAGGATACAGTGTGATGTCCCAATGAGGTGGATGTATCTATTTGAGCATTAAAGGGAACATATGATCATTTTAATCTACATTCAAAACAACTTTGTGGTCTAGATTAGGGGTGCCCAACCTTTTTTGCACCACGTTTAATGTAGGCATTATTTTCAGGGACCGGCTTTCCACTTGTGCCAGATAAATACAGCAAAAATAAGTGCACGAAAAATACAACTCACTATAACACTGAATTAGTGGGAGCCCTGGGTTTATTTATTTGCAATGAAAATCAGCCCTTGGCTACAATCTGTCACATTTATATTGTATATGTTCATTAATGTGCATTCTATCATGTCACAAAGTTATAACATTTATATTAAATAGCAACTTCCTATGAACAAGCTTATTGGTGTGTCTAGTCCAGGGGTCGGGAACCCAAAATGTTGAAAGAGCCATATTGGACCAAAAATACCCAAAAAAAATCTGTCTGAAGCCGCCAAAAATTAAAAGCCTTCTATAAGTGATATAATCAAGACAACACATGATGTAAGTGTCTATATTAGCTATAATAGCCTTCTATCAAAATGACTATGTGTCGCAGGCTGACACAAATCTTTATTGACAGAAATGTTGAAATTTAATATTTTTTCTACACATTTTTACAACATTGGAAAACATTAGAAAAACGCAAAAACTAGTCTAAATAGCATGTTAGCACCAATTAGTTTGCAGTCATGCACTGACCAAATCTGCCTGATTAGCACTCCATATCAAGTCAATAACATCAACAAAGCTCACCTTTGTGCATTTACACACAGCATAAAAAGGAGTGGCATAAAACATGTCTTTCTCTGGAATCGTTGAAGAAAGTTATGCATGTAAACCAGGGGTGTCCAAAGTGCGGCCCGGGGGCCATTTGCGGGCCGCAGGTCATTTTTTAACGGCCCCACGGCACGTTTTAAAAATACAATTGAAAAATATTAAAAACCATAAAAAGTTATATAAAAGAGCAAACAGGTGAAATGCAACAAGAAAATGTTACTCTAATAACACAAAGCTGCCATGCAGGCTGTTTCTTTCTTTAAAAAATAATCCATCCATCCATCTTCTTCCGCTTATCCGAGGTCGGGTCGCGGGGGCAGCAGCTTAAGCAGGGAAGCCCAGACTTAATGAATCAAAATCAATGTCATAATGAATTATTGACCTATCCAAGGCTCCAATTACGTCACATTAAATATTGCACTTTGAGATATTTTTTGGGGAAAATGTTGCATATTTTGTGTTTGCCATATAAAAAATTTAGCTGTTTTTTTTTTTTTTAAAGAAGTGCCTAAAATGAACAAACAAAAAACATAAACAAAAATACAACTTATAATTGACGGATAGATCTGAAGTTGATCTCCAGATTATTGTGTTAAAAGTAAACAGTAAAAAAAATGTATAATTTATTTTTTAACACTTTAATGAGTAGGACCCTTTTGGATCCCCAATAATTTTTGTGTGATTTGTTTTTATGAATTATTGACCTTTTTAAGGCTCCAATTATTATATAATCTCAAATATTCCACTTAAAAATGTTATTGGGTGAAAATATTGCATATTTTGTGTTGTTTCCATTAAAAACTAGGGTTTTCTTTGACAAAAAGAGCACACGACTTAAATCTTTAAAAACGTTATATTGACAGATAGACCTAATGTTGATCTATGGATTTAAAACTTTTTTGAATAATAATAAAAATAATAATACTGAATAATGACACATTTTTTACATTTTTTTTAACAAAACCCTTGTTGTCCCTGGGATAAAGCCTGAGTGGAGGCCTACATGTATATTTTTTATATATATATTGTATTGGTTTTCAAAATAAAAAAATATCAAAATGGCCCCCGTTTGCTTTGATTTTTCAGTGTGCGGCCCTCAGTGGAAAAAGTTTGGACACCAATGATGTAAACAAACTACGGTGAGTTCAAGGACCGCCAAAATTAGTAGGGCAAAACGGCGCTCGCCAATTAACAGTGGGACTTCTAACAATTAGGGAGGTTTGTGTCATGTTGTCCTCCTACAGACACACTATTAAAACAAAAATATATTTTTCCGCCCCATCTTTTTCATACATTTTTGAAAAAGTTCCAGGGAGCCACTAGGGCGGCGCTAAAGAGGCAACATTTTAATCGGAGAAAATGCAGTCGTTTATAAATTATTTAATGTTTCCTCGGACTGGTGGTTGGGCTCCACTGGTCTAGATAATAAGTATTGGAAATACATTAGTGTAAATTTTGCATACATTTTGCTCCACAGTAATTTTTACAACCTCTTTTTTGAGTGTATCTGCAATATGTTTGACTGTGGATTTCAAATGACACCACACGCTACCCTCTTCAAATGTATCATGATTTATCTTTTGGAAATGCGGACTATCAAGATATATATGTTAAAGCGGTCACCACTGTTTTTTTTCAAGACACGGGCGACAATAAACTTCATAAACACCAAATAGATTCACCCGGTCACAATTCGGTACACTTGCACATTCTCTGATCGATTCCTACTCTGTGTAAAAAAAAAAGAGCTGCTTTTAACAGCATTTATTAGATTTACACTTCCTTTTATTGTCATTTAAATTTGAACTTTATAGTACAGATAAGAACACAATGTCGTTGCATTAGCTCGTTGTAGTGCAGGATAAAAGAACACGGCATGTCACAGATTATATGAAAATAATACTTTGTCCTACCTTCTTTTGTGTTTTCTCGTAGCCTGGCTAAAGCCTAATGTTAAGATAAGTATACGTACCAAAGTCAATGAACCTTATAGTTTTATGCTTTGGCATTGTTTAACACAACAACCATCTTGCAGACATATGCAGACAATATGTTATGAATGTGACACCAAAGTATAGCCAATATTTATTATAAAACCAGTGATTCTCAAACTGTGGTATGCTCCATCTATTGGAACGGCAAATATTTGACTCATTATTTAAGTATTGAGTTTTATTTTCCTAAATTCTAACACAGTGTTACTGTTCAAACCAGGGGTGTCAAACTGATTTTAGATCGGGGGCCACATGAAGAAAAATCTACTCCCAAGTGGGCCGGACTGGTAAAATCACGACAGGATAACTTAAAAATAAAGACAACAGATTGTTTTCTTTCTTTAAAAATAGAACAAGCACATTATGAAAATGTACATATCATAATGTTGTTGTTTTGTTTTTTTACACTTACATGTTGCGGTTAACAGTATTCTATCTTTGTAGTTATTTATATTTTCTGAATAAATTATGTGATAATGTTCATCAGTCAACTCATTGGTGTTAATTTTCAATCTATCACGATAAAAAAAATGACATCATAATCAAATTACAGGATGTTAGTCATGTAGTTTGATCATTTTCCTCGACTGACATATGTAGCATCATCTACAAAGATACAAATAATTGCTATTGCGACATCCAGTGGACACATTTAGAACAGCTGTTTCTTTTTTTAAAAAATTGCAGGTTAATTTTTATACTTAGCAAACTCTTCCAGCGGGCCGGATAAAACCTGTTTGCGGGCCTGATCCGGCCCTCGGGCCGTACGTTTGTCACCCCTGGTTCAGACTGTGTGTAATGTTACAGTGGCCAAAATGTTAAAATATATTTGTTAAATAAAACCCCTGTCTTTTTTCATTATGGTGGTACTTGGAGAGCTAAGTGTTTTCTAGGGTGGTACTTAATGAAAGAGGTTCGAGAACCACTAATCTAGACCACAAGGAAGTGTTTAAAATGTAGATTAAAATCGTCATAGGTCTCCCTTAACTGAAAAATCCACACTACTGTGTTCATATTTTCTATTTAACGTCCATTCTACTTTGAGTTGAGACGGTATTAAAAATGTGCATATCGTTAGTTGGATGCATGTTCTATATCAGAACATTTCATGCCAGATAAAAATGACAACATGCTGTAGTATAATTAATATGAGCATTGGATGGATAAAGCTATACTCACAACCTACAAAACTGTTTTAACAATCAGCCATCTAATCGATCTGTATTACCATCCATACAAAGTTCAGTGGCTTTCATTTTGAACTGTTTCTGCCACATTGACTAAAGCTTTAGTTCCAGCTTAAGGCAAACAGTCCCACAGCAAGACTTTTTTAATTATACAATATTGATCCCCTCGGGTAGATTTCTCTTTTCACATCTGTTATTGTTTTTGTTGCATTATGCACACACACACACGCACGCACGCGCGCATACACGCACACACACACACACACACACACACACACACACACACACACACACACACACACACACACACACACACACACACACACACACACACACACACACACACACACACACACACCAGTCAACATGTCAACACAATAAAGGTGAAATGTCAGGGTTTGTGCAGCACAAACCTAATAAGACAACACACATTCTCCACACAGAACCAGTTCATACTGTGAGCAGAATAGGGATTTGGTATGTTGCTCAAGGGTAACACGGTGCATTAATAGCATTCGAGCATCACCCCGACAATCAGTTCCACTTGGTTTGCAGCTGAATTTAAAATCGAGGCCCCAATGTCTTGTACTCTTGCCACTAAAATCCATGTCCAAATACAGGAAGTGCTCACCTGGATGGCAACCAGGATTCTTAACAACTGGGACATGGGGAACATAAACAATACCTGCGAAACACTAAAATCATATTTGGTCCTTTTCTAATTGTTAGAATTTGGTGACATTGTCGCATATTCTCACTGTTTGTATTTACAATTATAGCATTGCCATTAGAAATGTGTGTGTTTTAGTTTGTTCAGTGCACTAGACAGGGGATTTATATGGCCCCATTCATTGCGGTTTACCTGAACGTGACGGATTCGGGGTGTGCACTATCCACTTCAACCGGCAGTAGACTGTTAAAGATCTTAAAGGCCTACTGAAATGTTTTTTTTTTAATTTAAACGGGGTTAGCAGATCCATTCTATGTGTCATACTTGATCATTTCGCGATATTGACATATTTTTGCTGAAAGGATTTAGTAGAGAACATCGACGATAAACTTTGCAACTTTTGGTCGCTGATAAAAAAAGCCTTGCCTGTACCGGAAGTAGCGTGACGTCGCAGGTTGAAAGGCTCCTCACATTTCCCCATTGTTTACACCAGCAGCTAGAGCGATTCGGACCGAGAAAGCGATGATTACCCCATTAATTTGAGCCAGGATGAAAGATTAGTGGATGAGGAACGTGAGAGTGAAGGACTAGAGTGCAGTGCAGGACATATCTTTTTTCGCTCTGACCGTAACTTAGGTACAAGGTCTCATTGGATTCCACACTTTCTCCTTTTTCTATTGTGGATCACGGATTTGTATTTTAAACCACCTCGGATACTATATCCTCTTGAAAATGAGAGTCGAGAACGCGAAATGGACATTCACAGTGACTTTTATCTCCACGACAATACATCGGCGAAGCACTTTAGCTACGGAGCTAACGTGATAGCATCGGGCTTAACTGCAGATAGAAACAAAAGAAATAAACCCCTGACTGGAAGGATAGACAGAAAATCAACAATACTATTAAACCATGGACATGCAAATACACGGTTAATGCTTTCCAGGCTGGCGAAGCTTAACAATGCTGTTGCTAACGACGCCATTGAATCTAACTTAGCTACGGGACCTCACAGAGCTATGCTAAAAACATTAGCTCTCCACCTACGCCAGCCAGCACTCATCTGCTCATCAACACCCGTGCTCACCTGCGTTCCAGCGATCGACGGAGCGACGAAGGACTTCACCCGATCATCGATGCGGTCGGCGGCTAGCGTCGGATAGCGCGTCTGCTATCCAAGTCAAAGTCCTCCTGGTTGTGTTGCTGCAGCCAGCCGCTAATACACTGATCCCACCTACAGCTTTCTTCTTTGCAGTCTTCATTGTTCATTAAAAGAATTGCAAAAGATTCACCAACACAGATGTCCAGAATACTGTGGAATTTTGCGATGAAAACAGAGCTTTTTGTATTGGATACAATGGTGTCCGAATACTTCCGTTTCAACCATTGACGTCACGCGCATACGTCATCATACATAGACGTTTTCAACCGGAAGTTTTGCGGAAAATTTAAAATTGCACTTTATAAGTTAACGTATTGGCATGTGTTGCAATGTTAAGATTGCATCATTGATATATAAACTATCAGACTGCGTGGTCGGTAGTAGTGGGTTTCAGTAGGCCTTTAAAATGTGTTTGATGGCAATTTCAACTTTGGATAACAGCGTCAGTTGCTATGTATGTGGCATTTTCCATCATTTTCAGCAGACTACATTGCAAAATGATTAACTGCCCACCCTTCTTACCCAGGAATGGAGCCATTTGAATGCCCTCCCTACTGCAGTCAAAGTGAAGTGTGCTCATTTGTTAAAAATGAGAAAACCGGTCCCAGCTGACTTTGGGCAAAAGGGGGATTTTAGCCTGAACTGGTTACTTATCAGTCACAGGGCAATTGTTCATAAGGCATTGAGCCAGAATTGCCTGGTAAAATTATGTTCAATATATGTTTAAATAATGTTGTGTTGATTAGACTTTTTTTTAAATCTATTTTTTATATTCCGCAAGAATCTTTACACACATTTTAACGTATTTACTTTAAATACAAGTCAATATTGATCCAACACACTGTAGTGATAAATGGAGGCAGAAGATGCCTTTCAGTCAGCAATACACACACTCTGCAAAACACAAAAGTGCTTTTGTCACTTGTCCCTCCAACCCTTATCGCTGCTGTGCCAATCACAAGGCTCTATCAAGTTCCCTGTGATTGGCCAAAAGCCCATTCTCAGCTGGTAGCTGGGTTCTCTTTAAGTGTTGGAATCGGTAAAAATAGATCGTTTAGTACACAACAAAACAACCCAAGCAGAAGAGAGATATGCCTCCCCTAATACGGTAGTGTATCCTTAGGCTATGTGTACACTAAGCCGGATAACCCCTTAAACGAATAATTATTTAGCCTAAACCCCGTTTCGGCCACACTAATTCATCGTTAAAGGTTCCCCTCCTTGGATAATTTTTAACACGGGTAAGTGCGCCGTCTATTTCTTGAATCTCTGGCTCTTAGCTTTGTATGGACTCATTGATCGTTTACAAACTGAGTTTGGAGAGGAAGTGACGCCAGAAAGACAGCGCCCCACACAGGAAGTGACGTCAGAAAGATTGTGCCACAGCCAGCTTCATAATAAAGTGGTTTCGTAATTCGGAGCTAACCACTGGAAATATAGGGGCAAGTCATCCAGACATGCCCGTGTTTCTCCTTCTTCTACATGTACAGACAGCTTGTGGAAATCACACATGAATACCTTAAGAGAAGAAACGATAAACGGATAAAACACATCTCAGACAGCAAGAGAACTTTCGAATGTCCAGATCAGTTGTGATTCTACTTGCCGAAAAACTTTGTCCATTTGTCGAAGGAGAGACATTGAGAATGCGGACTACAAAAAACGACAAATGCTTTTGGACGGGCAAAGCAGACTGTATCAATTATTGTCCGCCATGTATGTCGCAGACTCAACGTCTAGGTCCAGAGTATATAAAGTCACCAAAAACGAATGGACGATGAAGGTGAAGGCAAAAAAGAGTGTGGAGTGTCCTGACCAGATATCTAGATCCCTACATTGATTGATGTAAAATGTTCTTTTTCACATTGTTTACTTTCAAATATCCGTTAAATATTTGATTAATTTATGATGGCTCAGGTGTGATTCACTACAATAGGGCCCCACAGCACACTGGATTCCAGTTAATTGAAATACCACAGCAATGGATATTGTTCAGATATCAAGAACTTGCACACAAAGCAACACTGGAGGTGACTATGACGTGCGCATTATCCGCGCATGCATACTAGGTCGCTTTGCGCCGGCGAACGGAGGGGGGGATGAGGGGGTCTTAAACGACCATTGTGTATGTGTGGACAAGGATAAGGTTAGGTGGGATTTACCTTGGATAACCTTAGTGTAGAAGGGGCCTTAGTTTAAAACACAATTATATACAAGACACATTATTAGGGGCCCCACTTCATCTCTCTGTCAGTTTGCGTGCCTTTGACATGGAATGCGTTAAAGACCCCTGCTGTAGAGATGTATCCATAAAACATATTCAGACACACCAGTGACCCGGAGAGATGCAACGGTGACAGATGGACATGCACTGAAAAAAAAGTATTTGATTTTGTCTTAAACATACATTTCCAAAAACGGATCTTTATGTATTCAGTCAATGACAACGGCTTACAAGACATATTTACCCACCTGAAGGCTTGGGGGGCAGGGCACCCTGCAGGTATAAGTTAGACCGTGGGAGAGATCCAAACATTCAGTCTTTGGAGGGCATGTGTTGTTGGACAGTTGACAAGCATCTATGTCCACTTCGCAGTTTTGACCTAGAAAACCTGCAAAAAGAGTTTGGACACAAGTCATGTGTAGTAACTAGTTTTGTCCCGATACCAATATTTTGGTACCGCTACCGGCACCAAAATGTATTTCGGTACTTTTCTAAATAAAGGGGACCACAAAAAATGACATTATTGGCTTTATTTTAACAAAAAAAAAAGTATTTTTCAGCGGCGGTATAGTACCGAATATGATTCATTAGTATCGCGGTACTTTACTAATACCGGTATACCGTACAACCCTAGTAGTAACTGTGACCCATTCATCATCAATTCACTAAAAAGGTAAATGGCCCCTCTCTTAGTAGCCAACGAGTCAATCTTCAAGAGGATTTAATTGAACACTGTATGTATCCATCCATCCATCCATTTTCTACCGCTTATTCCCTTTGGGGTCGCAGGGGGCGCTGGAGCCTATCTCAGCTACAATCGGGCAGAAGGCGGGGTACACCCTGGACAAGTCGTCACCTCATCGCAGGGCCAACACAGATAGACAGACAACATTCACACTCACATTCACACACTAGAGCCAATTTAGTGTTGCCAATCAACCTATCCCCAGGTGCATGTCTTTGGAAGTGGGAGGAAGCCGGAGTACCCGGAGGGAACCCACACAGTCACGGGGAGAACATGCAAACTCCACACAGAAAGATCCCGAACCCGGGATTGAACCCAGGACTACTCAGGACCCTCATATTGTGAGGCAGACGCACTAACCCCACTTCCACCGTGCTGCCCTGTATGTAAATTACTTTAATTTAATTAAAAAAATGTAATTAAATAAAATACATATTTTACAGTGACTTTAAAATGACCAATGTAATGGCTAATACAGGTTCACTAATAACGATTGCAACATGTAGTACTTAATCATGTACAATTCCAACGGGAACATAATGCAACACATGTATTTACAAATAATTGTGCAAAACACAATCACTCTAAATACCAACATTTCAATGCATTACAATTAAAAAAAGTCATAAAAATAAAATACATCTATGGAAAAAAAAAAAGCACAGTCCAGGACTTTGGCTTTAACACATCCTCTTACAGGCTGGCCACTTATAATTCCACTCATGTCCTAAGACTTTACCCCACACTGGTGTCCAGAACCCAGTGGTCTATTTTCTTACAATGTGCAACTTGCTTTGTGGGACTTCACCATGACCAGATGCGGCAGATGAGGCGTATGAGAGAAAGATGCTTAGGTTTACTGAGATAAAGATGAGATTTAGGCGGGAGAAGGTTCGCTCTGTGGAATTGTGTTAGCATGGATGTGGGGCCACATCTAGCACCAGTTTACTCAAAGACTTAAGGGTTCTCGATCGAGGATTAAATTCAACTGCAACGGCAGCAAAAAGAGAGCTTCTGATAGCTCTGACTGTAAAGAGAAAAGCTCTAGTTTGTCTGCCAAAGATGGATGTCCAAGTCATGTTTAAGTTATCAAATATTGGTGTCAAGTCAGTGAACAAATATTCGCTACATTACTGTTATGCATGATGAAAAGCTTAGCTAATGTCCACAATGTGCAACTGTCGGGGAAGGGCCATTTGTCAATGTTAGCAGTGAGATAGCAAACCCAGCCACTATAGGGAGATCATTGCAAGCTGTATTTCCCAAACAAACAGGCCTGAGATGAAAAACTGGGTCTGGGTGTTGGAAAGAAGTGTTTATGATAACCTGAGTCTCCTGGGGTAATAATTCAACTTGACATCTGTGATTGGAGGATCCCACTCAATAACCCACTGACAAAGCCACTCCACCAACCTGCTTATTCCATAACGGCCAGATTTCCACATTGACCGTCAGCCAAAACACGGAAGGGACAATTGCATCAGATCTAGTGTGCAATACTGGACATGTTCATGTTTTGTTAGCCTGCTCAGTGGCCTTGTGGTTAGAGTGTCCGCCTAAGATCAGTAGGTCGTGAGTTCAAACCCCGAGTCATACCAAAGACTATAAAAATGGGACCCATTACCTCACTGCTTGGCACTCAGCATCAAGGGTTGGAATTGGGGGTTACATCAGCAACAATGATTCCCTAGTGTGGCTACCGCTGCTGCTCACTGCTCCCCTCACCTCCCGGGGCGTGGAACAAGGGGGATGGGTTAAATGCAAAGGGTAATTTCACCACATCTAGTGTGTGTGTGTGACTATCAGTGGCACTTTAACTTTGACTTTTTAAAAAGGGCAATATAACCAGTGGTCATTGTTGATTAAATCAAACATGGAGTCATCCCCAATAGAATGTAGGTGTAAGGAGGTGAACTGATGTGGGGAGTCTGCAGAGGTTCTTTCAAAAGGTTGGGACAGTTGTTAGGGAAGCCTCCAGGGGGCGCCACTTCGTGGTCTGTTCACTGTTGTCTGTGAATGTTCTTCTTCGTTGGTTGTGGCCATCTTAGATCACAACTCCATGTCTTTTCTAAAGGTAAGCAGGAAGGGACCAGGCTCCCCAGTTAAAAGATGAAAAAAAGTTATTGTTTTGCACTATTAAGCCGATTTGTTCACAAAATATGATGGCTAAGAGTTATATTAAGGTGGGGTTTTGTCAATTGTGAAGAGACTGTTGATTTTGTTAAGTTTTTATGCCAGTGTGTGTGGTAGCCCCGAAGCATGTTATGCTAGGACATGTTTTGGTTCTTTTCATATGATTATCCACTCACTCAGTAATTTATGCCAACATGCACGCGCACACACACACACACACACACACACACACACACACACACACACACACACACACACACACACACACACACACACACACACACACACACACACACACACACACACACACACACACACACACACACGTTACCTGCTGGGTATATTACTAGTCACGATGAGAGAAGTTGATTGTGTTATAAGATATAAAGTGTTATAGTGTGACATATTTTGTATTTTGTGACAACTACATGTCTTTTCTAAAGGTGAAGATTTGAGATAAAGACGACTCCACCCAGATTCTATGCTTCCTTGCCTGGTCTTTCTCTCCGTCTTCCCACGCACACAAAACCACAATACACAACGCAGAGACTTCATAGGGAGACCGAGTACTAGACGGACCCGGGATAGGGGAAGCCAGCTTCAAGGGTTACATAAGTATTGTTATGAATTTTACTTTAGGATCAAGCGTGCCCCTCTAACTTCAGTCAACGAGATGATGGGGATGCATACTGCTGTGTGTCCTCTAAATGCAGGTACATACAGTCAAATCAATGGAATACAAAACATGTTGTCACCCAAATGTCAGGATTTGTTTGTGTAAGCCAACTCTCAAACTCCTGGAATTTCACACACAAAAGGGAAAGTGAACATTTGTTAAAAGTTGCAAATATATATTTTTTTTCTTCTGATTAAATTACGTCACCTTGTTGAGTGTCCAAAATAATGAATAATTGTATATGACACAGTGAACTGTCCATGTAAGGACTATTAGGCAATGTTGTTCAAAGAAATGTGACTTCTGTTTGTGTCATATGTGAAGAGAATGCGTTTGTGAAGTGACCCGCATGCACACAAAACATGACATTACACACGGTGCTGTGTGTTTGTGGAATTAGATATGGCCCTAATTTGTGTAGGTCTCAGTACTGGCACATTTTTTGGCAATTTTAAGGATTTTGTGCAAAAGAGGTCAACATTTCCTGAACATATTATTTTGCATTGAGATTAAGAAGTTGTGGCTATGGCTGTTAGTAGGGTACACTGTGACGTCTGTTTCAAGGAGCATGTGCAGAGTGAAGAGTGGGAGTCAGGAGTGGTGGGACATTGACGTGAGCATGAAACTTTTTATTTTCGCCACTACCTGTTTTCTGCTTCATCGTTCACCATTTATTTTCGCAGTCATCTATTTTGGCGAACAACTGTGACATTTGCCAACTTTGGATGACATTTATATCGGACGGAGGCACCCTGAGGTCCCTTCTACACTAAGGTTATCCAGGGTAAATCCCACCTAACCTTATCCTTGTCCACACACACACAATGCCGTTGTTTAAGACCCCCTGTTCCCTCTGTCCGCCGGCGCAACGCAACCTAGTACGCATGCGCGGAAAATGCGCACGTCATAGTCACCTCCAGTTTTGCTTTGTGTGCAAGTTCTTAAATTAAATTGAACTTATCTGAACAATATCCATTGCTGTGGTATTTCAATTAACTGGAATCCAGTGTGCTGTGGGGCCCTTTTGTAGTGAATCACGCCTGAGCCATCATAAATTAATCAAATCTTTAATGGACAAGTGAAAGTAAACAACGTGATAAAGAACATTTTACAACAATCAATCTAGTGATCTAGATATCTGGTCAGGACACTCCTCACTCTTTTGCCTTCACCTTCATTGTTCATTCGTTTTTGGTGACTTTATATACTCTGGACCTAGACGTTGAGTCCACGACACACATGGCGGACAAAAACTGATACAGTCTGCTTTGTCAGTCCAAAAGCAATTGCTGTTTTCCGTAGTCTGCCCTCGTCGGCCAGGTAATACAAAGTGCATGCTATCTTTTTATCACATCCACAGGAGCCCACACTCTCGTTGTCTCTCCTTTGACAAATGGACGAAGATTTTCGGTAAGTAAAATTACAGCTGACCTGGACATTGAAAAGTTCTCTTGCTGTCTGAGAAGTGTTGTATCCCAAATAGCTGCAATCACCCGTTTTCTTCTCTTACGGTATCCATGTGTGATTTCCACAAGCGTCGGTACATGTAGAGGAAGGGGAAACATGGCATGTCTGGATGACTCGTCTCCATATTTCCAGTGGTTAGCTCCGAGTTACGAAACCGCATGTTATGAAGCTGGCTGTGGTGTGTTCTTTCTGATGTCACTTCCTCTCCGAACTCAGTTGCGATCGATGAGTCCATACAAAGTTAAGAGCCGGAGATTCAATAAATACACGGCGCACTTACCCGTGTAAAACATTATCCAAGGAGGGGAACCTTAAACGATGGTTTAGTGTGGCTGACAAGGGGCTTAGGCTAAATAATTATTCGTTTAAGGAGTTATCCGACTTAATGTAGACAAGGCCTGAGTCGCATGCGGTCGCATTGGATACATGACCACATACGAAAGAGACCAAGGTGGAATTAGAACTGTTCACAAAAAACATGAACAAATCAGAATTGATCTGCAATGAAAACATAGCCTTAATCAAGAAGAAATATTTTTAGAATTTGCTTAAAATTAGTGAAATAGTTTTAATTCCATATTGCTATATTAGGGTTAGGGTTATTACTTAAAGTTACACCGTCCTTATTAAGACAAAAATGTCCAATTCTTTACCAGCATTAATGTAGAGCAATCACACAGTGACTTAGTAAAGGGTTCTTGGAAAATGTGTTGTGATATAATGCTCTGCCCACAGTGTCTTGCCTCCTGCAGTAAAATGCTCCATTAATGAGGCCAAAGTGACTGCCAGACACGCCGTCTGCCCTGCCAACAACACAGAACCCCCGCGAGAGTGCCATCACTTTGCATTTGGTGAATGTAAATTCAAGTCTCAGCCGGTGAGGCAAAATAAGCAATTAATGTGAAATGATTTCGATGTAACTTTTAAGATACAATATTTGCACAAATCCGATGCATTGTTGAGGTCTGGTAATGAGCTTGGTGATGTATCTCGGCTGTCAATCACAGGCCAAAATTGTTAAACAGGGACTTTTCTTTTCGGCCTCTATTGCACAAATCAAGACGTTTTTATCATCTGTGTCAACAGGAGGCACAGAGGAAGGGTGGTTTGCAATTTTGCCACACAACAAGAAGATTTTTCGTTTGAACCTTTGTCAGGAGTGTGCAGAACAATAGTCGCTGCTTGTTTGTGGGCCTTGCTGCCTTCACGTTTGCCTTTGGTTAGTGGAAACAAAATAGCCATTAGGTTGAGATGCGGACTGCTGATTTGGCTAGTGAAGATCATACCGGTCCTTTACTTTCAGAACATTGTGGGATTCTTTTTAAAGTAAGTCACAGTAAGGCATCAAAGCAGATGATCTCAGATAAATAAAGAAGCCTTTTATAATATCAGCACACGCCAGGAAGGGGGAAATAGCATTTTTTTGTGAATGAGATTATTTAGAAAGATTCAGGTCAAGTTGTATTAGAATAATGGGAAGAGGGTTGTATGAAGAATGAGGAACCTGCAATGATCCGAAGAACTAATAACCCCCCCCAAAAAACTGCCAAAGCAACTCAAAGCATTTTGAAGGCAACTACTTAGTTGGAATTATTATTTTAGGGTTTCATCTGAGTCCAATAGAACAAGTGTTTTATTTACTGAAGACAAAAGAGAAGGGAACAAGACCCAAGTAGCAAGTGAAGGCCTGTCAAAGTATCTTCCGAAAATAACCTAAAATCCACGACTTCAAACACTCATTGACTCCAAATTACTTCCATCTAAGTATTAAAAATAATATTTACAATTATGTTAGCTTTCCAAATTACACAGAGCCACACATTCAACTGGTCTCTGTCTTCATTGTTGTGACACTTAAATGTGACCTCTTATAAAATACCATGTTTTCTTACCTATTTGTACCTATTTTCATGTATCTGGGCTCTACATAAGTTAATGTTTTTTTTGGTTTTTTTTCATAAATAAATACAATCATGTGTGCTTACGGACTGTATCCCTGTAGACTGTATTGATATATAATGTATATATTGTGTTTTTTATGTTGATTTAATTAAAAATAAAAATAGAAATATTTATTTTTTATTTTATTTCTTGTGTGGCCCGGTACCAATCGGTCCGCGGACCTTTACCGGGCCGTGGCCCGGTGGTTGGGGACCACTGCGA
The DNA here is from genome assembly GCF_033978785.1 of Entelurus aequoreus. Taxonomy (NCBI): domain Eukaryota; kingdom Metazoa; phylum Chordata; class Actinopteri; order Syngnathiformes; family Syngnathidae; genus Entelurus; species Entelurus aequoreus. The sequence continues at coordinate 20,562,692 of NC_084739.1, forward strand.
TAAGAAATAAAAAAAATATTAGACATATCGTCTATTCAACAATTTCCTACCCTTGGATGACTTATGAGGCTGATTAAAACACATTAAATTGATGAGTTTTAGTGTCTGCTGGCATTTATTTTTATGCCGTTTTTTAAAATTTATTTAGGATGTATATTACTTTCATATATCTTCTATGGCGGGGCTCTATATATACTTCGCCACATCCTGGGTAATTAAGTTAGAACTGGGGTTATATGTGCTGAAACCACAAGCGTAAGTTGTTCTGCAAAAACGTGTTCAACTTGACAATGATACCTACGATCGTTAGCAGTCCGTCTTATTAGCATTATCTTTCGTTGTGTCATTCCACATTGCTCAAGTCAAAGAGGTGTTATTGATGTCGAAGATGATGTGCATCAAAAGAGAACATCTCCACTTTGGCCAGACAGCTGTTGATAGCTTATAGTTGATAGCACTCTGGTGAGGATGGCGGAAAAGATCATCAGGACTCCTCTTCCTCCTATCCAGGAGATCGCAAAAAGCCGCTGCCTGACCAGGGCTCATAAAATCTGCAGAGACTCCTCCCACCCCCACCAAGGACTGTTTTCACTGCTGGACTCTCGAAAGGGGTTCCGCAGCCTCGGAAGCAAAACCTCCAGGTTCTGTAACAGCTTCTTCCCTCAGGCCGTAAGACTCTTGAACGTATTAAAATAATCCCCCAAATTCCCCCCAAAAATGGATTAACTCGCTAGAATATAAAGACAATATAACATACATCCATAAACGTGGATGCATATGCAAAAGTGCAATATATTTATCCGTACAGTAATCTATTTATTTATATATGCACCTTATTGCTCTTTTATCCTGCACTACCATGAGCTAATGCAACGAAATTTCGTTCTTATCTGTACTGCAAAGTTCAAATTTGAATGACAATAAAAGAAAGTCGAAGTCGAAGTTAGCCTATTCCCCTGAGTCCGGTGCTACATCCTGTCTTTTGACATTGCTCGTGTCAAAGTGTCACCAGTGTGAAGATGTGTCATTGGTGAGGCAGGGGTTGGATATGAAGTCCATCAAAAAGTTGTTCTGCCAAAAGTTGGCCAACATGATTTTAGCAGCGAGGATACACTAACGCCAAGATTAGCCACCTATGTTGTTGTTAGCAGTGATCACCCTTAACCTGATAATGGAAGTCCCGCTAGGTGAATATTTTTATCGATCACCACAACATAATAAATACAAATAAGACAAATACTCCACTGCACTGTAATACATGTAACTCATCAATAACATTTAACACTTAATTTAAGCCAAAAACATGTAGAATATGTTTGTTTTTGAAAGAAATCCGCAATGTAGCTAAGCCGCGATATTTGAGACACGATGTAGCGAGGGACGACTGTACCATATTTGTTGGTACCTCCACTTACTGTCGCAATTTAGCATTGAATATGTTGTCTTTATATATGTGTGTACAGTGATTTCATATAGTATTTACAGCAGGTGTGTCAAACTCATTTTAAAATCTACTCCCAAGTGGGCCGGACTGTTAAAATCACGGCACGAAAACTTCAAAATAAAGACAACTTCAGATTGTTTTCTTTGTTCAAAAATAGAACAAGCACATTCTGAAAATGTAAAAATCATAATGTTGTTGGAGGATTTTTTACACTTACATGTTGCGGTTATTAGTATTCTATCTTTATTTGTCATTATTTATACTTTCTGAATAAATGATGGGATAATGTTCATCAGTCAACTAATTGGTGTTCATTTTCAATCTATCACGATAAAAAAAAATAGCAAAATCCAATTACAGGATGTTATTTATGTAGTTTGCTCATTTTCCTCAACTGGTGCACTAACATCATGTGGTTTATTTATTTTTTTACATATGTAGCATCATCTACAAAGATACAAAGAATTGCTATTATGACATCTAGTGGACACATTTAGAACAGCAGTCTCTTTTATTCAAAAATGTCGGCTAATTTTTTTACTTAGCAAAATCATCCCGCAGGCCGGGTAAAACCTGTTCGATGGACACCACTGGTTTACAGTATACAATTAAGGGGGGTGCACTTTAGTCCTCAGATGGCAGTAGAGTGTCAAATATCTTAAAATGGGTTGTGTGGCAATTACAACTTCAACCACAGCTTCAGTGGCTTCGTAGAGTGGCACTTTCTAGCATTTTCAGCAAACTGCATTGCAAAATGATACAACCAGTGGTATTCGTACACGTGTATGATGCTACCAGTAAATAACAATGTAGGTGGTAAATAAAAATGAATAGATGGATAGTTGTGTAAGTGTTAACGATGTTAGTTGTTGAAATGTGTCTACAAAAAAAAAACCTGTAATAGATTCAGTCAATTAAATCATGCCCACTTCCCTGGCTTTATTTCCACAGGTGAAATGTGTTTTAGCAGAGGGATGCCACTAGCAGAAGCTAATCATCTCTGGTTTTCAGTGAGCAATGAAAAGGCCAGAGGGTCCCTGGCTGCCAGTCAGAGGGCACGCTCATTGCATACCAGTGCAAAAGGTCTACATTGCAGCTTGCCACATCAGTTAATACAGAGATATGTACCCAAAGACCTCCATTTGGCAAAAAACAAAAACAAACAAACATACCTGTGGGACATTGGCACCTGTAGTGTCCAACCGAGTCAAAGCATGTGCCATTGTGCCGGCAGGGGTTGGAGTGACACTCGTTGATCTCCGTCTGGCACTGAGCTCCTGGCAATAGACAATTCATAATATGCAGTCAGTGTTTACAAAAGATGGGGAAATACATTTAATATGCAAATACACATATTTTTTTCCAACATCACGTCTTTATCTTTCTATGCATCGTGCTCTTTTTAATTCCAAAAGCATTTTCATTTCCATTTTTAAAAATACGCACCATTTTTACTGCTAAAAACACCTCATTGAACAAGGATATTGAATATTTTCCAATGTATCCCTCTTTTTTCTTCTTGTGTCCTATGTCGGCAAAATTAGGGCTGATCTAAAATCAAAGACACATTCTGGCACTCGCCAGGATGCGCCAAACAACATTTAAACTCATATTAATATACGTGAATTAGTTATTAGTAGGGCTTCCATGAATAAAGAATTAACTTGTGTGATTAAACAACAAAAAATATTGCTTTAATCACGCATCAACGCAAACTAAATACGCAATTTATTTTGACCACACATGCTCTTTTAACTTATCCGCGGATGGTTATTGGAAAAGTGGCGCGGGTTGTTGTTATACAGTCAGTGAGGAGACTGACTTTTGTGCTCAAATTTCACTCTAAATTAAGCTATGACTGAACTTTAGATAACTGTTAGAAGTAACAGAGATGCTACCTCAATAGAAGCATTTAAAGGCCTACTGAAACCCACTACTACCGACCACGCAGTCTGATAGTTTATATATCAATGATGAAATTTTAACATTGCAACACATGCCAATACGGCCGGGTTAACTTATAAAGTGACATTTAAAACTTCCCGGGAAATATCCGGCTGAAACGTCGCGGTATGATGACGTATGCGCGTGACGAAGTCAGAGTAACGGAAGTTATGGTACCCCGTAGAATCCTATACAAAAAGCTCTGTTTTCATTTCATAATTCCACAGTATTCTGGACATCTTTTGCAATTTTTTTAATGAACAATGAAGGCTGCAAAGAAGACAGTTGTAGGTGGGATCGGTGTATTAGCAGCGGACTACAGCAACACAACCAGGAGGACTTTGTTGGAGCGCTAGCCACGCTAGCCGCGCTAGCTGCGCTAGCCGCGCTAGCCGCCGACCTCACCTTGACTTCCTACGTCTCCGGGCCGCCAAACGCATTGGGTGAAGTCCTTCGTCCTTCTGCCGATCGCTGGAACGCAGGTGAGCACGGGTGTTGATGAGTAGATGAGGGCTGGCTGGCGTAGGTGGAGAGCTAATGTTTTTAGCATAGCTCTGTGAGGTCCCGTTGCTAAGTTGCTAAGTTAGCTTCAATGGCGTCGTTAGCACAGCATTGTTAACCTTCGCCAGCCTGGAAAGCATTAACCGTGTATTTACATGTCCACGGTTTAATAGTATTGTTGATTTTCTATCTATCATTCCAGTCAGGGGTTTATTTTTTTGTTTCTATATGCAGCTAAAGCACAATGCTATCACGTTAGCTCATAGCTAAAGCATTTCACCGATGTATTGTCGTGGAGATAAAAGGCACTGAATGTCCATTTCGCGTTCTCGACTCTCATTTTCAAGAGGATACAGTATCCGAGGTGGTTTAAAATACAAATCCGTGATCCACAATACAAAAAGGAGAGTGTGGAATCCAATGAGCCAGCTTGTACCTAAGTTACGGTCAGAGCGAAAAAAGATACGTCCATCACTGTCTCGCAAGTCCTTCACTGTAACGTTCCTCATCTACGAATCTTTCATCCTCGCTCAAATTAATGGGGTAATCATCACTTTCTTGGTCCGAATCTCTCTCGCTCCATTGTAAACAATGGGGAGTTGTGAGGAATACTAGCTCCTGTGACGTCACGCTACTTCCGGTACAGGCAAGGCTTTTTTTTATCAGCGAGCAAAAGTTGCGAACTTTATCGTCAATTTTCTCTACTAAATCCTTTCAGCAAAAATATGGCAATATCGCGAAATGATCAAGTATGACACATAGAATGGATCTGCTATTCCCGTTTAAATAAAAAAAAATCATTTCAGTAGGCCTTTAAGTCCCATCTTAAAACTCATTTGTATACGCCAGCCTTTAAATAGACCCCACTTTTAGACCAGTTGATCTGCCGTCTCTTTTCTGCTCTGCCCCCCTCTCCTGCGTGGAGAGGTTATTAAGTGACCACAGATGAGCTGCTAGCTGTTCAAAGTCGGGACCCGGGGTGGAGCACTCATCTCTGCATCAGTTGGTGACGTCTCTGCGCTGCTGACTTGACTCCACTCAAGATGATCTCCTGCTGGCCCCACTATAGACTGGACTCTCACACTATTAACTAGATCCACTCGACGTCCATTGCACCGGTCACCCAGGGGCAGGGTCCCCACATCTGCGGTCCCTTCCAAAGTTCCTCATTGTATCCCATTTGGTTGAGTTTTTCCTTGCCCTGATGTGGGATCTGAGCCGAGGATGTCGTTGTGGCTTGTGCAGCCCTTTGAGACACTTGCGATTAAGGGCTATAAAAATAAACTTTGATTGATTGATTGATTGGCATGTTGTGCATTTAAGTCAGGGGTGTCCAAAGTGCGGCCCGGGGGCCATTTGCGGCCCGCAGCTAATTGTTTAGCGGCCTGCCACACATTCTGGAAATGCCATTGCAAAAACCAAAAAAACATTAAAAAAGTGGAATGAGGTGAAATCTTACAAGAAAACGTTGCAATGTTGACACAAAGCTGCCATGCAGGCTGTTTTTTTTTATTTTGTCTATCTTTATTTTCCTTTTTTTGCCATTGCTCAAAAGAAAAAAAAAAGAAAAAAAATCAATAATAATGAATTATTGACATCTTCAAGGCTCCAATTACTTCAAATATTTCACATTAAAATGATAATAGTAAAATAATAGTTCAAACGTAAAAATCGACAGATATACTTTATCTGAAGTTGATCTCGTAACTTAAGTGTTGAAAGTAAAACAAATAATAATAAAAATGTATCACTTTATGAGTGGGGTACCTTTTGGATCCCAAAGATATTTAGTGGGATTTTATTTATCTTTTCACTGTGATTAATCAAAAATAATAATGAAAATAAAATCAATGGTGTCATGCATTATTGATCTTTTCAGGGCTCCAATTACTTCACATCAAACATTGCTTTCTGAATGTTTTGGGCGGTGGGGGAAATACTGCATATTTCAGTTTTACTATAAAAAACAAAGTTGTCTTTGACAGAAAAGGCATATATAATAATAGGCAATAATAATTTGACTTGTTTTTAACATTTTAATGACTGAGACCCTTTACGGGCCCCAGGATCCCTAATTGTTAAAAAAAAAAAAAAATCTATATATTTTGTTATGGTTTGAAAATGAAAAATATCAAAATGGCCACGCATGCTTTAATTTTTCCGTGTGCGGCCCTCGGTGGAAAAAGTTTGGACACCCCTAATTTAAGTAAAACATGTTCCAAAAATGTTCTTGGGTGACATTCTGACAATAAAATAGTTAAAATAAAAAAAAAGTGTTAAAATAAAAGTTAAAATAAAATAAAAGTGTTATAGGCACCATTTGGAAATACAAACTTTTACAAAATCTTTCTATGTAACTGTATTATTTCACAATGTACCAGTAGCGGGCCGTGCATTTCCCACCTAGGCCTTCAGTGATGTCCGACTTCAATGATTACCTCTCAAAATACCATCATCTGTGACCATTGCTGGAGAAATACTATAGAGAAAAACGGGTTATTATCTGGCGCATTTAAGAATCAATAAACCCACATCAGCAATTAAAACATATCTTATGTGGTACATTTTAAACGAATGCAGCTGAGATAGGCTCCAGCACCCCTCGTGACCCCAAAAAGGGACAAACGGTAGAAAATGAATGGATGGATGGATTTTAAACGTGAAAAAATAAATAAATAAATCATTTGAACTCACAATTTGGAGCCACCCATTCAATGCCGTATAAGCCAGTGGTACCGCTCGTTGTCGGTTGATTCGAGTGGAAGTGGCAGGCGTTTCCCCATTTCATCGCTGACGTCATCTCACAAGATGTCGTTTCTCTTTAAATATCCTTCTTGAAAATGGCCTTGCAAATACTGTAGATATCTGCCACCTAATCAACGTTTTGTTCTCCTTCTATGTGGGTTAAAAAAGTGAGGACCGCTGATTTCTCCGCTGGCCGGGTATGGCTACGGTGCAACACTTCTTGCTTTAATCAATTTTAAACTCGTTTTATTTGTTTTTAAATGTCTAAACAACCTCGCGCCAACATATCTCCCCGACCTCCTTCAGCCTTACTGCCCCACCCGATCCCTAAGATCAGCCGATCAGCTGCTACTGACGGTCCCTGACACAAGGCTGAAGCTTAGAGGTGACAGAGCTTTCGCCGCTGCTGCTCCCAAGCTCTGGAACGACCTACCTCTTAGTGTTAGACAAGCCTCCTCTCTTCCTGTTTTTAAATCTCTCTTAAAAATGTACTTTTATTCCATGGCTTTTAACACTAAGTGATATCCATCCTGCAATGGCGCCCCATAATACACCTGCTCTGAACCTGTTTTTATGTTTTATTTATTTATTTTTTATCGTGTTCTGTTTGTGTTGTGTTGTGTTTGCTCGGTTCTCGTACTATCTTTTAACCTGCCCATTGTACAGCACTTTGGCTACGCCTGTGGTAAATGTTAAATGTGCTTTATAAATAAAGTTGATTTGATTCGATTTGATTTAGTAAATTGCAACTTGTGATTGGATACTCACGTTGGAACGACAAGTGAGTGAATCACAGTCTCGTTAACATCAGGCTACCTAGATAGGCTACTGTCAACAACTTGTGATCTGATTGGCTATCGCAACTGTCTATCAACTCTATGTTCCCGTTCACTTACAGTGCACAGACCAAAAACTCTAACCCAAAAACTACAGCACTGAAAGAAGCATAATATGACATGAAGAGACAATGGATACTTTTATATATTTAGGGTAAGTAAATAAAAAAATACTTTCCTCTTTAATTATGGTCATGATTTCTGGTTATGTTAGGCCAGCAGAGAAGGCCCACCGCTGCAATGTACAAATACTTATCTGCGGTTTATGGTCCGGTGCGGCTAATATATGAACATCTTTTTTGTGCTTATAGTCCGGAAAATACAGTAGTTATTATTTAACATTTTGCATTTTGTCTAAATGGCTATGTACCTATTACATAGTAGACTAACGCCTGTCAACGGTGTTGCTGCAGCTCAGAGAGGGTTGTTAGCCTTATATGGACACAGCCGATGAGGTGGGGTTGCAGGTTGCTTGATGGATTTTATTTTTTATTTTTTTGTGCGCAGCTAATTTTCAGGAATAGTCGTGTTCCATGGCTCTGTTAGCGGGGTGGAGGGATTTTCCAATGCAGGCTATTATTTCAAAATGTCCCCTCATCAATAACAGAGGTTGCAAAGAAAGTCGTGCCTTGACAGACGTGCCTTCATGCAGCAGAAGAACTGCAATGATTGATATCATCAGCCCCGTAGATGATACAGCTCATTATATACAGACTGTGTCATGCTTGGCTGTAGCTTACGTTAGAAATAATAATTTGTAACGCTTATGTATGTAATTTCTGACTAAATATATCTGGTAAGTGATAATGTTGCCCTTTTAACATGCATGAGCCAATGTACTTAAATTGCAAAAAAACGATTAGTATGCTGGCTGAGTAGTTTGCTCATCACAGATATCATAAAATGAGTTCTGATGCTGCTGTGTTGTTGTAAAGATAATTATTTTGGATGTCCCTATCAACATTTTTGGCCTCCGATCCTGATCACATTTTTTGGCCTCATATCCGACCCGATTTCGAGTCCTGATCTGATACTTTGGCATTACATTAAGTAACTTAAGTTACCTTAATAACTACAACAGTACTAACTAGATGAGGCAATTCCTGAAGGAATTGCGTGTGAATGCTGAGGTTGAACTGAAATCTATCTAATATTATGTTGGATCCACTATGGACTGGACTCTCACACAATTATGTTAGATCCACTATGGACTGGACTCTCACACTATTATGTTAGATCCACTATGGACTGGACTCTCACACTATTATGTTAGATCCACTATGGACTGAACTCTCACACTATTATGCTAGATCCACTATGGACTGGACTCTCACACTATTATGTTAGATCCACTATGGACTGGACTCTCACAATATTATGCTAGATCCACTATGGACTGGACTCTCACACTATTATGTTAGATCCACTGTGGACTGGAGTCTCACACTATTATGTTAGATCTACTATGGACTGAACTCTCACACTATTATGCTAGATCCACTATGGACTGGACTCTCACACTATTATGTTAGATCCATTATGGACTGGACTCTCACACTATTATGTTAGATCCACTATGGACTGGACTCTCACAATAGTATGCTAGATCCACTATGGACTGGACTCTCACACTATTATGTTAGATCCACTATGGACTGGACTCTCACACTATTATGTTAGATCCACTATGGACTTGACTCACACTATTATGCTACATCCACTATGGACTGGACTCTCACGCTATTATGTTAGATCCACTATGGACTGGACTCTCACACTATTATGTTAGATCCACTATGGACTGGACTCTCACACTATTATGTTAGATCCACTATGGACTGAACTCTCACACTAGTATGCTAGATCCACTATGGACTGGACTCTCACACTATTATGTTAGATCCACTATGGACTGGACTCTCACACTATTATGTTAGATCAACTATGGACTGGACTCTCACAATATTATGCTAGATCCACTATGGACTGGACTCTCACACTATTATGTTAGATCCACTGTGGACTGGACTCTCACACTATTATGTTAGATCTACTATGGACTGGACTCTCACACTATTATGTTAGATCCATTATGGACTGGACTCTCACACTATTATGTTAGATCCACTATGGACTGGACTCTCACAATATTATGCTAGATCCACTATGGACTGGACTCTCACACTATTATGTTAGATCCACTATGGACTGGAGTCTCACACTATTATGTTAGATCCACTATGGACTTGAATCACACTATTATGCTAGATCCACTATGGACTGGACTCTCACGCTATTATGTTAGATCCACTATGGACTGGACTCTCACACTATTATGTTAGATCCACTATGGACTGGACTCTCACACTATTATGTTAGATCCACTATGGACTGGACTTTCACACTATTATGTTAGATCCACTATGGACTGAACTCTCACACTAGTATGCTAGATCCACTATGGACTGGACTCTCACACTATTATGTTAGATCCACTGTGGACTGGACTCTCACACTATTATGTTAGATCTACTATGGACTGGACTCTCACTATATTATGCTAGATCCACTATGGACTGGACTCTCACACTATTATGTTAGATCCACTGTGGACTGGACTCTCACACTATTATGTTAGATCTACTATGGACTGGACTCTCACACTATTATGTTAGATCCATTATGGACTGGACTCTCACACTATTATGTTAGATGCACTATGGACTGGACTCTCACAATATTATGCTAGATCCACTATGGACTGGACTCTCACACTATTATGTTAGATCCACTATGGACTGGAGTCCCACACTATTATGTTAGATCCACTATGGACTTGAATCACACTATTATGCTAGATCCACTATGGACTGGACTCTCACGCTATTATGTTAGATCCACTATGGACTGGACTCTCACACTATTATGTTAGATCCACTATGGACTGGACTCTCACACTATTATGTTAGATCCACTATGGACTGGACTCTCACACTATTATGTTAGATCCACTATGGACTGAACTCTCACACTAGTATGCTAGATCCACTATGGACTGGACTCTCACACTATTATGTTAGATCCACTATGGACTGGACTCTCACACTATTATGTTAGATCTACTATGGACTGGACTCTCACACTATTATGTTAGATCCACTATGGACTGAACTCTCACACTATTATGCTAGATCCACTATGGACTGGACTCTCACACTATCATGTTAGATCCACTGTGGACTGGAGTCTCACACTATTATGTTAGATCCACTATGGACTTGAATCTCACTATTATGTTAGATCACTATGGACTGGACTCTCACACTATTATGTTAGATCCACTATGGACTGGAGTATCACACTGTTATGTTAGATCCACTATGGACTGGACTCTCACAATATTATGTTAGATCCACCATGGACTGGAGTCTCACACTGTTATGTTAGATCCATTATGGACTTGAATCTCACATTATTATGTTAGATCCACTATGGACTGGACTCTCACACTGTTATGTTAGATCCACTATGGACTGGACTCTCACATTATTATGCTATATCCACTGGACGTCCATTGCACCGGTCACCCAGGGGGGTCCCCACAGCTGCGGTCCCCTCCAAGGTTTCTCATTGTCATCCCATTGGGTTGAGTTTTTTCTTGCCCTGATGTGGGATCTGAGCCGAGGATGTCGTTGTGGCTTGTACAGCCCTTTGAGACACTCGTGATTTAGGGCTATATAAGTAAACATTGATTGATTGATTGATGGTATCTTATAGCTGCTTTGAATTCCATGGATGATCATACTGTACACGCTAGCTGCTGTTGTAGTGTGGACAATAAATGGAAAATGAAACCTCAATGCTGGGGCCTGTGCGATACACCCAGAGTTACGATCAATGAAAGACTACAATGGGGTTTCAAGGCAATGCTCGAAATTAAATTGGCCTTTTTACGCGGCATGGCTCGAGATTCAAGAACCAGAAAATGATGAATTCTATCAGCTACTAAGACCTGGCATTATGCAAGAGACAATTTTCTATTACTGGAGTGGTAACAGATTTCAGCAGTGAGAAAGAAGTGGGAAACCGTGTGCATGTAGCGCTATGTAAGGGCTTATCTGACAGACAGGTGAGTGTGTTAGGGCTTAACACCAGATTGGGGGAAATCCACTGCAGTGCTACACTGTAGCTAAACATTTTTTTGGATATATTCAATGTTTGTTTTAGCAATAGAGCAAGAAGAGAAGAGCAACGTTCTGGCACAACCACAACCTCTGCAGTATAGAGAATACTCCTACACCAGCCCTATCTACATTGTCCTTCACTGTCTGTTTTGCTTTGATATCACCTTTCACAGTGAAGGAAACAGAAGAAAATATAAGATGGCAGCATACTGAACAGCGTTGGAGAAACACGGGAGATATAAATGAATCCTGATACATCATCAGAATGCACCATTGAAGATGTGCAACATGACAAATGAGTTCATCCGAGCACTACATATTTCTTCAAGTAGTTTGTCATGATCTGCTTTTTCGTGCAATATTCTGCATAATGGATAATGACAGCAAGGCTATAAGCTAATGGATGAGATATTTTGGACCACAGCATGCTATTTCTAAAATAAAATATTAAACTCGCTATAATATCAAAATGATAAACAGCATTATCATAACTGTGGGTGAGTTTCTGTTTTTAGAACAGTTATTGTCCCCCACTTTAACATGTTCTTAGCTGGTAGCTAATTAAGAAGCAGTTTACCAAACTGTTTGGAATAAATGTAATCAGCAGCAGGTCTTGCGGTAAATAAAAGGGGAACCTTTAAGGTCAAAGGCCTTTAAACTTGCATGTTTTGGCGTTCAGGTGCTTGACACTTCTTGACTCAGTGTTTGAAAAAAAATGACCAACACCAGAGGGTTTAACCCGGGGGTCAGCAACCAGCGGCTCTCGAGACACATGCGGCTCTTTAGTGTCACCCTAGTGGCTCCCTGGAGCATTAAAAAAGGATTGAAAATGGAAAAAGATGGTGGCAAAATAATTTTTTGTTTCGTATGTTTTTTGTTTGAGGACAAACATGACACAAACCTTCCCAATTGTTAGTCAGCCCACTGTTTAATATGTTTGTGTGTATGCTTCACTGATGAGAGTATTTGGTGAACATCGTTTTGTCCTACTAATTTTGGCGGTTCTTGAACTCACTCTCGCAACAGTTTGTTTACATGTAAAATCTTTCACTCCTTCCTTGTGTGAACACACACAGGACACTTATTAATTATTACGGTTATAATTCACTGCGTTCTAGCCCATGTTTACTTGCATAGGTGCATAGGTGCTTTTACTTTGAAGTGTTGAGACACACCTCTGTGGTGCTGACGTAATTACCTGTGCGACAGTTTTTTTGTTGTTGTTGTGTTGTTCTCTCTGAAAATAAACGGAGTGTTACTTGGCTCTCCAAAGAGGAATAAATCTCCGTCGTTTCTCTGCCTACACTCCTACACTTGTCTCATTTTGTTCACCAACAGTTTTATGCTGTGCGTGAATGCACACAGGTGCGCTTTGTTGATGTTATTGACTTGTTGGAGTGCTAATCAGGCTATTTAGGCTAGTTGTATGTACATATCACATCATTATGCCTCATTTGTAGGTGTATTTGAGCTCATTTAATATCCTTTACTTTTATTCTCTTTGTATATAATTTGGTCCTGCATGTCTCATGACACATTATCTATATGTAATTTTGGCTGAATTTCATGTTGTTCCAGACCACAGCAAACATTACCTAGTGCCAAAGATTGTAATACATCTATTAAAAGAAGACAGCCTGCCATTTCCTTTAACTTGGACACACATCTATACCTTTGGCCATTAAAAGCCAGTCATTTCCAGGAGTTCTCACCTTCTGAGTAGCCTCTGATTTACTAATGGTTTCTAATGTGGTAAAAATGTCTAGAATAAATATTAAATTTCTAAATTTCTGTCAATAAAGATTTGCTTCAGCCTGCAACACTTAGTCATTTTTATAGTAGGCTATTATAGCTAATATAGACACATCATGTGTTGCCTTTATCATAAGACTTATATACAGCTTTTCATTTTTTGCGGCTCCAGACAGATTTGTTTTTTGTATTTTTGATCCAATATGGCTCTTTCAACGTTTTGGGTTGCCGACCCCTGGTTTAGCGAAGAACATGAAAAGAGACCGAATTAGGATTCAAGGCAGTAAGGCTAAATGCTTACGTACAGGTAAGCTAGATGTAATATAATTAATAAAATATAATTAATTTTGCAGTGCAGAAAATGATATCAGCACATGTAAAACACAAACTTAAACATGTTGTGCTGATGAATACAATGTACAATTATTACAAAAAGTTTTTTTAAAAGTTGTATCTTAAATAAAAAAATGCATGTTGATTGAACGTCATTGTGGAGGGGGGCGTGGTCTGCGGGCCTGCCGTGGAGCGGGGTGTGTATGGACCGGCCTCGAAGTCAGCGGCAGGTGAGTAGATTGTCCAGCTGGGGCTTGATATATAATCACCTGCCGCCCTCATTAGCAGCAGCCGTGACAAGAGACGTTGTTGGAATTGGAGCCAGAGAGAGACACACGCCCAGAGACAAACATATATTGCTGGTAAGCAAGCCACCCCCAGGTGTTTATGAAAAATAAAAGACTTGATTCAAACTGTATACCAGGCTCCCGAATATATGTATATATATATATATATATATATATATATATATATATATATATATATATATATATATATATATATATATATATATATATATATATATATATATATATATATATATGCTGAGAATAAGAATTGGATGATATTTATTAAATTAAAGAAAAAAAGCATCAACAATTTGCCCAGTGCATGCAGCAGACTTGGCAAAGCATTTTGAGCGTATCACTTTGCTCGCGTGCATCCTATTGAAGAAGAATGAGTCGATTAACACCAGCCTAGGATGTTAAATAATACATAAGTGGCATTTAACCATGAACATATGGAGAAGCTGCTGAGGGTATAATTTATGAAGAAGCAGCCTGGAAGGAGATACCATAAAAGTCCACTCTCTAAGGTGAATGCTGTATGTTTTTCATACATTACTTTAATAAAATACAGAAGTTTTTTTAGTACATTTTATTATAATGATTTCTAAAATGTGTTACATGTTCGACTTTTGCAACGTATTGATTACAATTTATTTCAATGGCAAACGTTGACTTGAGATACAAGTGTTTTAAGTTAAGAGCTCCGTCATAGAACCAATCAAGCTCGTAAATTGAGGTACTACTGTACTCCTTTTTGCCTCCTCGATTGTTCTGTCTAGAGTCACGGGTTACATCGTCACGTTATTAAAGTTTTTTGTTATATTTCCAATATCTCTTATTGGAAAAATATAAATTGGAGCAATTTAGAGATTAGACAGCACGTTATCAGCAAAGCAAAATATAGAAAAAAAATGTTCCTATTGAAGTGTATGTTGTAGCAAAAATGATTTCTCTAACAATACCTCAAACATCTCAATCCCTATATGTAGCTGTGTTTGTCCCTTTCCTTGAAGAGGGTCAAAGGTCACTGACAGAACAGACCTTGAGCAGACATCAGGTCTTTCTTTGGAGATACTTAATCACTGATGTTGCAAAGATGACAGCGGAATCCAGAACCTCGGCAGCCCCGCTGACCTGACTGTAATCAATTTACAGTACTACGGGTCACGGACACTTCCTAAATAGGTGGATGTGTCCTCCACATGTTTCATCACAACTTTTAGCTGGAGAAAAGTCACGTCAAATGACTGCCGATGAACACAAGTCTTTGTTAGGCTTCTTTATCATAATAACAACACTTACTGTATTTCTCCAAATAAATATATTTTAATAATCATTTTTTTATGCCAATATTAGTTATTTCTGTAGGGCACGATATTCAATGGCTTCAAAAGAGCAGTGACTAGTTTGCCCAAAATTCCATGTATTTATTGTGTGAATGCTCCAAAGCATTCACACATATAGTTTTCTACACCAAAATTCATCTATTTATTATTACTCATTCAACTTATTAGTATTCTTCTACAGATTTTGGTGCACATTTTTCATCCAATTCAAACCGTTCCAACTTCAAACTGTTCAGCCTAATCGGGAATCGCTGGCTTTCCCTTGACAAATTCCAAATATTCTCAGATTTTCCAGAATTCCAGGTTACTACTTCAACATTTCTCGACCGATTTGAAAAATTTCAACACCAACCATTTATGCACCATTCATTAATTTAGCATTTTCAAAAAAAATCCCGCTTTTCCCAAAATTCCCAAATTTCCAGGAAGTTCCCATTGAAATTAATGGGACATAAATCCAAGTTTCACAATTCCCACATTTTTCAACCTATTCAAACTAGAGATGTCCGATAATGGCTTTTTGCCGAAATCCGATATTCCGATATTGTCCAGCTCTTAATTACCGATTCCGATATCAACCGATACCGATATATACAGTCATGGAATTAACACATTATTATGCCTAATTTTGTTGTGATGCCCCGCTGGGTGCATTAAACAATGTAACAAGGTTTTCCAAAATAAATCAACTCAAGTTATGGAAAAAGGGTAGGTCAGGTCGGGTTAATACCGCCACGGGTAAGATGTACCCCCCGTGCTACCTGCCGCATTCGGGCAGATGGATCTCGTAAGCCTTGGATGGCAACCTGTCTAGGAGAAGGTCACTCTGAACTAAAACCGGGACTGCGAGGAGTTGCGCCCCACAGTTCGCTATTAGCATAGTAAAGCCAACCATGGAGTACAAACTCATCCCAAAGCCTATACTTCCAGCGGTGGGAGTCCGCAGGAACATCGCAGCGGACGGTGGTGCTGGTCCTCCTCCTGGAGGACACCATGACGACAGGACCTCAAACCCTGGGATTGTCCCAGGGAGGGTCCTGTCCGAACACAGCACCCCGTCCAATGCACTCATGCGCTGCAGGAGACCATTTGTTATGGGAACCTTCAATGCATGCACAGCGAGAGAAGAAGCGAGATTGATAGAACTTGCACACTGTGCAGAGGAACGGGGAGTGGAGATCTTGGGGGTCCAAGAACACAGGAGAGTGCACACTGATGACCCCATCCTGTACTGCAGAGTGGAGAGATGCACGTTCATTTCTGCATCTGCGTGGAGGAACGAGGCCCAGGCCACAACAGGCGGTGTAGGGTTAATGCTGGGCCCACGGGCACGTAAGGCTCTCCGTCGGGTTTACCACCACACCGACAGGATTCTGAGCGCAGAGTTCTCGGGCAACCCAGTAACAACAGTCATAGTCGTGTACTCAACCACCAACGTGGCACCATCTGACGTGGTGGAGAACTTCTTTGAGGACCTTGCGTCCAAGCGCACAACTTCCTGGCAATCTTTGGGGACTTCAATGCAAGGCTTGGACCAGAGGACGCACCCTTCCCTTACCACGACTCTACCAACCGCAATGGCACCTACCTCACTGCCTTCCTCATGGAACACGAGCTACTGGCGGCGAATACCATCTTCCGGAAGAGAACAGGAAAGAGGTGGACCTTCCGAGACCGAGCCTCAGGAACACTACGGCAGCTAGATTACATCCTAGTGAGGAAGAAATGGAGGAACTCCATCCTGAATGCTGAGCCATACAGCACTTTTAGTTCTGTGGGCTCAGACCACCGTGTGGTCTCAAAGAGAGTTTGCCTGAGCCTCAGGGTCCCCAAACCAAGTCCCAAGATCCGGTATAACTGGAAAGCTTTCTCAAGTGACCCTGGCCTTCAAACCAGATATGCAGAGGAGATGAGGAGACGATTCCAGCAGCTGGACAGGGGAGCGGAGGCCAGTGGAGAATACAGGAGATTTGTCACTGCGAATGAGGAGGCGACCAGGCTGTGCGTGCCCATGATGGAGAGAGTCAGTACCTCCAGACGATCCAAACACACAGAGGTCGTAGCAGCACAAGGGATGGTGGAGGAAGCCCGCCTCAACTTTGAGCGGGAACCAACTGTGGAGAGGCAAGGCGAGCTGAATGAAGCCAAACAGTTTCTTTTCAGATGCTATGATACCATCAAAGGGGAAGAACTGATGGAGAGAGTGCGGAGGGTGCAGGCGGCGCAAGGTGAACAACAGTATGGGGAGGACTCGAGGGTCATCAATGAGATGACGGGGCGGAAGAGGACCAAGGAGGGACAGGTGGAGGGACACAGCCCGGAGGAGAGGGTGACAACCTGGTCCAGTCACTTCAAAAGGCTGCTGGGAGAAACAGCAGACGCAGCTGAGGAAGAAGAAATACCATCAGTCCTCCCAAACCTGAACATCAACGATGGTCCCTTCACACTCGGAGAGCTCGCCAGAGCAAAAGCCACAGTAAGAGTGGGAAAAAGCGCTGGCCCGGACGGCATACCCCCAGAGGTCGTGAAGAACTGTGATCTTGATGACATCATTCTAGAGTTCTGCAACCTTGCTCTGCTGCACAATCGGCTGCCTGATATGTGGTCTCTATCAAACATCATACCAGTGTCCAAATCCAGAGACCTCTCGAAGCCAGACAACTACCGAGGCATCAGCCTGACCTGTATCACTGCGAAAGTCTACAACCGCATGATCCTAAACAGGGTCCGGCATGCAATTGACCCTCACCTGAGAGTAAATCAGAACGGCTTTCGAGAAGGATGAACTACAGCCCAGATCTTGGCACTTATTGATTGAGGAGGTGAGGAAGGACAACCTGACTGCAGTCCTATGCTTCATAGACTTCAAAAAGGCATTTGACTTGATACATCGAGGCACGATGGTGAAGATCTTGAAGGCATACAGTATTCCTCCGAACCTACTCCGAGCAATAGAGTCCATGTACGCAGGAACAAGGGCCAGGGTGGTGACCCCAGATGGCAACAGCGAGGAGTTTGACATCCTGGCTGGAGTTATACAAGGGGATACACTAGCCCCCTTCCTCTTCATCATAGTCCTTGATCATGCGCTCAGGAAGGCAATAAATGGGCGAGAGCAGGAACTTGGCTTCACGCTGACACCAAAGAAGTCGAGTCGACAACCGGCAGTGGTCGCCTCCTCACAGACCTTGACTATGCGGATGACATCAGTCTGCTCTCCAACAATGTGGAACAAGCACAAGAACTCCTACACAGGGTAGAGCTAGAGTGCGCCAAGGTTGGCCTTAGGCTAAATGCCAAGAAAACTGAGGTCATGACCTACAATGTTCCACCAGAACATCAACCTCTGATAACAGCAGGAGGCACTGTGCTGAAAGAAGTTGAGGACTTCAAATACCTGGGCGGATGGGTCAACTCAACTGAGCAGGATTTAAAAGTGAGGAAGGCACTTGCATGGAGGGCCCTGAACGGCATGACCAGTGTATGGAGCTCCAACCTCCCCCGCCAAATCAAACTCAGCTTCTTCTACGCGACAGTTGAGTCCGTTCTCCTCTATGGCAGCGAATGCTGGACCCTGAAGCCAACCCTGGAAAGGTCTCTGGATGGTTGCTACACCAGGATGCTGCGTGCAGTGCAGAACATCAACAAGAGTGCGCACGTAACCAACAGAGTCCTCTACAAGGGAATACCAAGGGTGAGCGAGAAGATTGCTGTAAGGAGAATGAGACTAGCAGGGCACTGCCAAAGGCATCAGGAGCTGCCAGCCAGCAAATTGGTACTGTGGGAACCAACACATGGGCATCGGTCAAGAGGAAAGTCCCACACTAACATACGTGGATGTACTCAAGAAGGATGCAGGAGCTCAGAGTACCAAGGAACTGGCCAAATGTATGGAGAATCGGGATGACTGGAAGCAACGATGGAAGGCTCGTCTGAGGACGACCTAGAGAGAGTAGGGGGTAGCGGGCGGGTGTATATTGTAGCGCCCCGGAAGAGTTAGTGCTGCAAGGGGTTCTGGGTATTTATTCTGTTGCGTTTATGTTGTGTTACAGTGCGGATGTTCTCCCGAAATGTGTTTGTCATTCTTGTTTGGTGTAGGTTCACAGTGTGGCGCATATTTGTAACAGTGTTAAAGTTGTTTATACTGTCACCCTCAGTGTGACCTGTATGGCTGTTGATCAAGTATGCCTTGCATTCACTTGTTTGTGTGAAAATACGTAGATATTGAGTGACTGGGCCGGTACGCAAAGGAAGTGCCTTTAAGGTTTATTGGTGCTCAGTACTTCTCCCTACGTCCGTGTACACAGCAGCGTTTTAAAAAGTCATAAATTTAACTTTTTAAAAACCAATACCGATAATTTTGAAACCAATACAAATCATTTTGAAACCGATACCGATAATTTCCGATATTACATATTAAAGCATTTATCGCCGATAATATCGGCAGTCTGATATTATCGGCAGTCTGATATTATCGGACATCCCTAATTCAAACCATTCCAACATTAACACATTCCACTCATCTTGGAAATTTGAACTAACACTTTCCCAAGTTCCAAACCATAATCCGGTTTTCCTGGAAATTCTAACTTTTCAACATTCAAACCATTCCAACATTCAAACCATTTAAACTTTTAAACGATTTCAACATTTAAACCATTTTTACATTCATCCTACATTCTGTCAGCATTTCAGTTCAACTTCACCATTGGAGCATTCACATGCAATTCCTTCAGGAATTGCCTCTTCTATTCAAACCATTCCAACTTCAACATATTCCACCATTCTGGAAATTCAAACTATAATTTTTCCAAGTTAAAAAAAAATTCCAGGATTTTCCAGAATTCCTGCTTTTCCAAAGACCTATTTCCACCCTTCCACGTTTTTCAACGCATTTCAACCGTTCCACCGTCAAAACATTATTCTTAATCAGGAAAAAAAACTAAGTTGTTTTTAGAACTGGAAAAATTCCGGGTTTTCCCGAAATTCCGTAATACCATTTCTCAATTCAACATGTTACTACTTCAACATTTCTCTACCGATTTGAAAAATTTCAACACCAACCATTTCAACTCATTCCAAACCATTAAATCTTTTTTTTTTTTACCATTTTCAAAACATTTCCCGCTTTTCCTGAAATCCCCATTTTTTTTCTGAAATTCCCATTGAAATCATTGGGGCATCTTTCAAAGTTCCACAATTCCTACATTTTTCATCTGATTCAAACTGTTCAACTTCAAAATATTCATCCTGTTCAGAAAGTGTGTGCTCTACTTCAACAATTAAAAAAAAAAATCCCGGATTTCCCATAATTCCTTCTTCTTTTTTTTTTTTTTCATTTTCCCCGTTCAAAATTACTTGTCCAATTTTCAACCCATTCAAACCATTCCACCTTCAACACATTCCACTCATCCTGGACATTCAAGCTAACACTTTCCCAAGTTCCAAACCAAATTCCGGTTTTCCTGGAAATTCTAACTCTTCAACATTCAAACCATTCCAACATTCAAACCATTTCAGCGTTTAAACCATTTCAACATTCAAACCATTTCTACATTCAAACTATTCTTACATTCATACTACATTCTGTCAGCATTTCAGTTCAACTTCAGCATCGGAGCATTTACACGCAATTCCTTCAGGAATTGCCTCTCCTACTTGTCTATACTGCTTATCCACACAAGTGTCATGGGTCAGATAGGCTGACTTTAACACACGAGTGACTTCAACTAAGAGGCAGGGTAAACCACAAACTCCTTGCCAGTTAAATACCAGGGCAATATCCAGTTACAGCGATTCCTTTTTGTGTGCTCTGACTCAAATATAATGCTAACAAATGAAAAAGCATGCATGCAAGCTAATAACACGAGCATATGCTGCCACACTGCTCATTTTATTTGCAGAAACTGCATACTTTGAAATGTAATTCCGCCCCCCTTACGAATGTTCAGGACATGATTAGCATGACCACTCTTTGTCCAGTGCACCCTTTGTTTATCCATACCTGTTGCTCCACAGCTAATGTTACATTCAGAATCAATCACATGTCCCTTTCTACCACCATTTACCAATTTTCTTTGACAGCAATCTCACCTGTGAATCCATTTGCACACCTGCACTTGTATTGCGGAGGGGACTGCGGCTGGCTAGTTGTAATGCATGTGGCGCCGTTCACACATCTGTTGGGTTTTATCAGGCAGGCATCGCTCACGTATTGACAAAACTCTCCCATCCATCCTGGGGTACAGTTACACTGCAAACAGAAACAATGATGGAAAAACATAATTTGACATATTGTATGGAGCTTATCATTTATCATAAATGATGACAGCAAAACTCATGCTAATCTTGATGAGTTTATGGGGGCATCCAAAGTCATATGTTTTGCAACCATGTGGGGAATGGGATTGTGGGGACTTTTTAATCATATACACATACTCAGTATGTCATAACGTCAGTACAAATTCACATTTGAACATTTATTGATATTACAATATATATTCTCAAGTGACAAAACTGTAGACATAAACCCGGCTGTACTCCAACACCATCAACACCCACAATCTGATATAATATCACTTTTCTGCAGAACTGCTAGACTTTTGACAAGAACAAGAACGTTTGATCAAATTAGGCCTATACTGGCTCACCTGCACTGGCTTCCTGTGCACTTCAGATGAGACTTTAAGGTTTTCCTACTTACGTATACAATACTAAACAGTCTAGCTCCATCCTATCTTGCTGATTGTGTTGTACCGTGTATGTCCAGGCAAGAAGTCTGCGCTCTAAGAACTGCGGCTTATTAGTGATTCCCAGAGCCCAAAAACAGTCTGCGGGCTATAGAGCGTTTTCTATTCGGGCTCCAGTACTCTGGAATGCCCAGTTAAAGATGCTACCTCAGTAGAAGCATTTAAGTCCCATCTTAAAACTAATTTGTATATTCTAGCTTTTAAATAGACCCCCCTTTTAGACCAGTTGATCTTCCGTCTCTTTTCTGCTCTACCCCCCTCTCCTGCGTGGAGAGGTTATTAGGTGACCACAGATGACGCGCTAGCTGTTCGAAGTCGGGACCCGGGGTGGACCACTCATCTGTGCATCGGTAGGGGATGTCTCTGCGCTGTTGACTTGTCTCCACTCAAGATGATCCCCTGCTGGTCCCACTATGGACTGGACTCCCACACTATTAACTAGATCCACTCGACGTCCATTGCACAAGTCGCCCGGTGAATAAAACCAGGGTGTACCCCGCCTTCCGCCCGTGTGCAGCTGGGATAGGCTCCAGCACCCCCCACAACCCTATAAGGGACAAGCGGTAGAAAATGGATGGATGGACACTGATTGGTTCAATGCAGCTGTAGACGATTTGACGCCCCAGACGAGAGTAAACCCTCTAGCCCAGCCCTC
This sequence comes from Entelurus aequoreus, assembly GCF_033978785.1. Taxonomy (NCBI): domain Eukaryota; kingdom Metazoa; phylum Chordata; class Actinopteri; order Syngnathiformes; family Syngnathidae; genus Entelurus; species Entelurus aequoreus. Next base: position 20,585,471 of record NC_084739.1, read on the forward strand.
GAGAAAAAACAAAAAAGCCTATATGCAACATGACATAGTTAGCAATTATTTAGTTGACATGTAAAGACAAAAAAAAATTAATCTAAAGAAAAATATAAACCATTTAAGTAATTTCCATGAGAATAAAATAATAACTTAATACCTACAAGCAAAGTGCAAATGATATGGAAATAGGGGAATACATGAGCCACGTTCTCTTAATTTTCTCTCTGTTCACTAAATGTCTGTGGAAGTAGGGGTGATGGAAACTTCTTCCATCATCTCTTTTAGGGAATGTGAAGTCTGAGTTTACCTCATAAGTTCCTCGGCTAAGTCATTCAGTTATTGGTGTGTCTGTTTTGTCAGTGACAGGAGTGAAATGCGCCAGCTCTTGTTGACTAGCTGGCCGCAGAGTAGCTACTATGGCCGAATATGGCCTGTAAAGCTTTTCAATCCGGGCCGCTAAACGTTTCCAAATTATTCATTTTAAACTTTCAACATCGAAACTTTGAATGTCAGTACCGTTTTCAAATTACCATAACTTTTGAACTGTGTCAACTATTCCAATAATTGTAATCTGCGCTTTTGAGTGATATACAGGTTGTTACAGTAATCATAGTGACTATGTCACAGCAGCTCCAGGCAGACAAGGCACAAAGCAGAGTGGGCGGGGTTTGTTTAAGCCTGAAACACGGGTATCAGGGACAGACGCGGAAGCAGATTTTTACAAGAAAGTTAAGTTTATCAATCAATCACAGTTTATTTATATAGCCCTTAATCACAAGTGTAAGGGCTGCACAAGCCACAACGACATCCTCGGCTCAGATCCCACATCAGGGCAAGAAAAAACTCAACCCAATGCGCCACATTTGCGGTCCCCTCCTAGGTTTCTTGTTGTATCCCATTGGGTTGAGTTTTTTCTTGCCCTGATGTGGGATCTGAGCCGAGGATGTCGTTGTGGCTTGTGCAGATTGCATTTTATTTGTCTTTACATGTCAACTAAATAATTGCTAACTATGTCATGTTACATACAGGCTTTTTTGTTTTTTCTCGAGGGCTGGGCTGGAGGGTTTACTCTCGTCCGGGGCGTCAAATCGTCTACAGCTGCATTGAACCAATCAGTGTCCATCCATTCATTTTCTACCGCTTGTCCCTTATAGGGTTTCGGGGGGTGCTGGAGCCTATCCCAGCTGCACACGGGCGGAAGGCGGTGTACACCCTGGTTTTCTTCAGCTAAACTCAGACAAAACAGAAATCATTGGCCCAAAGAAACAAAGATAAACTATTATTAGTCACCTTCAGACCCCCTCTCTGAAACCTAATAATCAGGTTAGAAATCTAGGGGTAATAATGGACTCAGACTTGAACTTTAACAGTCACATTAAGTCAATAACGTCAGCAGCTTTTTATCATCTGAAAAATCAGAGGAATAATGTGGTGACTCGTACTCCGCCTTCCGCCCGAATGCAGCTGAGATAGGCTCCAGCGCCCCCCGCGACCCCGAAGGGAATAAGCGGTAGAAAATGAATGGATGGATGTCTAAATCAGACTTAAAAAGACTAATCCATGCCTTTTTCCCCCAGCAGGTTGAACTAGTGTACTGGCTTTCTCACTGGGCTTTTTAAATGAGCTGTAAAGCAGCTGCAGTACATCCAAAATGCTGCTGCTCGAGTCCTGACTAGAACCAGGAAGTATGATTATATTAGTCCAGTGTTCAGGTCACTGCAGTGGCTCAGAGAATAGACTTTAAAACAACTCTCCTTGTGTACAAGTCTTTTCATGGTCTTGTACATCTCTGACATGTACGAGCTCTGAGAACCTCTGGTAGAGGTCTTCTGCAAGTGGCTAGAGTCCGGAGCAAAACTCGGTGAAACTGGGTGTTTTATGCTCCTAAAATCTGGAATGAAGATGTGAGACTGGCCTCAACATTGGCAATGTTCATGTTCAGTCTGATAACACTTTTATTTAATTGAACATATGACAACTGAACATATTTTATCTACAGTATTTAATTTGAATCAATTATGATTGTTTTTAGGATGCGTGTATTTTCAGATGTTTTTATAAATACGATTTCATATTTGTATGTTTGTCTTTTTTTTTTTTCCTGTAATGCACTTTAAATTGCCTTGTGTACGAATTGTGCTCTACAAATAAACGTGCCTTACCTATTTTGCCCAGGACTGAAGGGAATTTTACATTGTTCAAATGAACTGGAATAAAACTGGAAAACATTGACATCTTGTACAAAATAAGGAACACGCAAATTACGAGGTTTTTCCCAAATGCCAATAATAAAAATTAACGGTTATAAACTGTGATGTTATGTTCCAGGTAATATAAAAACTACACTACCCAGCATGCAACAGGAGTTATGAGCATGCACGGTAGCCGGAGAAGTGTTGTATGTGGCCATGCCGGCAGCTAGAATGTTGTGATGAGCACGCCTTATGAGTAAACGTTTAGAACTCAGCCAACACGCCTCGTCTGGATTATTTACAAACAGACGGACAACACATGGTGTCAGAAGTGGCCGTGAGCAGCGTCGGACGGAATGTTTGCCACGAGGGAGCCACGAAAGACGAGCGGAAGGAAGATGTCTCCGGTCGCGTGAGTGAAAACGTGCGAAGGACGCCACATTTCTGAGGAGTTTGCTACGTGTGTGAAGACTTTGAGCGGCGGTAAAGTGACACAGAGGACAAGGGACATATTGAACAAATAGAAGAGGATCTTGTGCCCGAGTTGGAGGAAAGCCAACCACACAAAGAGCTGTGGAGTCCCGGTAACTTACCCCAAAGTACAGCCATGGAAAAGCTAAGTCCACCTAGCCCAATGCTACTAACTGCTAATCTTGCCGATAACTGGAAGCGTTTTAAGCAAAGATTTAATATATATTTAGCAGCAAACGGAGCAGGAGGTGATAATGAAAAGCTGAAAGCTCACATTATTTTGCATGTTATTGGAGAAGATGCTTTGGACATATATAATAGCTTTCAGCTGGATGAAGCTAATTTGACTCTGGAACAGCTAATGACAAAGTTTGAAGAATACTTTGTGCCTCGTCAAAACGTGACATTTGAGAGGTATACGTTTTTCACACATGACCAAAAGCAAGGAGTACCTTTTGATCAGTACATGGCAGAGCTTCACACGCTAAGCAAAACATGTGAATTTGACACTCTGAGAGACTCATTAGTGAGAGATAGAATTGTTTGTGGTACAATGGATAATGCACTGAGAGAAAGACTGCTTCGAGAAACTGGGCTTACGTTAGATAAGTGTGTCAGTATGTGTAGAGCAGCTGAGACCACCAGAGCTCAAGCAAAAGAGCTACGGAGTAATGTACTGGCCAAGGATCAATCAGGGTATTAGCCAAACAAAAGCATCATGTGGAGTTTGCCGAACTTACAGGCCAAAACAACAAGCGGAGCCACTGATGACTCATCCAGTGCCCCACAGACCTTACTACAAAGTAGGAACGGATCTATTTGACTTTGATGGAAGGAGCTACGTGGTAGTCACAGACTACTTTTCAAACTATCCGGAAATTGGAGCGTTACAGTCAACAACGAGCAAAGCAGTTGTCAGTTATTTAAAGACTGTTTTTGCCAGACATGGTGTTCCATGCGAACTGTTTTCCGACAATGGTCCCCAGTTTTCTAGCTGTGAGTTTGCTGCCTTTGCCAAGGAATGGGGGTTTCAACACTCCACATCAAGTCCAACTTATCCAAAGTCCAACGGCTTGGCAGAATGCTCTGTAAAAACAGTAAAAAACCTGTTAAAAAAATAACAGGACAAAGATGACTTTCAGAAAAGTTTACTGATCTACCGGAGTGCACCTCTACAAAATGGACTGTCACCCGCCCAAATGCTGATGGGTAGGCGCATTCGCTCCAACCTACCAGTCAACGAGGATTTGCTGACACCCAAAGGCACACACAAAATCAGACACACTAAGGAAGTACAAAAAGCGAAGCAAAAACAGCTGCATGATAGAACGGCAAAACACCTGCCTATGCTGAGGCCAGGGGACGTCGTGCGTCTCAGAGACATTTCTACAGGCACTTGGAGACAAAAAGGACAGGTGGAAGAGGAAGTTGCTCCACGTTCGTATAGGAACCAGATGGAAAATGGACCGACTCTGAGAAGGAACCGCACGGATCTTCAACTACAGCTGACTGAAGGCAACATTGCAGCTCAGGAAAAGGCTCAGCAGGACTCAGCTGGACCTGCAGAACTTGCTGACACGAAGCCTGACCTTGCAGACCAAGGACTGACAGCAGTGTCCGCGTCACCTGCTGTTGAGAGACTGTCTAACTCTAGACCGAAGAGACATGTTCAGCCAAAGAGGCTGATTGAGACTTGTTAAGGACTCTGAGGTTTTGAGAGTTTAAAAAAAAAAAAAGTGTTAACATAACTGTTTGGGTCTTTGTTGAAAGAGATGTCTATGAAGAGAAAATTATATGATTGCAAATGTGGTTACAAAGCTAAAAAAAAAAAATAACACTGTTGAGTTAAACACTATTTCTTTATAGGGGGGACGATGTGATGTTATGTTCCAGGTAATATAAGAACTACACTACCCAGCATGCAACAGGAGTTATGAGCATGCGCGGTAGCCGGAGAAGTGTTGTATGTGGCCATGCCGGCAGCTAGAATGTTGTGATGAGCACGCCTTATGAGTAAACGTTTAGAACTCAGCCAACACGCCTCGTCTGGATTATTTACAAACAGACGGACAACACATAAACTATTTATACCTCGAAGAATGATGAACAAACCCATTTCTGATGGCATTCTCATAACGTACCAGATTAGACAAACATAAGATTACACAAGACAAGGCTCAAGACAACTCTCTTTAAAGACATACAAGCATGATTGTGTTTTTTGTGGTTCATTAGCCGTACTAAGAATTGGGAAATAAATTCCATTGCACTTTCCGATATGCACTTTGACATGTATGAAGAATAGAATATTCTATTCCCTTGGAAAAAGGGTTAGCATGGCACATTTCCAACATGATAAGGAGTTCAAACACACTTACAAAATGACAAGTGCCTTGTTGAGGAAGATATAAGTGAAGGTGATGGATCGGCCGAGTATGTCTCTAGACTTGAACACAATTGAGCACCTGAGGCAAGAGCTGACAAACATCCACCGGCTCCATCAGTGATGTCATCAGGAGGGAGGGGTGGAAGAAGATTCTAGTAACAACACTGCTAGTTCTTCCCACTACTGCAAATGTCAAAATTCGTTTGGACATGCACACTTTGAAGTATACACAATTGTGTTGTCAGTTACAGTATATAGACAATGATTGCTGTGTGTTGACTTATTGTTTGTACAGCAGAAGGCAGTGTTCATTTTTTTGACTAATAATCTTCATCTTAGTTATCGTCACCAACATACTTTTTGCTGACGAGAATAGGACGATAATGAATCAAAATAAAATGCACGTTGATTAAGACAATAACACAATTAACGGATATTTTTGTCCACAAATAAAAACAAGATGCAATGTTGACAGAAACGAAACCCAATCATACGTAATTTTGTGGGAGAAGTTTGGAACATATCCAATCACAATGGGCCGGGAGTGAGTCACGAAGGAGAACCAATCAGATGCTTGTGAGATGCAGAAGTTGTGTTTCTCACCGCTAAAACGATAATGTGTGTATTTAACATGTTCCTGCACTGCAAAAAGTCAGTGTTCAAAAATAAGAAAAAAAAAACAACTAAAATTAGGGGTATTTTATTTGAACTAAGCAAAATCATCTGCCAATACAACAAGAAAATGTGGCTTGTCAAGACTTTCCAAAACAAGTAAAATTAGCTAACTTTAATGAACCCAAATATACCTTAAAATAAGTATATTCTCACTAACAAGTGCACTTTTCTTGGTAGGAAAAAAAAAGAGACCTTTTTGCTCAATATGTTGAAAAATATTCTTAAATTAAGTAAATGCTGGTGCCATTATCTTGACATAAGGATATGCGTTCGGCATTACATTTCTTGAAACCAGCAAACTTATACTAAAAAGTAGTTTATTTTTCTTAATGGAAAGGCAACAGGGCAACTGCTTGTTACTATTGGGGTCTCCTAGCCGCTCAGGCAAATCATATGGTCTAAAAATGCATTTTTCCATCGATAACATAACATGACATCATCGCACCAAGTGGGTGCTCTTTCAGTCAATTAGTGCGCATATATACCGCCCAGCCTCCAGCCAAATTATTTTTAATTATAATTTTGAAGAATTTATCTGAATGTGCATGAACTATTTCTGTTCAAAATTGTTAGAAATGTCACAAGTTAAATGTTTAAATATTAACTGTCAGTTTACTGTACTGTGCCAACTGTACTACTATATGAGTACATATTTTCTATTGTTTCATTGAAAATAAAACAGCAAAGTCCATTTGGCTGTCATCTCTTTTAATTATGAGACACATTTGTGTCAAAATCATGATTTTTTTTTTTTTCATGCTTGAAGTAAGAAAATATTACTTTAAAAAAGTAGTTTTATACTTGTGAGTGTTAATGACACAACTTTGCAACAGTTGATATTTTTGTTTCAAGCATGTTTTACTCAATATAGGTCATACAATCTCAGCAACATCTTACTGAGATCATTTAGGACCAAAACCCTTAAAACAAGTAAAACACTCTAACATAACATCTGCTTAGTGAGAAGAATGATCTTATCAGACAGAAAATAAGCAAATATCACCCTTATTTAGATTTCAGTTTTTGCAGTGTGCTACACCTGAGAGAAAGTAAAGAGGACGCATTTTATTTTTGATGCCATCAGCTGGTGAGTCTAGACAACAGTAAATTAAAGCTATGTGCATTTGCTGCTTCCGGTTCTCCTGCGTTCATAAACAATTTATAATGAAAACATTGTATCCTAACTTCGCTTCACAAAACACATACACATCTTTTTTTCCAGAGACGTGGCATAACCAAAAAGGCCCACCCTCCCTACCGTCAAGCATGGTGGTGGTAGTATTGTGCTCTGGGCCTGTTTAGCTGCCAATATAACTGGTGCTTTACAGAGAGTAAACGGGACAATGAAAAAGGAGGATTACCTCCAAATTCTTCAGGACAACCTAAAATCATCAGCCTGTAGGTTGGGTCTTGGAGACACAATTGGGTGTTCCAGAATCAGAATCAGAATCAGAATCAGCTTTATTGTCATTACGCAGGGTAACGAGATTGAGGCCATTCCATACAGTGCGATAAAACAAGTGTACACTCTATACAGAGGGTGAAACAGGACATTGACCCCAAACTCACGTCAAAAGTGGTAAAGGAATGGCTAAATCAGGCGACAGTCTATTATTGTTCTTAGAAATGAAGGCTATTCCACTAAATTGTTTGGGTGACCCCAAACTTTTGAACAGTAGTGTACATCACATACGTTTGCCTATACTAAGTGTTAAATTAGATTACATTGATGTATTAACAACAATCCTACTTTGTGAAAATGTGTTTATTCTGTGCACATTATTGAGGGCTGCTGTAAAAACAACCTGAAGAATGCCTCAAAATGAACCCACTGAGCTTACTCCTTTAATATCTCTGGGGCCGTACTTATCAAGCTTCTTAGAATTACTCCTAAGAAGTCTGCTAAGAGTTGACTTAAGAGTAAATAAATTATTCGCTGAAAGCTGCACTTAAAAGTTAGTTATCAAGCGTCTTACTCACACTTTCAGCGAAGTGTAGGACTGAATCTTAAGTGTCACACTCAGAGCTGAATTACGACATTACTATGTGCCGTAAACGGAATTTTAGGTGACGTCATTTCTGTGTCCATAGAAATGACCAATCACGGAAGGGAATCCGTTGTCTAAGAATAAAGAAATATCTTGGAAATATTTAAGTGGACAATGGGAGTGTATATTTTGACAATAAACTACAAAATAATACAAAACAAACTAGTCCCCGCCGGCACTCACGCTACCGCTCCCTCTCTTCTATCGCCCACACACTCACTGACGTCACTCACCTCACGGCCACACACATACGCTACTGTCATAACATTTTCTTTCCAATTCATTAATTAGGCAACTAATTTGAAACTGGTGTGGGTGGCTCTATATATACTAGCCCACTGCAGCCACATGCAGAAATCAACAAGGAATCGAAAAGTATTAAATCTGTGACAAAAATAATATCCGCTCTGTCTAAACGATACCGTTTGATCAGCTGCTCGTCATCAAAAAAAACCAAAACATTGTTCCGTTCCCTGAACGTTCGCGCACGTCTCTCTTGCCTCAGTGCCATCCCCTGCTGGCAACTCCTAACCACTTAAGACACCTCTGAAGGTCTCTTAAATATCGTGGAGAGTAGGAGTGATTCTTAGACTTAAGAACATTGATAAAAAGCTTTTATTCTTAAGTTTGAGAGTAGGACTAAATTTCGCAAATTCTCAGGACTTAAGTGTAAAATGCTTGATAAGTACGGCTCCTGGGGCCGTACTTATCAAGCTTCTTAGAATTACTCCTAAGAAGTCTGCTAAGAGTTGACTTAAGAGTAAATAAATTCTTCGCTGAAAGCTGCACTTAAAAGTTAGTTATCAAGCGTCTTACTCACACTTTCAGCGAAGTGTAGGACTGAATCTTAAGTGTCACACTCAGAGCTGAATTACGACATTACTATGTGCCGTAAACGCAATTTTAGGTGACGTCATTTCTGTGTCCATAGAAATGACCAATCACGGAAGGGAATCCGTTGTCTAAGAATAAAGAAATATCTTGGAAATATTTAAGTGGACAATGGGAGTGTATATTTTGACAATAAACTGCAAAATAATACGAAACAAACTAGTCCCCGCCGGCACTCACGCTACCGCTCCCTCTCTTCTATCGCCCACACACTCACTGACGTCACTCACCTCACGGCCACACACATACGCTACTGTCATAACATTTTCTTTCCAATTAATTAATTAGGCAACTAATTTGAAACTGGTGTGGGTGGCTCTATATATACTAGCCCACTGCAGACACATGCAGAAATCAACAAGGAATCGAAAAGTATTAAATCTGTGACAAAAATAATATCCGCTCTGTCTAAACGATACCGTTTGATCAGCTGCTCGTCATCAAAAAAAACCAAAACATTGTTCCGTTTCCTGAACGTTCGCGCACGTCTCTCTTGCCTCAGTGCCATCCCCTGCTGGCAACTCCTAACCACTTAAGACACCTCTGAAGGTCTCTTAAATATCGTGGAGAGTAGGAGTGATTCTTAGACTTAAGAAAGTTGATAAAAAGCTTTTATTCTTAAGTTTGAGAGTAGGACTAAATTTAGCAAATTCTCAGGACTTAAGTGTAAAATGGCACTCTAAGAAGCTTGATAAGTACGGCCCTTAGGGCCGTACTTATCAAGCTTCTTAGAATTACTCCTAAGAAGTCTGCTAAGAGTTGACTTAAGAGTAAATAAATTATTCGCTGAAAGCTGCACTTAAAAGTTAGTTATCAAGCGTCTTACTCACACTTTCAGCGAAGTGTAGGACTGAATCTTAAGTGTCACACTCAGAGCTGAATTACGACATTACTATGTGCCGTAAACGGAATTTTAGGTGACGTCATTTCTGTGTCCATAGAAATGACCAATCACGGAAGGGAATCCGTTGTCTAAGAATAAAGAAATATCTTGGAAATATTTAAGTGGACAATGGGAGTGTATATTTTGACAATAAACTACAAAATAATACAAAACAAACTAGTCCCCGCCGGCACTCACGCTACCGCTCCCTCTCTTCTATCGCCCACACACTCACTGACGTCACTCACCTCACGGCCACACACATACGCTACTGTCATAACATTTTCTTTCCAATTCATTAATTAGGCAACTAATTTGAAACTGGTGTGGGTGGCTCTATATATACTAGCCCACTGCAGCCACATGCAGAAATCAACAAGGAATCGAAAAGTATTAAATCTGTGACAAAAATAATATCCGCTCTGTCTAAACGATACCGTTTGATCAGCTGCTTGTCATCAAAAAAAAAAAAAACATTGTTCCGTTCCCTGAACGTTCGCGCACGTCTCTCTCGCCTCAGTGCCATCCCCTACTGGCAACTCCTAACCACTTAAGACACCTCTGAAGGTCTGTTAAATATCGTGGAGAGTAGGAGTGATTCTTAGACTTAAGAACGTTGATAAAAAGCTTTTATTCTTAAGTTTGAGAGTAGGACTAAATTTCGCAAATTCTCAGGACTTAAGTGTAAAATGGCACTCTAAGAAGCTTGATAAGTAGCTCACCAACACAAAGCAGAGGTTGTATTTAATTCTCTCAAAGGTCTAATGCAACAAGACTGACAATAATTAGGAGCTAAGGGGCATCACAAAGGAGTCTCAATGTGTCGTAAAAATACAGATGTTTGTGACAAGTGAGCAAAGAGAGGCAAATTAAACCAGAAGCTGTCTTGTCTGAGCAAAGCTATTAGATGGAGTGATTAATGGTCTAGAATTAGATTAGTGCTATCTGCAGACAGATCGCACCATTCTGCTTCCTTGCTCCAATTAATGACAGACTTTTTTGGGGAAAACATTTCAAAGAACCAGGGACGGAACGACTTTTTGCGTAAGCATGTGACATGCAGATGTCTTATTCGGTGTGTTAAAAGCGGCAGGAAATCATGCATTAACACTTCATATTAAGCAAAAAATTACACAATTGTTCACAGCTAATTTGAAGCATCTGTCACTATAAAACTAATCAATGTCCTATTAAAGGAGATCACGTGATCCTTGCAGGTGGCAACATGAGACATATTTCTGGGGAGTCAGAGTATTTGATTATGACCGAGACATTGAATTACTCACCTGATATCCGCCAATTACACTCAAACACAATCCCTCATTTAGGCAGTTGATATTAAGCAGCCGGCAGTAGTCAATTACTTCTTCACAATTCTTCCCGGAAAACGCCCGCGGGCATCTGTTGGGAGGAGGTCAGTGTCATTAGATCAATTCACCTCGAGCCATATTTTTAGACGCGTACATTTCTTTGCTAATTTTTGATTAGTTTAGAACAGTTTGCAGTTCCTATAGCGGATATAAAAAGGTGAATGAAGAAAATCGAGTCAAAAAGGATGACAGTAGGAAGTCCGACAGATAATTATGAGATACAATACATTTGATCCAGAAATTCTAAATATGTGATGACATCTAGTGTATTGGATCTATTGGAAAGTATTCACAGCGCTTCAGTTTCCCCACTTTTTGTTATTTTACAGCCTTATTCTAAAATGGAATTAATTTATTTTCGTTTTCAAAATTCTACTAACACTACCCTATAATGACAATGTGAAAATGTTTTTTTTTTTTAATTTTGCAAATTTATTGAAAATAAAACAACAATCACATGTACAGTCGTGGTCAAAAGTTTACATACACTTGTAAAGAACTTAATGTCATGGCTGTCTTGAGTTTCCAATCATTTTTACAACTCTATTTTTTTTGTGATAGAATGATTAGAGTAAGTAAGTAGCACATACTTGTTTGTCACAAAAAACATTCATAAAGTTTGGTTCTTTTATGAATTTATTATGGGTCTACTGGAAATGTGACCAAATCTGCTGGGTCAAAAGTATACATACAGAAATGTTAATATTTGGTTACATGTCCCTTGGCAAGTTTCACTGCAATAAGGCGCTTTTGGTAGCCATCCACAAGATTCTGGTTGATTTTTTGACCACTCCGCTTGACAAAATTGGTGCAGTTCAGCTAAATTTGTTGGTTTTCTGACATGGACTTGTTTCTTCAGCATTGTCCACACGTTTAAGTCAGGACTTTGGGAAGGCCATTCTAAAACCTTAATTGTAGCCTGATTTAGCCATTCCTTTACCACTTTTGACGTGTGTTTGGGGTCATTGTCCTGTTGGAACACCCAACTGTGCCCAAGACCCAACCTCCGGGCTGATCATTTTAGGTTGTCCTGAAGAATTTGGAGGTAATCCTCTTTTTTCATTGTCCCATTTACTCTCTGTAAAGCACCAGTTCCATTGGCAGAAAAACAGGCCCAGAACATAATACTACCACCACCATGCTTGACTGTAGGGATGGTGTTCCTGGGATTAAAGGCCTCACCTTTTGTCCTCCAAACATATTGCTGGGGATTGCGGCCAAAAAGCTCAATTTTTGTTTCATCTGACATCGCATGGACAAAGATAAAACCTTCTGGAGGAAAGTTCTGTGGTCAGATGAAACAAAAATGTAGCTGTTTGGCCACAATACAATGTACACTTTTGATCGCGACTGTACATAAGTATTCACAGCCTTTGCTCAATACATTGTTGATGCACATTTGGCAGCAATTATACCTTCAAGTCTTTTTGTATTTCTGGTCTTGTCACCTCCTCCCGGGCAGGAGGGCAACACAGCAGTGCGGCTGGATCAAAAGAGACGTCGGAGACGCTTTGCTGAACAAAAAGTTGCTTCATTACAAGTGTGTGTCATTATTCAGGTCTGCAGTACCCGGAGGAGCCTAGGTCAAAAAATGAAGGACTCCTCACTGGAGAAGCCAAACCATCAGTTTTTATATTCCTCCTTTCTGTCTCGGGGTCTGTGTGCTAAGTAGTGTTGTAACGATACCAATATGTTGGTACCGATACCGGTACCAAAATGTATTTCTGTACTTTTCTGTAGTTTTCGGTACTTTTCTAAATAAAGGGCACCACAAAAAATTGCATTATTGGCTTTATTATAACAAAACATCTTAGGGGACATTAAACATATGTTTCTTATTGCAAGTTTGTCCTTAAAGAAAATAGTGAACATACTAGACAACTTGTCTTTTAGTAGTAAGTAAACAAACAAAGACTCCTAATTTAGCTGCTGAAATATGCAGTGCTTTCGCAGAGCGCATAGCAGCGAACATCAATCATGGCAGACTTTGTGAGAGCCAGTGACGACTACTTTGGGACAAATCATGATCCAGAACATTTTTGAGTCTGAATATAATGAGGATGAGCTACAAGATTTGAAAGGTGTATGCTAAGCAAATCAATCGATATTGAAATACTAAATATTTTTCAATACAAAGTTGAATGGATTAATGTTTCCATACTCAGAGGCAATTTAGCAGCAGTAGCTCAATCGCTAGCTTACTTCTTGCTAGTGGCCCAGAGGAGCAGTGTAGGTATATTTGTGAACAAGGTGCTGTGTTATTAAAAGTACTTCCTCTGTGTTAGCTCCTACAATAACAATGTTGCCATAGCTTGGTTAATATGCAGGTCACAGCATGTAAAGGAAACATACATGTAGTTGGTGGTTTTTGGACATTTTTTTAAAAGGGCTTTAAATGCGTTAATAAATTAATCCCATTACCTATATTGTTAGCCACCTCTTGTTAACAGTTGTTTTACTATTTGGAACATACACAAAAATGAAAGAAATGAGTTATAGTCTCACATTAGGATTGTAAAAATTCCCCCAAAAAGTGCAGTTCCCCTTTAAGATATTGACATAAACAGGTAAATGGAAACACAATCAATTATTTAAAAAAAATAAATAAATCTAATATTGTATACAAACATAATAATGATCTCTTTGCTACGTCATAAGAAGATCAATCGGTGTGTGGCTTTGATCTATAATCAAGCATAAACAATTATCAATAATGCTGAAGTTCAATTAAATCATATCCTAAATATTTACACCCAACAATTGGAATTTAATAGTGTTGTTTTTTTTTAATTGTTCTTAAATTCTCTTTTGTAGATTAATACAAACACTATTTACTGTCACTAATGGTAAAGTTGTTATCAATGTTTTAAGACGAGTCTGATCAACATGTATTTTCTTCCTCGTGAATCACAAAATTTAGTCAGCAACAAAAAGAAAGACACAAAAAGAAACTTTTTGTGTAAAAGCACATTATTCAACAGCACAACAGGACACTATTAATCGCCATATACAATAAAATAAGGTTTCACTTTGATGATAAGTATCCACCGCGCATGAGAAGAAAGAGTATGGAAGAATGCAATCTACAAGAAGAATGTAATCCACACAATGACTATAATCTAGAAAAACATTGTAATCTTTAAGAAGAATGTCTCATTGCGGTGAAAAACAATTTCAATGCCTGCGTGCATGTTATTTTAGAGCCTGTTCACACGAAAGTTAAGTTACATTCATAACTACATTTATTTTGTTACACCTCGTCAGGAGACAATAATATGAAGTAGCCAGTGTACAGCTTGGAAAGCAGAATTAATTACAATTTGGAGGTGTTCTTGAGGTTATTTTAATGTTGGAAAATTGCCGTGTGGCCTATTTTCCAGAGGGAGGCAATCAAGCGCTGCTTCAGGATGTCAAAGTACATGGCATTAAGATACAATGACCTTGATACTTGCTATTTAGACAATAATGATGGTGTGTTGAGTCACTTTCAGTGAATAGTAAAGTCATACAGTGTTCCCTCGCCACTTCGCAGTTCACTTACTACGGCAGGGGTGTCAAACGTACGGCCCGTGGGCAGTTGAAGGCCCGCGAACAGGTTTAACACGGCCCGCAAGTTCAGTTTGCTAAATATAAAAATGAAAGAAACTACTGTTCTAAATGTTTCCACTGGATAGCAATTCAAGTGTAACCCACATCACACTGTTTAAAGATGACATGTCAGCTGACTTTAAGCACCTTTGGATTGGCTGGCGTTGCTCCAATTACGGCAGGTGAAAGCAATCAGCTGCTCATCTTGTGGCTGGCAGCAGGTGGCGGCAGTATCGACGTGCAATACTTTTTTTTTCATTGGAATTTATCCACTCAACTAATAAAATAAGAAACGGTTAGATGCAAAGACTTAAGTCAAGTTGACCATCATCTTTGTAGTTAGAGTTCAATGTAGCGCTTGCAATTGGTTGAATGCATGATGTGCACCCTGAACTCCGATGCAAAAATGTTTCCACATTTGTTCTTTGTTTTATTTTATTTTATGCTTAAATCTGCTATGTTGACATTGGTTAAGTTTGTAGTTATCTTACCTTGATTTCAGCTATGGTGTCATTTTGATAATTGTTTAGTTTATATTATGATTGTAATATTTGAATGATGCTAAATGAATGTGTTGTGGCAGTTGCAGAAGTCACCAAAGCGGTGGTTTGAGGAAACAGTCGATTGCTTTTCCAAAAACGTCTTTAATGGTGAACTGCCAACATGAGAATGCTAAACAGGAAGTGCTTGAAGTTGAATGGCTTTGTAAAAACACTGAGACAAAGTCTAAATTCATTGCGTTCTCCATTGTGTTTTTAAAACTGCACCAATTTTTTCCTCAAATGTTTTAACTAACTTGAAGTGTTTTGCCAAGAGGATTATTTGTAATACGTACATTTTCAGAATGTGCTTGTTTTATTTTTGGCCAAAGTAAGACAAAGAAAATAATCTGAAATTGTCTTTGTTTTTAAGTTTTGATGCCATGATTTTACCAGTCCGGCCCGCGTGGGAATACATTTTCCTCTTTGCAGCCCCTGTGCTAAAATGACTTTGAAACCCCTGTACTACGGCCTCGGTGCACAGCAGATTTTAAAGTACCATTGAGTACATTGAGGTTTAAGTTTTCATGTTAAAATTATATACGTTTAAGATTGTCTGAAGAGTTTAAGAGCTTTGAGATCAGGGCTACCACAGGATAAATCGGGCCCCTCTACGAAATTTAATTTGGAGCCACCCCAACCCCATTAAAAAATCGTATCCAAATTTTTTAAATTCATGCGAAACAGTTTTTATACTTTTTTAATCAAACTTAAATTAATTTTGATGCATGTTTTCTACTAAAACAAACTCAAATTCAACAATCCTCAACCGGGAGTCAAACCCAGTATTACTGCATCCTACGACAAGCCGTCACTGTGCGCCAAGGGAGCCAGTGGGAATTTTCGGGTAAATTTGCCATTATACTCTCATCAATGACAGAGCAGGAAGTGGCTCGGAATACGTTTGCGGTAACAGTTGCGCCCTGTCATTCATTAGACATTTTACATGTGCTTTTTCATGCAAAACAGGGCCCCCCCATGGATTGTGGGGCTCTACGCACAGTGCTTGATCTGCGTATGTGGAAGGGCAGCTCTGATAGGAAGTGATTGTGTGTGTGTGGAAGCTGTGTAGAGTGTGTGGAGGGCTTGATAAAACTTTAAAAGCATATTATATTCATGAAACTCTGGGTCTGGAATGTAAACCTTACGATTATTGAGGAGACATTGTATTGCTCTTGAAGATGTACACTGACTACTCCAGAATACCCAAGTTACACTTATATAGTATAGTTGCATTGTAATAAAAGTGTGTTGCTGACACGTGTAAGCTGTAGCCTACCGGTACTCTCTTTTGTATTTTCCGGACCATAGGGCGCAACGGATTATAAAGGCACTGGCCGATGAATGGTCTATTTTTTATTTTTTTGCATATATTAGGCGCACCGGATTATAGGGCACATTAAGGAGTCATTTTATTATTATTTTTTTCTAAATTGAAAACACTTCCTTGTGGTCTACATAACATGTAATGGTGGTTATTTGGTCAAAATGTTGCATAGATTATGTTTTACAGATCATCTTCAAGCTGCTTTCTGACAGTCGGAAACAACCACACCGGAAATGTGTCCCGTGAAAAACCGTCCGACCGGAACTCTAATAACTAAAGTTCCTTGGGTGAATACTGTTAAGTCACTATACCGGTATGTTTTAGCGCTTTCATGGCGAGTTTACTGACATATAAGTAAGAACTTTGAGCAACAGTGGAGAATGAATGTCCCATAACAAGAAAACAGGGAAAAAGAAGAAGCTTATCAACTACGGTGTCAGAACTTATGCAGATCCCAAATACAGATCAGCAGGTACCAGAAGGTAAGAAAAGTTTATTTTGCGAAACAAAACAGATAATATGACTTACCTTATACACACACCATAATAATACTTGTATGTTTAATGTGCCGACAATCCTTCAAGTGGTGCAGCTTCATGGCTTACCAAAGTTGTACTAAAACATTGTAATAGCTTTTTGAATGCCGTTTGTAATTTTCTATATTTTCAATGGTACATATAAAATGTTGGTGTTGTTTACTTGAGACCGATCATAGTGCAGGCTACATTTATCTCTTATGTTTGACTGCCATCTACTGGTCACACGTATTACACAATAATAATAAAAGAGCTTCCAGGTGGGTGAGCTCCACCAAACGTATTCCTTACATGAGGCACACCGGGTTTAAGGCGCACTATCGAGTTTTGAGGAAAAATAAAATTATTAAAAGTGTGCCTTATAGCCCGGAAAATACGGTAATTACAATTCCAGCTCATATTACATGTTGATGGATGCAGTTTGTTTAGAAAGTTGTATATACGTTTCCTGGCACAGTTGAGTAGGCTACTGTGGCTTTATTAAAAGCTGTCTCAGGATGCATTTTTTTAGCTGTGTTTTAAACCAGCGCCAAAAAATATGTGTTTCTCAACTTGGATCCGTATGGGCCGCAGCTGTACTCAGTTGTAGTACACTTTTACACCGCTTGTGAGAGTAATGACAACATCAAACAAACAGAAAAAGACGGGTGCTAAAGTCAAAGCGAAGTTTCTTAAACGCAAAAATTATGACTAAAGCGGTGAACGAGTATTTTCATTTGAAATCTAATTTTATTTACTGTTTAGTTCAGAAACATTTGTATTTTTTATTTTGAGAAGGACAAGCGGTAGAAAATGGATCAATGGATGGATGGATATTTTATCAGTAAAACATTTTATGATAATTGATTTTTTATCAGTTAAGTTATGAGTCCTTACTTATACTTTTTTTTCCTAATCAGCCTGACCTAAGCCTAAAGTTTATGTGATAAATAAATAACCTTTGTCATTAACACATGCTTTTATATCATTTGACAAGTTTGTAAACTGAAAGTAGGTTAGATATAATGATAGAATATGATTTAAATCAAGAATAAGATGACTATTTCAGTGTTAATATTTGATTGAGCCCTGCGACCCGCTCTAGTGGAAAAGTTGGACACTGAGGTCAAAAAGGCTAAGAACGAGGGGTTTGAAAGTGTTTAATGCTTAAACGCGTTAAGGTTTGTAATGATGAAGGAATGTGTCAACTTGTAAAACAAAGCAGTTTGAATATTATTCCATTTATAGATAAAAACTGAGCGCGATGGAAAACCAACTGAGTTGTCTTTAAGGACACAGCAAGGACGGATTTTAGCCGTGATTGCTACTTTCTTTATAATAATACATATATAAAATGTCACCACAGGACATTATCAAAATAACTATATTTTCTTCACATTCAAGGGTAGAGAGAACATGTGGTTAAATTACGCTCAGCAAGTGTACCTGCAGTCGCTTAGAAATAAAAATAAATGGAGACCAGCAGCCACTGTTCGAGCCAAGTGTGTGTTTTGTGCGTTTCACCTGCACGTATAATCACCTCCCCTGGACACACAGGTGGAATTGTTGAGGCACGGTGATGGGCTGCATGTGTTCCGGGTTCCGCGTTCCGGTGTCGTGTTGCATGCTGGGTCCACTTTACCATCTGCACACACACATTCGGAAGCCTGCACACAGGGGCCAGAAAAAGAAAACAAGGCAGGATTATTTCACAAATCACTGAAAGGTGCTCTAATTGTACAATTGTGCCTCTATTCAATGTTGGTATACATTTTGAAATGAGTGTTTGCAGTATTTGCAAGTAGGAAAAAACTCACTCGAAAACTGCAATGGAACCTTAAAAATGTAATGTCTCAAAAGTCTGACTTTTTCGAAGCCGACCAACCTCAGAGATGGTATCTGTGACGTCACTTGAGACTTCCGTACAAGGCAAAAATACCTCAGCGAACCTCCAATTAGAGAACATCAAAAGATTAACTGTTTTAATAATTTGTATAAGATTTTCAGGAAACCATCCTAGTCACCATAGCACAGGTTCTAGGTGAGCATAACAGAAATATAATACTTTAATAATAATAACCCATGGCATTATTGTGGGTTTCCTGCACGTCATATTCATAACTAAAGGAGAAAGCTAATGTGCAGAAGAATATTCCTTTGCCATTTTTAAGTACCGTATTTTCCGCACTATAAGGCACACCTAAAAACTTCCAATTTCCTCAAAAGCTGACAGTGCGCCTTGTGGACCAATTTTGAGCCACAACAGGTCTCGCAACTACGCCAACTTCTACGGCTGCTTACCGTAGAAGAAGAAGCGTTTCTTCTTCTATGGGGGAAAATGAAGTCGGCGGCTGGCAGTTGCGAGACCTAAACTTTATGTAACGACCCAAAAATGGCTCCTATTAAGAGACACGCTTACGACGCAGAGTTTAAACTCAAGGCGATCAGTCACGCAGTAGAACACGAGAGTAGAGCAGCAGCGAGAGAATTTAACATTAACGAATCAATGGTGCGGAAGTGGAGGAAGCAACATGATGACCTGCACCAAGTAAAGAAGACTAAACAGAGTTTCCGAGGTAACAAAGCGAGATGGCTACAGTTGGAGGACAAACTCGAACAGTGGGTTGTTGAACAGAGAGCAGCAAGTAGAAGTGTCAGTACAATCACTATTTGTTTTGTTGACATTCCTTTTAGCGCAGCTCCATCTAATGGATGCATAACATAACCCCAGCCTCTACTGTAGCGTCTATTCTATGCGCCTTATAATGCGGTGCGCCTTATATATGAACACAGTTTTAAAATAGGCCATTCATTGAAGGTACGCCTTATAGTGCGGAAAATACGGCATGTTTTTTTTGAGTCATCAGCTTGAAGCGTCCGTCTGTCTCAGACTCCCTCGCCGTCATGTGACATGAGCTACTGGCTGCACCTGAGACGGGACTTTTATAATGAACGGGTGTTGGTGTGAGCGGCGGAACCTCCTCAGGTTTTCGGTTGGTTTGGGTTAAAGCGTGGGGGTTCTTTTGTGTTAAACAGCAGCAATGCATTGACAATGGATTGACAATGGATTGACTGAACGTCTCTCCATTTGGTGTTGTATGGCTGTAACCCCAATCTGTGTGTTGGCAGTGGCCTGTGCCCTGCGTAGATGGTGGGTGCAGGTAATGACCTGGTCAGCATTGTTGGTGAGGGCTGGCAACCGATGTGTTTTGCGCTTTAGTAGGCAGCCACTCGATACTCGAGCCTGGTGGTGATTCCTAAGAAGCATGACAAAGGTTCCGAGTCCATGCTATTTACTGTGGGTGGACCCAGCAAGTTAAAAATCTGCACAGTTTGAGGATGGTATTACTATCACAGTGTGTCTCCTAAAGAGGACTGCTGATACTTTGTTGGAGTCGGCTGGGTCGTGAGTGACTTCCGGTTTGGGGATGGTGAGGCCCTCTACATTAAGCTGGCGAATTGACAGAACTTGGTGCTCGATGGTCGGGATGGCCACCTGTCCTGACGTGGACGTAATGTGTCTCTCCAGCCTCTTGTGCCCTGGTCTGCCAGATGGGTGACCTATACCATTCTAATCAACTACACATTTTAGCTCTAAAGATAATATGCCTCTATAACCAAAATATGTGCATTTTTTTTTACAGAGGATTTTTTCCCAAAACGTAAAAGGTTATTTAAATCCCATCTCTTAGGTAAATCCCTTGTGTATTTTCCAACTAAAAACATCATCATCATAGCATTCTCTTCTCTTGATTGTGAGCTACTCAGATGTCCCATCCATTCAGGATGTCAAAGTACATGGCATTAAGATACAATGACCTTGATACTTGCTATTTAGACAATAATGATGGTGTGTTGAGTCACTTTCAGTGAATAGTAAAGTCATACAGTGTTCCCTCGCCACTTCGCAGTTCACTTACTACGGCAGGGGTGTTGGAGCCTACCTCAGCTGCATTCGGGCGGAAGGCGGGGTACACCTTGGACAAGTCGCCACCTCATCACAGGGCCAACACAGATAGACAGAAAACATTTACACTCACATTCACACACTAGGGCCAATTTAGTGTTGCCAATCAACCTATCCCCACGTGCATGTCTTTGGAGGTGGGAGGAAGCCGGAGTACCCGGAAGGAACCCACACAGTCACGGGGAGAACATGCAAACTCCACACAGAAAGATCCCGAGCCCAGGATTGAACTCAGGACTACTCAGGACCTTCGTATTGTGAGGCACATGCGCTTAACCCCTGTGTCACTGTGCTGCCCCAGTCAGATGTATTCCTGATATTTCCGTTGGGTCCAGTCTATGATGTTGTCAGCCCATGTTGTTCTTGGTCTACCTCTCCTACGTTTACCATTCAAGTTTCCCCCTAGTAGCAGTTTCTAAAGGTTGTTTCCTCTAGTTACACGACCAAAGTAAGCTAACTTTCTCCTCTTGATGTTGAAAAGTAGTGAACTTTTGGTATTTAACTAAAGTAGAACCTTTTCAGTTCTTTTGTGTTCAGTCCATGACAATCTTAACATTTTTCTTTAAATCCACATTTCAAATGCTTTTAAGCTATTCAACGTTGCTTTTGTAAGTGTCCATGTTCCCGCATCAGCACCATGTAGTAGTGTTGCCCACACGTAGCAATTCAATATGCTTTGTCTCAAACTGATGTTAATGTTTCTTGACGTTACGATTTTAGACATGTCTTTGAATACTGCTCTTGCAATTCCGATTCTTCTTTTAATTTATGTCACATTTTCCACCATCTTTGGTTGTCATGTATCCCAGATATGTTACTAAGTCTTGTAGATCTGAATTGTTTTCTGTGATCAAATTTGTATCATCAGTATATCTTAAAATATCAATGTTGGTTACTCCTATATTCACTCCTTTCATAGCTTCAACTTGTGAGACTTCTTGCAGTCAATAAATATAATACATTACGTGACAGAGCACAGCCTTGTCGTACTCCTTTTTTAAATCTGGAATTCTATTGTTACTTTATGCTCGGTTCTTACTGCAGCTGTCTGTTCCCAGTATAACTTAGTTATTATTCGAATATCTTTATCGTCACTTCCAATGTTCGCTACACATTCTATCAACTTTGCATGTTTCATTCGGTTAAATGCAGTTTGTCAACTAAATTATATCCAGTATAATAAGCAGATGTACTGTCATTTCTGTTTTGTATACTACCCTATTCAACATGAGAAGTGCAGGAGCTTTTTTAAACTGTAGGAACACAACAATATACCCAGTGTAAGGCGGAAAATAGAGCAGAGTCCCTCTTCCCCTTAAAAAAATTCAAACATAATAAATATGAGAGCAATCTCTAAATATTTGTTGGGTCATTCAATCAAAGTGCCTGCAAACGCGCTTTCCCAAAGCTAATCTTGAGGAGAAAATATTAATTGCAGCTGCCGCCTTTAGAGTAACGCCATTTCAAGAGACTATATTAATTTCCATATGTCATTCCATGTGTATGTCCCTCTGAGAGAAAACAAACAAGGGAAATTAAGTGCTCACATGCTCTCCTGCGCCGCAAATGTGTTCTTCACGACATGCGTTTGACATGCAATCAAGGGCAGCTCTCAGATCGCAGTAGAGGCCCCCGAAGCTTTCAGGACAATGACAGACCGGACCTTTGGGAGTCTCCTCACATATGCCTTCGTTTCTGCACGGATTTGGATCACAAGTGGATTTTCTCTTACAAGGCGAGCCTGCAATAGAAAATAAGAATACGACCTTGACAACCTTACATAACACCTTTTTGTCACACTTAAGGAAGCCTTTCACTGGGATTGCATGAGAATTTGGTAGGTAATGTGGAAAAAAGAAAGGTCACAGCATTTGTTAGAAGCATGAACCATTGCTGCACCAATGCTACATTTTGTTACAATTGTAGTTATTGGGCAGTATTAAAGTATGAATTTGATAAACATTGTTGATTTAAATTAGCCATGCTTGTGTAGTTATATATATATATATATATATATATATATATATATATATATATATATATATATATATACATATATATATACATATACATATATACATATATATATATATATATATATATATATATATATATATATATATATATACAGTACATACAGTATATATACATACATAAATACAGTATATATACATACAAATACATGAACATACATACATATGCATACATACATACATATATATATATATATATATATATATATATATATATATATATATATATATATATATATATATATATATATATATATATACTGTAGTATTTCACATAAGTGAGTAAACCCTTCACATATCAGTAACCATTTTTATTACTGTACATCTTGTCTTTGGACAATCTTGCAGAAAACAAACTTGAATATTGTCAAGGCGGGGGTTGACTTAAAGTGGTTCGTTCTCCCGGAATGCGAGACTAACCGCTCCGGACGAAGACGTGAAGGTAGGATTAGATTTATTAAACATAAATCACCCAACTACCAAAATACAGGCGAATAACAAAAAAAAAAGCCAAGCGTCCCTAAAACACATGAAGCTAGGACTTAGCATCGGCTATGGCATGAAACGAACACTTGGCATAAACTTTGAATCAGACATGAACCGAAACAAAACTTACTTGGCATAAACGGTGTGACGCAAACAATGAAGCCAGGCCGACTGACTGGCAAAGACAAGCTTAAATAATGCCTCTGATTAGTGCTCAGGAAGCAGGTGAGCGGGCGAGCACTAATCAGAGACAGGTGAACACAATGAGTAACCATGGTGACAAAACAAACAAGGAAGTGCAACCAGGAACTATGGAGTCTTAAACAAAAAATAACATAAAACATGATCCAAACCACAGATCATGGTAAATATAATAATATAAGTTAATCAGTGTGCAGCTTGTATGGCAGTATGAATTTATTATACACTGAAAATAAGTCAACACACAGCCACTATTGTCCAAACAGCTGGCACACAAGTGAGTACCAAATTATTTGTGTCTTACCTACAGTCAAGCATGGCAGCGGTTATGGTCTGGGGCTGTTTCAGTGCTTTTGGCACTGGGGAGGTGCAGTACATTGATGGAAAACATGAACTCCAGCATTTAATGTGACATTCTGAAGCCTGTCTGAAACTGGGCTACATGGCACTTTTCCAACATGATAAGGAGTCCAAACACACCTCCAAGATGACAAGTGCCTCGCTAGGAAAGGTGAACCTGAACTCAAATAAACACCTGTCCTGCAACTTCTATGCCCACAAGGAATTAGGCAATGCTAGACAACAATAGTTTTCACACTTAGGGCCTGATCTATTAAGATCCAAATAACAAGTGCTAAATAGCGTGTGCAAACTATAAAATTGCGTGTGTCATTAGTGGGCATGTTGCGGGTGAACAACTAAGACTGTGTGCGCAATTGACAAGTGCAAAAGTGGTGCAGACCATCTTTTGCTTGTACACCGACTGTGCCCAAGTAGACACTCATTTCCCTCCACATTCATGACATTATATGCTCATCATATGCTATGTTATTGTTTTTTATTTATGAAAGTCCAAATATCTTGACATACGCAGGACGGGCAATTCTCTGCCGACCGTCTGTCTTTGCAGCGCGATCACCTCCTTTCTCACAGCCCTTTGTGCGTGACTGTGCCAGTTTAATAGGTAAAGTTAAAGTACCACTGATAGTCACACACACACTCGGTGTGGTGAAATTACTCTCTCTCGGTGGCCGCGCTCGGAAATCAGTTTGTACGCACATTTCAAATAAGCTCAATATAGACGCAAAACAGCAGCTGTGGATCTGTTTTAGCATTGATAAATCACATTGCCTGTGCTAAATGCTTATATTTACATCTCCTCCAGTATTGGGGGTGTTCTCAATAATCAGCATCTATTCTGCATATACACGAACACAGCCAGGCTGAATGGATTGCACTCACTATTTTTGCTCATTTAAGAGATGCAATCCTCTGTGCTCGAGTTTAGCTCAGCTTTGTGTGCGCTGTCACGTTGACACATGTTTTAATACATGCAAACTTTTAAAAGATCAGGACCTAAAGGCCACTGAAACCCACTACTACCGACCACGCAGACTGATAGTTTATATATCAATGATGAAATCTTAACATTGCAACACATGCCAATACGGCCGCGTTAACTTATAAAGTGCAATTTCAAATTTCCGGGGAAACTTCCGGTTGAAAACGTCTAGGTATGATGACGTTTGCGCGTGACGTCAATGGTTGAAGCGGAAGTATTGGGACACATTGTATCCCAATACAAACAGCTCTGTTTTCATCTCAAAATTCCACAGTATTCTGGACATCTGTGCTGGTGAATCTTTTGCAATTTGTTTAGTGAACAATGGAGACTGCAAAGAAGAAAGCTGTAGGTGGGATTGGTGTATTAGCGGCTGGCTGCAGCAACACTACCAGGAGGACTTTGAGTTGGACAGCAGACGCGCTATCCGACGCTAGCCGCCGACCGCGGCCGACCGTTGATGAGCAGATGAGGGCTGGCGTAGGTGGATAGCTAATGTTTTTAGCATAGCTCTGTCGAGGTCCCGTAGCTAAGTTGGCTTCAATGGCGTCGTTAGCAACAGCATTGCTAGGCTTCACCAGGCGGTACAGCATTAACCATGTGGTTACAGGTCCACTTGCACTTGCAGGGCATTACTGCCTGACGCACCTCCGACAGTGCCATGTGGTGCTGGCTGCAGGGTCGTCAGCCGGGAGCCACCCTTCACAGATGTTTCGCTCCTTTAATCCCGGAACATCTCTGGGTGGTGGAGCAGCGACAGGGACGTCTCCCTGCCACCCCCTGCAGCCAGCTGGAGGATCCATAGTGTACCCACATTCTAACCCCGGTGTTATTGCTGTTGTGTATATGGAATGAGTCCCAAGGGACTATGCATGGCAGGGACGTCCATCTCCCTGAGTCAAGCGTGGGCCTGACCGCATACCATAACATGGCAGCAGGGAAGCCTCCCTACTGCCCCTTGTCTACACGCCTTGCTTTCCCCACGCCTTGTCGTTTCTTCTGAGCCACAACCAGAAGCTCCCCTGTTCTGCCTCCTCTGCCAGGGCTTTGAGGGCCTTCTTTAGATTGGAGCCTTTGATCCCAAGGGACTTTAGGAGTCGCTGGGTGGATGCTCCAGTGTAGCCTCGACAGCCAACTTCTACTGGATAGGTCAGGGGTCGGCAACCTTTACCACTCAAAGAGCCATTTTGGCAAGTTTCACACATTAAAGAAAGTAATGGGAGCCACAAAAATGTTTTTAAAATTTAAAATGAAAAACACCGCATACAAAGCTTACATGCTTTGTGCTATGTTAACCAGGGGTCTCAGACACACGCACCGGCACGCACTTTAATGTGGGAATTTGATGTTAGTGCAGCCCGCGAGTTTTGGATGAATGTCGCTTGCGTGACACTTGCCAACCCTCTCATTTTTCCCGGGAGACTCCCGAATATCAGAGTGTGATGACACTGCATTTGGCGCCCTCTACAGTCTGCCCAATCAGTGTTACAGCTCGACCACAAGTGGAATGCAGCTGTAGGTTGCTCACGTAAGAGACAGCAAGGCTACTAACTCAGCAGCCACACATCTTACACTGACGGTACCAATACCCAGAATCCCATGCAGCCCTAACTCTGCCGCTCAACCAACCACGAAGAGGGGGGGGGTTGATGTGTGGGGGGATTTGGTGGTAGCGGGGTGTATAATGTAGACCGGAAGAGTTAGGACTGCATGGGATTCTGGGTAATGATTGTGTTGTGTTTATGTTGTGTTACAGTGGGATGTTCTCCAGAAATGTGTTTTTCATTCTTTTTTGGTGTGGGTTCACAGTGTGGCGCATATTTGTAACGTAACAATGTTGAAGTTGTTTGATACGGCTACCGTCAGTGTAAGCTGTGTGGCTGATGAGTAACTATGCTTTGCTGTCTCCTGTGTGAGCAAGTAATAACAACATGCAACATGTGGCTGGCCTGGCACGCTGTAAGTAAATGCTATAGAGGACAATTACTGCAGTGCAATTAGGGCACGCCCTTTATATAGTAATTAGAGTGTTAATGGGATTAATTTTTCCTGGGAGTAGTCTATGAGAGACACTGACATCCATAAGTCTCCTGAGAAAATCGAGGGGGTCGGCATGCATGTAGCTGAGCCGCATCAGAGTGGTCAAGGAGCCGCATGCGGCTCCGGAGCCGCGGGTTGCCGACCCCTGGGATAGGTGAAGGGCCTCCATCCTGCTTGTGCACACTCACTTGCCAGCTCTGAGTACTTGTCCCTCTTTCTTTCAAAGGCAGCCTCCATTCCCTCTTCCCATGGTACCGTTAATTCTACCATGATGACAGTTTTAGTAGAGGTGGACCACAGGACAATGTCTGGGCGTAACGAGGTTGTTGTGATCTCTTGAGGGAACTTCAACTGACGATCTAGATCAGCCCTCATGTTCCATTCTCCGCCAGCTGACAGGAGAGACTGGATGCTCTTGCTGCTGCTCTGAGGCTGGCCACCTTGCTTGACAAACTTAATCAACCGCTGAGCTGTTCCCGGACTGGCCCCATTTGCTTCCACTCTGCGTGCCTCCAGGATTTCAGCTAGCCTTCGCAGGACGCGGTCGTGCCGCCATCCATACCGGCCCTGCGACAAAGCTATCTTGCAGCCAGAAAGAATGTGACGCAAGCTTGGGTTCTGGGAGTCACAGAGCTGGCAGGTCACCTCTGCCCCGTACCACACATGCAAGTTCCCGGGACTGGGGAGGGTATCGTACGTGGCCCTGATGAGGAAACTTAGCCTCGCCTGGGGCATCTTCCACATGTCTGCCCACGTAACAACTCTGTTGACAACAGCCTCCCAATTGGTCCATCTCCCTTGCTGCTGTTGGCCCACAGCCTTGATCATATAGCTCTCCTCTTCCATCTTAACCACTTCTGAGATCACCAGATCTTTTCTTTCCTTCCTTGAGGCTTTGGACCACATCTTGGATGCTGCTCCCCATCCAAAGCCGGCTCTGCCAGACTGTATCTGTCCTACCATCTCCTGGTGTTTCAGTCGGACGATGGCCTGGTCTACTGTCTGCGTCGCATTCCACTTACGCCCTGTACAGACTTGGGTCTTGGTGTTACAGACAGACGGATCAGGTGAGTCTCTGAGCTCGAACACGAGCCTCACCTTCTCCTGTTTGTAGCCCAAGCTGATGGATTTCAGTGGCAGCTTCAGAATGGTTCTTCCAAACAGCGCCGTGTTGGAAAGACATCTGGGAAGGCCCAGCCACTTGCGAATGTAGTTGTTGGCTTTTGAGTCCATCTTGAGGACTGTTGTGGAGGTGATGTCGCACAACTTCAAGGGCCACATCAGGCGATGGTATAAGGTGAACTGGTAACACCAGACCTTGAATTTCCCTGGAATATGGCTTTGGTCAATTGTGTTCAGGCCATCCTTCAGCTGAGAAGTGACAGAGGCAGCCATGTGCTTATCAGACATGTCAGCAGTGTAACGCCTTCCGAGGCTCCGCACAGGTTGGTCGACCACGCGTGGGATTAATTCACCATCCACTGAGAATGAGATGTTGTCATTCCTGGCTCCTTTCCGGATGGAGAGGCTGCGGGACTTGGCAGGTTTTATTTTCATCCGTGCCCATGCTAGGAGCTCCCCGAGTCTTTTCAGGAGTCTGGAGGTACATGCAGCCGTCTGGAGGAGGATGGTAACATCATCCATGTAGCCCCGCAGCGCCGGGAGTCGCTGGCCTGACTCAGATCTCACTCCTCGGGCCATCTGTCTTCCACCGATAAGGATGATCTCGAAGGCTGTTATGAACAGTATTGGAGAGATAGAGCAACCCATTGCTATTCCCTTCTCTAACTGGTGCCAACCAGTTGAGATCTCCTGAGTCGTGTAGCAGACTTTGAAGTTGTTAAAGTAGTTTACTACCAGGCTTTGGATGCATGATGGAATGTGGAAGAAGTTGAGTGCAAAACTGATGAGTTGATGTGGAACCGATCCATAGGCATTGGCCAGATCCAACCAAACCACATGCAGGTCCGCTTTGTTGCGCTTGGCTGACTGGATTTGCTCCCAGATCATGGCCGAGTGCTCCACGCAGCCAGGGAAGCCTGGAACGCCTGCCTTCTGACAACTGGTGTCGATGTAATTGTTTGCCAGAAGGTAGTTGGTCATCCGCTTCGCCACCACGGTGAAGAAAAGCTTCCCTTCCACATTCAGTAGGGCAATACCTCTGAACTGGTCAATGTTACAAGAATTACTCTCTTTTGGGATAAAAGTTGTTATTGCTCTGCTCCACGATGATGGTATGGACTGGGTTTTCCAGGCAACGCCCATCAGCTTCCACAACTGCTTCAGGAGTCCAGGGCAGTTTTTGAAAACCTTGTAAGGTACCCCGTTCGGTCCGGGTGCTGAAGCAGTTCTTGCACGCTCAACCACTTGCTTAACCTCAGCCCATCTCGGGGGGGTGGTGTCAAACTGCGAGGAAGGCTCAGGTGGGCGAGGTACGTGCCCCGGTGATCCGAGGGGGAGATCCTTTTGGCTATCACTGAGCTGGACTTTGATGTGTTCCTCCAACTCCTGCTCACTGGTCTGGAGTGTCCCGTTCTTCTTTTCCTCTAGCAGGCTTCGAGCATACTTGAAGGGGTCCCGGAAGAAGCTTGCCCTTGCTTTCTCCCTGCGGCTTCTGCGTTTCCTGATTCTTTCAGCTCTCCTCAGTTGTGCGAGTCTTACTTTGATCTGGTCCCACAGGTTCTTCAGGCCGACTTTCTCCTGGTCATTGGCTTTCCTCCACTGCTTGCGTAAGAGGCGGCGTTCCTTTACGAGCTGGAGGATTTCCCTCTCCCGTCTCCCGCTCTGTTTGGGAACGATCTTCCTCTGTGGCATCAATCCAAAACGCTCTTTCCCTTCTTCGTAGATGATGTCTCCCATAATGTTTAGTTTGGAAGTTACACTGCCTCTTAGCGCACTTTGGAGGGTGGTGCATAAGTTAAAATCGAAGCTGCTCCAGGAGTCTGTTCAATAAATGACTGTAGCAAAAACTGGTAAGACAAAAATGTTAATGTTTCATTGAGAATATTGAACATTACACACAGCGCTCAAAAATCTGTCAATGTTTTAGTGCGACTTTGGTAAGCTATTAAGCTGCACTGCTTGGTTGTCAGAGCATTATGGCTACCGTAGTCAGACGTACTGTGCTTCATCATACGGGTATTATTATGGTGTGTGTATAAGGACCCCAAAATATTATCTGGCATTTGGTTTCAGCCTAATATGCAAAACCAA
This sequence comes from Entelurus aequoreus, assembly GCF_033978785.1. Classification (NCBI taxonomy): domain Eukaryota; kingdom Metazoa; phylum Chordata; class Actinopteri; order Syngnathiformes; family Syngnathidae; genus Entelurus; species Entelurus aequoreus. The sequence goes on from NC_084739.1 coordinate 20,615,623, forward strand.
CTTTTCTTACATGCTGTTGTTCCTGAAAATTTGCGCGTGTCCGCCATCGCAGTCCGACGCCATAGTCAATAAGCTCCTTCATTTTCTCTATCATCTTGTCCTCTTGTTGTGAGGCGTTCATTCTCTACTGTTGTCACTTTTAATACAAAGTAGTGTACAGTTCCAACTTAATCTGTCAGTAGACCTGCTGTGGAAGGGCTAGAAGCAACAAAAATGACAGGTAGAAGACGCTGTCGAAGTGGTGCCACGTAAATAAGACCGCCCACAAAACGGGGCATCCTAAAGAGCAGGGGTCACCAACCTTTTTGAAACCAAGAGCTACTTCTTGGGTACTGGTTAATGCGAAGGGCTACCAGTTTGATACACACTTAAATAAATTGCCAGAAATAGCCAATTTGCTGAATTTACCTTTAACTCTGTTATTATTAATAATTAATTATATTTATCTTTGTGGAAACACTGATTATCTTAATGATTTCTCACAATAAATATATATAGAAACAGATAAATATCAATATGCAACACTTTATTTTTATATTTTCTCCAAGTGCACATTTTTCAAATTGAACATTTTCAAATGATCACTTCTAAGACAGTCTTGTGAAATCACAATATCCCATTTTAACTAGCTAGCCACTAACATTTTTTAACAAATCATGAATTACTTTGCACCATGTTTGTACAAATAATAACTCATGTAAAATACAAAAGTAAACTCTCAAATTTTTAAATCATGTCACACTTTAAACTGGACACCTAATCTGTTATCTGGTTGTTGACTTATAAGAGGTATATTCTTATAAAACGTCAGGTATTAAATATGCCCTGATGTGGGATCAGAGCAGAGGATGTCATTTTTGTAGCCCTTTGAGGCATTTGTGATTAAAGGCTATATAAATAGACTTTGATTGATTGATTGAAGATATATTTTTAAAAAAAAGTTGTGTAAAGTAGTTTTTGGACTTTTGTTCTTGGTCCTGAATTACTGACATCAATACTTTATTGAATCGCAGAACTAGATTGCAGTTTTTTTGTATAGAATAAAATGATCAATTTAAATTTAAAACGATCGATTTAAACCAATGCAGACATGGCGGCATGGGACGTCCCCACCCAGTGAGTCAACTTGGGCCGGAAGCTGTTTATTTTATTTGGTTTTGTTTTGTTACATCGGAGCAGGTAAAAATAAGACAACAACTTATCAAAACAAAGGCATGTTGACCAAGATATTAACCGACATATTAATCAATTTAAAGGAGACGAAAATGTCAATCATGTTTAATTTTGTGGGACAAGTTCGGAATATATCCAATCCCAGTTTGTTAACAGCATACATTATGAAGGGGGCTAGTTACAAAGGAGAGACAATCAGAGGCTGAATATATGCGAGATGAGAATTTTAGATTTACCACAACGAAAAACAAAATCTATGGATTTAGCATGTTCCACCTCGTAGTATGTGTACACCTGGAGGAAAGGGAAGAGGACACATTTTATTTTTGACGCTATACTGTATGATGCCATCAGCAACATACTCCCGCCGCGGAAGCACACACCACTTGTTATAGCTGCACTGCTGGGGCTTTGTTTGTCCGCAAATGATTACTACATGTAAGACAAACACTTTGTTTATTGTAACAAAATGTGTTTGAAATTATTTAATCCTTTATTGCAGTGGTTCTTAACCTGGGTTCGATCGAACCCTAGGGGTTCGGTGAGTCGGCCTCAGGGGTTTCGGCAGAGCCTCCGCCGCGGAGGTCAAGACACACCCGACTCATCGTGTAAATAAAAACTTTCCCTATCGGCGTATTATGGATACCCCCAAACAATGTTCCCTCTAATTTTCCATATGTGTGAGCAAACGCAAAAACTCCTTGAGCATTCGGTGGAGCGCATGTGAGCGACGTCAGATGTGCAAATGCACTGTGGTCACACCTGCAACACATCAGTCCCAAACCTGACTAAATAATAAGTTCAATGTTTTATTATCATAATCAAATGACAGCAGTCATTTCCATGAGATTATTTTCTAATATAAGTGTTTTGGCCCACTCACAATGATTATAACATATTGTTTTTCATGAGCTGTGTACTAGTATTATATGTCTGGGTGGGGGGTCCTACTTTGGAAATAATGTGTACCCCTTTCAGATATCGCATTTAGTTTCCACTAAAACATTCACATGTTGCACAATGAGATGTAAACATTCGATTATGTGTACATTCCTGTATCTTTCTGTTTGTAAAATATATATCTATTAGTATTTCTTTAATATAATAACATCATTTTATGATTACGGTTCGGGTTTGGTGAATGCGCATATGAAACTGGTGGGGTTCGGTACCTCCAACAAGGTTAAGAACCACTGCTTTATTGTGTCCGAAAAATGAAGGAGTTGGCCATCTCTACGGTAATAATGAGTTTGTAAAGGACTGTTGCTGATCTGATGTTGATGTGCTAAAACCTCTTTCTTGTTTACAAGCTACAAATAATATTAACTGTTCTTTGTCCATGCACATAATAAATATTTATAGTGTCTGGATATATTCATTAAATCAATGTATTATTGGTTGCCAAAAAGTGACCCAAAGCAACACTTTGATATTGACACATCTCATCTGTGCATGCATTACTAGAAAACTCTTAAGAAAATTGCATATATCATTACAACGTGCATACTGTTCTGATTACTTGTAAAAGGGATTCAAAGTAATATTTTGATATTGATACATCTTATCGGTGCATAAATTACTAGAATACGCTTACATAAATCACAACATAGTAACTACTGTACTGTTTGCTTCTTGAAGTACCCTTTAAAAAGCTGAAAGTGCACTGTTTGCCATTTAGGGTTGATTTCACCTTTTTTTTTACTTTACAAAAAAAAATCACTTTTTGGCAACAACAGCATTGTCATTTGGGGTGGATTTCATTTTTTTTTACATTAGAGTTGTCATAGCTCATAAGGAGTTCTCAATCACAGTATATATTAAATGTGTACATTTATGGCAAAATATACTTCTGGATGCTCTATGTATTCAGCCTGAATCAGATTATTGTATCATGAAATATGTTATTACACATTAAGTACACTTCTTTGGTATGTACCTTCATGATTGTAAGTTGCAACAAACTGAAAATGATCTAATAAAAGTAGATATTGCCTGTTTTGTGATTATTTAACACACTGGGGAATATAATAGACACGATAAAACCCTCATTCAGCTGTCAATAGATTATTAATTCATGTTTAATATTATGGGAAATATGATTTTCAGCAATTGAATACAGTATACAGTATTATAACGCCTTTGATGGTTGTTGAATTAATGGATCAGATTTAAGTAAACTAATTAGCTGATCAGGTTAAAATGCACTTGTGTACTATTCCATATCATACTGTAATGCCGCTTTGTTCCTGAGGTGGCACTGGTGTTATTGTTTAAATAAAAAAATACAACATGGAATCCGGAGTGGAGCGAGGTCTGACTCTGTATCTGTTAAAAACAATCAACCTGTGAGCAAATATCACAATATATGATGCCCAACTTAAATAATTATGTTGATTATATTTTAAATTAGAATATGTTCTGGGTTCTCATTTTGGATGTTAGCAATTTTCAAAGTGGATTGACCGACATTTTCCATTAAGCGCAACTGCGCAGGACACAATTAGGAAGAAATGAATTCACCAGAGTTTGAAGGTGAATCAGATTTGACGATGATGTCTCTGCCCAGGCTTTTCATAGTTATGTTCCTCTTGAGGTGTCTGCACATTTATCTTTGCCGTGTCTCTTTTCCTTGCATATTTTCTTTAATCCCCTGCTGATCCAACACTGCTCCTGTCCCAGAGGCACCTCCTGGCCTCCTCTGCGGCTATCAATCTCCCCGCATACAACTTCAGGGGCTGCTTGTGCCACTGCTTATTTTACATTCCCCAAATTGAATTTTCTTTAACAGCATTACACATAAAGTTGCTCCTTTTGTAAACTGCAACACACATATTACAAAAGTAAAAATTGCTACATAAGTAATGAGTACTTTTGGTTAGTTGTTTTATCTTCAATGATGCGTTCACACATTCAACATTTTAAACCCGGATAATTATCGAACAGTAGTATATTGCATGATTTTTACATTGTTTTATTACTGTATGTCGTACCTCAACTTAAGCGCTTAACTAGTTCTGTGATATCAAAACAAATCAAATCAAACTTTATTTATAAAGCGCTTTTCATACATAAAATAAATGCAATGCAAAGTGCTTTACAAAGTTAAAAACAATACCCCGGTGACCCACATCCCCCATTATCACATACGTACGCACAGATGCAGATACCAAACACAAACACACACACACGACATACACACATTTGCAACTATATGGACAGATGTTTGCATGGCTGAGTACAGAGGAGTCATGTGAGTAAACACTATCACAGGAGCCATCTGCACCAGGAGGTCATCAGACCATGGCCACCAAGACGCTAAAACAAAAGCGCCCCCACAAGCACGGACGATAACCCCTGATACAGTCGGCTCATCCGAGGAACGTTGGAAAATAAAAATAATAAAACTTGTAAAATAGTAAGAACCATGTGTAGAAACAAAGAATAAAATACAAGTAAGACATATGAAGATTAATAGAAAAAAAAAAAAAAAAAAAAAAAAAAAAAAAAATAGAGATATATATATATATATATATATATATATATATATATATATATATATATATATATATATATATATATATATATATATAAAGATATATATATATATATATATATATATATATATATATATATATATATATATATATATATATATATATATATATATATATGTATATATATATATGTATATATATATATATATATAAAGTAAATAAATACAACTAAATAAATGATAGAGCTCCTATATCAAAACACTTGTATCTTAAATCGACGCCGCTCACTGACATGAATTGAAATCAATTTAATAAGTGCATGGCCTCGTATAACCGCACAATTTTAACATGTAGCCTTTTGAAAAGAATAAACAAATTGTATGAAAAAAAAGCGATAGAATATACTACAAAAACTACAGTAGATTTTTAAAGTAATTTCATACTAGTTTCCATCATATCTCGTTCTAGCTGCTTCTCCGTCAAACACACCATCAGCTACTTTTCCATATTTATTGCACAGGTGTGCTTTAGGCTGCCCACAATAAAATAAAAATAAAAAACTCTGAAATGTGCATGGGGGGGGTATCTGGTGTGACCACCATTTGCCTCACACATAAAGTTGATCAGGTTGTTGATTGGAATGTTGGTCCACTCTTTTTCAATGGTTGTGCGAAGTTGCTGGATATTGGCAAGAACTGGAACACGCTGTCATATACGCTGATCCACAGCATCCCAAAAATGCTCAGTAGGTGACATACAGTACACCAGGGGTGTCCAAACTTTTTCCACTGAGGGCCGCACACGGAAAAATTAAAGCATGTGGGGGCCATTTTGATATTTTTCATTTTCAAACCATAACAAAATATATGGATTTCGTATTTATTTTACCTTTAGGGGTCCCGGGGACCATAAAGGGTCTCAGTCATTAAAATGTTAAAAAAAAAGTCAGATTATTATTTTTTTAAATTATTATTTAACGCTTACAGTAAATCTCTATATCAACTTCAAGTTGATATAAAGTAATACAAATTAAAAAAAATGTTTTATGGCTTTTCTGTCAAAAACAACTTAGTTTTTTCATAGTAAAACTGAAATATGCAGTATTTAGTAATTATGGCCCTAAAAGATCAATAATGCAGGACACCATTGATTTTAATTCTTTCATATTTTTGAGTAATCACAGTGAAAAGATAAATAAAAAAATCACTAAATGTATTTGGGATCCAAAAGGTGCCCCACTCATAAAGTGATACATTTTTATTAGGTTGTTCTTTTACTTTCAACACTTTAGTTACGAGATCAACTTCAGATATATTTGTCGATTTTATGCTGGAACAATTATTTTGTTTGTTTTATGCGCTTTTGTCAAAGAAAACTATGTTTTTATATGGCTACTACACAATATATGCAATATTTACCACATAAAACATTTTAAAGTGAAATATTTGAAGTCATTGGAGCCCTGAAAATAATTCATTATAACATGGATTCTTTTGTCATTATTTTTTTTTTTTTTGAGCAATGGCAAAAAAAGAAAAATAAAGAAAGACAAAAGAAAAAAAAAACAGCCTACATGGCAGCTTTTGTGTCAACATTGCAACTTTTTCTCATTAGATTTCACCTCATTCCACTTTTTTTAATGTTCTTTTTTTATTTTTACAATAGTATTTCCAGAATGTGTGGCGGGCCAGTAAACAATTAGTTGCGGGCCGCAAATGGCCACCGAGTCGCACTTTGGACATCCCTGCAGTACACGGTGAGTATGCTGACCATGCAAGAACTAGGATGTTTTCAGCTTCCAGGAATTGTATAGAGATCCTTGCAACATGGGGCCGTGCATTGTCATGCTGCAGCATGAGGTGATGGTCTAGGGTGAATGGCACAACAATGGGCCTCAGGATCTCGTCACAGTATCTCTGTGCATTCCAAATGCCATCAATAAAATACACTTGCGTTCGTTGTCCATAACATACGCCTGCTCATACCATAACTTCCACCCCCACCATGGGCCCCTCGATTCACAACGTTGACATCAGCAAAGCGCTCTCCCACCCGACACCACACATGCTGTCTGCCATGTGCCCTGAACAGTGAAAACCGGGATTCATCTGTGAAGAGAACCCCTCTCCAACGTACCAGACGCCATCGAATGTGAGCATGTGCCCACTAAAGTCGGTTACGACGACAAACTGCAGTCAGGTCGAGACGCTGATGAGGACGACGAACGTGCGGATGAGCTTCCCTAAGACAGTTTGTCACTGTTTGTGCAGAAATTATATGGTTATGCAAACCAATTGTTGCAGCAGCTGTCCGGGTGGATGGTCTCAGACGATCATGAAATGCACCTGCTGGATATGGAGGTCCTGGGCATGTGTGGTTACATGTGGTTGGCGGTAGTGACGACGGTTGGATGTACTGCCAAATTCTCTGAAACGCCTTTGGAAACAGTTTCCATCCATCCATTTTCTACCGCTTGTCCCTTTCGCTTATGGTTGATAAATGAGCATTCAATTCATGGGCAAAAGCTCTGGTGGACATTCCTGCAGTCAGCATGCCGACTGCACGCTCCCTCAAAACTTCGCTGGCATCGTGCTGTGTGACAAAACTGCACATTTCAGAGTGCTGTGGCACACCTGTGCAAAATTTGTGCTGTATAATTAGCATCTTGATATGCCACACCTGTGAGGTGGGATGGATTATCTTTGAGTTTGAGTTTGAGTTTATTTCGAACATGCAAGCATACAACATGATACATCACCATTTCCAGTTTCTTTTCAACATGTTCGAAAAGGAGTAGGAAGAAGCAGAGCTTATTTAATCCTACCCCTTTTCTTTACATAACAGTTGCAAAACTTTTTGTTCACTTCCCGTTCACAATTTGTTCACAATAAACTCCATAAGTAATCACAATAAAAATAAATAAATAAATAATAGTAAGAATTTAATAATAATAATTAGTGAAGTAAGTCATATTTCATATGATGAGATAAATAAGATTACTTTATCGACGTCACTTCCTGTCAATGAGAAAGGACGCAAAGAAAAAAAGCTCCGCTTCTGCTACCGGAGTTTTTGTTAAGTCTGAAGATTTTGACCACTGATTTGACCACTGATTTGCGATCACAGCCACAGGAGAGTCACCTGGCATCTTCGATCTGATTTTGGTCAGTTGAGAGGCACTGATACGCTGAAATAAGGCGAGTGGAAGAGCCGTTAGCCGCAAGCCAAAGGTGCCTCCCGCAGTTCAAAGCGGTTGCCTAGCAACCAAAAGTTACGGCGAGTTTACAGCTGTTTTAAAGTGATCCCGACGTCGCAGAGTGATATAAGTTGACAGGCTGACACCTCAAATTGATCTCTGAACGGCACAAGGTACGAAATTGTTGAAAAAACAAGTTAAAAGTGCCGCAAGTCGCTAAAGAAGTAACTGCCCTTAAGACATAAGAGGCACTGACGTCAGTGACTGCCGCGATGCCAAAAGTTAAAGGATTGACTGGAAAGACTGATTTGAAGCTGGGCACAGGACATGATGGGATTCAAGAAGGGATACTACAAAAAATACTCCAGGAATTTAAAGAAGAAATGATAGAAAAATTGGAAGAATTGATGGATGGATGGAAAGAGGATATGAAAGAAATGAAAGAAGAAATGAAAGAAATGAAAAAAGAGAACAACTCCAGAAATAAAGAAGCCACTGAAATGAGCAAACAAATGACGATCCTTCAAGAAGACAACAACATGCTGAGGAACATCATAGATGAAATGGATCAGGATAAACGAATGAATGATATCATTGTGACAGGGCACCGAATTAAACCAAGATCCTATGCGAAAGCTGTGAATAATGAAGGTGAACCAGATGAAATGGATATGGTCTCAGCAGAACAGCAAGTGGTCAACTTTCTGCAATCAAAAGAAATTGAAATTGACATTAATACCATCGAAACATGCATCCCACTGAACGGAAGAAACAACAACGCCACTCCAGTCGTGCTTGTGAAACTCGTAAACAGAAAATCTAAAATGGCATTGCTGAGACAGGGAAAGAAGCTGAAGGTAACAAATGTGTACATGAATGAGCATCTCACAAAACGTAATGCTGGAATCGCCAAGAAAGCACGCGACTTGAGAAGGCAGGGAAAAATCCAGGGAACTTGGAGCGCCAACTGTAAAATCTACATCAAGCTGAATGGAGGTCCAGAAGCAAGAGTAATTGTTCTCCATGACATCAAGGACCTGGACAATTTTAATAGTATCTTGGCAAAGAAGAAATGCTCACTAACCCAGTTTAGACACATTTGTGAACAATATTTGAGAGGACTTAGTCTTTTGTCTATTTAGTAAAAGTTATAGATCTTTGAGTTCAACTCATAAAAAATGAGAGCAAAACTAAAAGTGTTGCGTTTATACTTTTGTTTAGCGTATATTGATATTATTTTATTGCCTAGCCCTACTTAGCACTACTGAAACATGATGCTTAGTGTTTCACGAGCGAAACTTGTAGTTCATCCTCGCAGGCTAAAAAAACATAAGGTTCTAGATAATAATTTGTCCCAAGTATGTCATTGTTGGCTCTCATTAATTCTGTAATGGTGGTAGTTGTTGTTAAAGGAACAGGCAAACTTTGCACTGCACTCTGTGAAATCAATGCTCCGCCAAATTGTTTCGATAATGGTTAAAATGAGCAAAATACGGTAAATATTACACGTTATTATGAATGAGCCTATTACTACATTACATTTATACTTACAGCATGTGATGCTCTTTAGAAGGCTTTATAGGCAGAATAGTCTAATCCACATTAGTCGCATAATTAGCAACCTTATGCAAGCGTTTATTTACAATTTACAATTCATAAAAAAGAGAAAGACAAGTATGTGCTTGTCTCACATAAGAATTTTGAATGAAAGGCAAGATTCCAAAAAATGTGCAGTAAAGGGATAACTATTTATTCATCACTATCCACTAGCATTCAATTGGTCAACAAGGGTGGTAATTGCAAACTTGTTAGTAATTATATTTCAAAAATGTAAATTTGCTGTGAACAAATAAAAGAGAGATACAAACAATTAACACCTCATGGCAAATTGAAAGGGACCAATAAAGATGTTAATACTCTACAAGGAATACCCCTGAGGTAGAGTGGAGGACAGTCAAAACAAAAGAAAATCTCATTTGAAACGTCCCACGAGCTCAGCTCATTATTCTGTGCGCATAGACTTTGGCCTATGAGGGCAGCCAGCTATGGAGCAGCCACCAGCTTCTGCTTGATTAATGAGGAACATGTAGCAGAGAAGAGGAGGAAGAATAAGCTGCAAAGGAACTCCCAAGAAGCTGATGGGACAGCAGGGAAAGCACGACTTTGGAAAAACACCCAAAGAGACAGCTCAGCAGGGAGAGCAGCGGCAATTAAGGATTATATCCAATTAGAAGAGTGGTAAAAGGAATTGTTTTAGTAAAACACCCTAAGTTGGTAATATCTTATAAATACGTTTTTTTGATAATACAGCGTAAACTCTACATACCTTATTTTCTGGACTATAAACTACTTTTTTCCAACGCTTTGGACTCTGCGGCTTATGAAATGGTGCGGCTAATTTATGGATTTTTCGGCCATAATGTTTTGTATTCAACAAACTGTTTACACACTACACTGACAGCAACACTGAAAATGTGTGTTACTGTTTGTGGTATGGCGCCATCTTTTGAAGTTTGCTCACTGCAGCTGCTGCGGGTTGAAAATGTAGTTCGTGTTTCGTGCCGGAAATATACTCCTCCAACTTTTGTACATTTTACAATATAACTAAAACAATTCATACTTACTGAACTGTTCCATGTGTGAAGTCTGTAGGAGTGTTTTCATGTATAATTGTTATTGTAATGTAGTCAGGCTAGCATTGTTAGCATTAACAAATGTGCTAACATGTTTACAAGTGTCTGTGTTAGTATTATTAACATACAATGGCTTTATTTTGTATTGTATAGTCAACCATGACTAACTACACTAAAGCAAGCTCGGAAATTATTATAAAATATATATAAAATAAATTATAAAAATATTACAATTACAGTGTTTGTTAGTCCGGGTGAGGAGTCAGTTAAGCTAGAACTAACCAGCGCCAGGCTGGACAATTCCTGCACACATAGCATTTCTTGTAGATTAATTCATAACTCACATAATATTTTTTTCTGTAGTGACTGTGCCAGAGGTGAACATGCATTCTACTGAGGTGCCAAATTATGACGCGTTCAATCTATCGCAGTACCAAGCAAATCATCTCAAAATCCTCATCATATTAATTCCTAGATGTGATCGAAATTATTTAAGGCGCACAACACAAAATAAACGTAACGTTATTATTATCAGTACTACCGGTACGTATAACATTAACAAAAAATCCTTAAAACAGCCCACTACCTATGATATGGGCTTTTAAAATATAATATCATTACCTCAAAAAGTGTTATTAGTTAATGAGTTCATTAGAGACAACAATCTTAACGACATTGGTCTCAGTGCAATTTGGCTGTAACCAGATTAATTTTATGACTGCACATATTTCCCGTCCCCTTAAAAAGTGTGGAGGGGTCGCACTAATATCCAATGAAAACTTGAACCTTACCCTTAACCGTAATGAATATAAATCATTTGAGGTGCTTACTATGAGGTCTGTCACATCGCTACCTCTTCAACTGGCTGTTATATATTGCCGCCCTGGGCCCTATTGGAACTTTATCAGTGAATTTCAGAGTTTGTCGCTGATCTAGTGACTCACGCAGATAATATAATTATAATGGGGCATTTTAATGTCCATATGAGTACCCCGTCAGACCCTCCGTGGGTGGTGCTCCAGACTAGAATTGAAGGGTACGGCGTGGCGAAGTTGGTAGAGTGGCCGTGCCAGCAATCGGAGGGTTGCTGGTTACTGGGGTTCAATCCCCACCTTCTACCATCCTAGTCACGTCCGTTGTGTCCTTGGGCAAGACACTTCACCCTTGCTCCTGATGGGTGCTGGTTAGCACCTTGCATGGCAGCTCCCTCCATCAGTGTGTGAATGTGTGTGTGAATGGGTGAATGTGGAAATACTGTCAACGCGCTTCGAGTACCTTGAAGGTAGAAAAGCGCTATACAAGTATAACCCATTTATCATTATAGCTGTGATTTTACACAAATAATAAATGAACCCACTCAAAAAAGTGGTTATTCATCCTCTGCTCAGATGATTTAACCTTGATCCTGACCTCATGGTCCCACCTTCCCTTTATCTCCAAAATCCTCAAAAAAATGGTTGCACAGCAGCTAAATGAACACTGAACGTCTAACAGTCTCTGTGAACCCTTTCAGTCCGGTTTCAGGGCAAATTACTCTACTGAGACAGCCGTCGCAAAAATGACTAATGAGCCGAACAGCAGAACAGGTGTAAAACTACATTACTAAATATCACTGTAGAGGTTGCCCTCTAGTGGGTTCTTTTGACCACCACACACTGCCAGGAGAGCCAGGAATTCAGGGTACAACACTGTTTTATTTTGTTCTCACAAGGTGCGAGACTTTTGCTTTCCAGCAACAAGTCTTTTCTGCGTCTGCCCAGCGGCACCTCAAACTCCAACTACTCGTCTCATCACGGCTGCTGCTAATAAAGGCGACAGGTGATTAGATAACGAGGCCCACCTGTCTTTGAGGCCGGTCCTAGCACACCCCGTTCCGCGGCAGGCCCGCAGGCCACGCCCCCCTCCACAATCACTCTTTATAACTCCTTGTGCAGATCTGATTGCTTATTATTTAAAATGTTGACCTAAGTTTGAAGCAAAGGTGGTAATACTAATCGCCACATTTAAAGCAACACTTAAAGCGGGGCGCTTCCTTGTTTAAAGCGTCACCTTTATCGTTAGTTTTAAAGCCCAAATACTTTCATATTGCGCTTTACGCACTCTCTTTATTAACCAGTAGAATAGTCGTTCCTCCTCTCCAAGATGTTATTGCTTGTATGCACTTTGTGTGTGCGTTTTGACACACCCAAGGTCATGCGCCTCGGCTCTGTAGTCATCGGCGCACAGCGGCATTCAGATGAAAGAATGGTACCGATACTTTTCAAAGGCAGTATAGTACCGATTTCAATCACTTGGTATCGCGGTACTAGCCCTAGCACCATCTTATCTTGCTGATTGTATTGTACGCTATGTTCCGTCCAGAAACCTGTGTTCCAAGAATGCCATCTTAATAGTGATTCCCATATACCAAAAAAGTCTGAAAAATGTTCTATCCGGGCTCCAGTATTCTGGAATACCCTACCGGCAATAGTTAAGACATGCCACCTCGGTCGAAGCATTTAGTACAGTAAATTGTGCACTTACTGTACAACTTAAAACTCATTTACATACTCTCGCTTTTAAATAGCCTTTGTTTTATTTATTTATTTAATTTATTTATTTATTTGAATTAGGACAATGCATATTCATCAACATAGAGCGACAATGTAAATATGCCGGAGTTAGCACAACAGCGAATTTTCATCCGTTGTCCTAAGGCAGGTTAATACAGTAAACATTCAACAGGTCATGATACAAAATAATACATACATCGCAGGACATTACACATTACAAGCATACCATAAGCACAGAACATGGAGAAAAAAATGAAACAAACAACAAACAAAAAAAACATGTGAATAATCTAATTGTGCGTGCATGTCTGATTAGTTTTTAACCAGTTTTAGACCAGTTGACCTCCCACTTCTCGTTTTTTTTGCCCCCCTTTCCTACAAGGAGATGTTTACAGATGGCCAGACTGGAGAGATACTGTCAGAATAATTGTATCCAAGATACTTTGTGTTTCAATGAGTTCCCGGCGAGAGGACAAAAGCTGTCTTTGATCTTACCAATCAAAAGGCTTGTACAACTCCACTGTGTAGGATGGGAAGAGACATGAAGGTGTCGGTTTCTTTGATGTATTGTAATCCACAGGAACATTTTGTCTTGACCCGAGATCTACAAAGCGGAGAGGAAGCAGGACCTGACCCCCTCAAGGCAACTTTTCTTTTAGCTGTTTTGTGACCAAAGGCAGCGGCTGTTTACGACCCCCTTCCTTTAGAAACAGCTGTTGCCACGTAATCAGGGAAAGTCCAAATAAAAGAGGAGGCGTACAATCTTTCGTCAGAGCGTGGTGGGACACTGTGCAAGAGTACAGCCCAGATGTTTCTCCTCAATTGAGCTAAATTTAATTCTGTATCTGTTTGATTCCTTGCTTCTTTGTCTGTTTAATAGATGTCAACAGTGTTTGAACCTGACAAATACCAGTCTGGAGGAACTGCTAGCTGTTCTAAGTCATGTGGACCACTCTTCTATGACCTGAATGGAGACCTCCGCCAATCATCTGCTTGCCCTGAATGAATTGGACTCGCACAGTGATGTCATTGTGGTTTGTGCAGCCCTTCGAGCCACCTGGGATTAAGGGCTATACAAATAATCGTTGATTGATTGATTGAAGATATTCAACACTCTAATGCCATCTAGTCATAAAGTGGATAGTGCATCCCCTGCCCCCACCATTTGTCATGTTTCCTGTGTCAGGTAAAGCGCAACAAACTGGCCAGATGACTCCCCTTCCGACTGTAGTTTCATCATTGTGAAATCTTGTGTGAGTTATAACAGAATTAATAAATGTGGCAGCTATCAACTTTTGAAAACTCACAGCTGTATCAAACTTCTGAAATAATGCGATCAGCAGGAACAATGTAATATAAATGACATTTTAATTAGTAGCTGTAAACTTGTGTTTTATAAACTGTGACACGCTCTGTTAGCCCGCAGCTCTTTGTGGCTTTTCTACAGCTGTATATCAGCCCCTCTTAATGTCGCTTTCTGAAGTGTTTGATTTAAAATGCAGCTGCTGCGATGATTATGATTACAAATATAAAGCGGGATCAAATTTAAAGCCTGTGAGAAAATGCTGATCTTTGATCGAAAAAAAAAGTTTTCAGCTTTGACCTTTTCCAGAGAGAGAGGCCCCGAAGTGAATGTCACGGTTGGATTTGCTAAACTGCCTACCTGAGAATTCGGCCCTACAAAAGCATTTGAAGGAGGTCGATGACACTTGAACGCACGTCCCTTCGGTGCACATCCTCTTGCAGTTTTCCTTTCCAATGACTTCAGAGCAGTTTGTTCCTAACACAAAGAAAGTTGATATGTGAACAGACAACCAACCAACATAAGATTATACACTATATTGCCAAAAGTATTTGGCCACCTGCCTTGACTCACATATGAACTTGAAGTGCCATCCCATTCCTAACCCATAGGGTTCAATATGATGTCGGTCCACCTTTTGCAGCTATTACAGCTTCAACTCTTCTGGGAAGGCTGTCCACAAGGTTGCGTAGTGTGTTTATAAGAATTTTCGACCATTCTTCCAAAAGTGCATTGGTGAGGTCACACACTGATGTTGGTTGAGAAGGCCTGGCTCTCAGTCTCCGTTCTAATTCATCCCAAAAGTGTTCTAACAGGTTCAGGGGGAGGGGGGGGGGGGGGGCATCTATAAGCCTATCTATCAGCAACCTGTTTGTTAGCATTGCTTCATAGTTAGGCAACAAACATATGCTATTAGTACAAAAACCCCAAACCAATGAAGTTGGCAAGTTGTGTAAATAGTAAATAAAAACAGAATACAATGATTTGCAAATCCTTTTCAAGCTATATTCAATTGAATAGACTGCAAAGACAAGATATTTAGTGTTCGAACTGAGAAACTAAATTTGGGAACTGAGGAGACCATATTTAGAAGCTTTTCAGGTGGAATTATTTCCCATTCTTGCTAGATGTACAGCTTAAGTTGTTCAACAGTCCGGGGTCTCCATTTAGGCTTCATAATGCGCCACATTTTCAATGGGAGACAGATCTGGACTACAGGCAGGCCAGTCTAGTACCCGCACTTGTTTACTATGAAGCCACGCCATACTTGCCTGTGGATTAGGGGGGGAGTATATTTATAGCTTACCAAAGTTGTACTAAAACATTTTGATAGATTTTTGAGCACCGTGTGTAATGTTCTATATTTTCAATGGAACATCTAAAATGTCAGTGTTGTTTACTTGAGACATATTGCAATCAAAGTGCAGTCTACACTTATCTCTTATGTTTCATTGCCATCTACTGGTCACACTTATCATTACACCATGTACCAAATAAAATAGCTTCGAGGGGAGTAAGCTCAACCAAACGTATTCCTTACATTAGGCGCCCCGTGTTATAAGGCGCACTGTCGAGTTTTGAGACAAAAAAAGATTTGAAGTGTGCCTTATAGTCCGTTAACTACAGTAAGTAAATGTGAGAATTCATTTAACTATTTCTTATTACAAATGCACGGTTTCTTTTTAAGTTGCGAGTGATAAAAGCTTTTTTTAGTGAAACGAAAATAAATATAAAACAGCATCAATATACATAAATTATACATGCATCAATAAGAAATTTTTCATGTAATCGTAGCTCCATAATCGTAATTGTAATCAAATCTTGAGGTACCCAAAGATTCCCACCTCTAATGAGCACAGTCATTTGAAAGTGAAACAATTTTGCCATCATCGTTTGTGTTAGGCCTTAACTATTTTGTTGATAATTATTTGGATAAATTCAGTAAAAAAAAAAAAAAATTATTGAACATGCTTGTGCTCTGTATCGTGCATTTATTTGAAAAAATGACAACCGAAGTCATGAAAATAGATTATTTTATTAGAACCCCGCACCCCACAAATCGGTTAATTAACTAATCATTGACATATTGTCTAAATATAACCCGATTGGTGGGAACTAATTTAAGGCAAGTAAGTACGTAACGTGCAAGCCAGCGGCACACTGTGCTGTGCTCAGTCATTCAGTCCGTCATTTGTTTATTTAAGAAACTTAACTGGCTGGCATTTAAAATGAGTCACTCACTATTATAAAGCAGCAAAGGCCTGATCTAACAAAGGTTAGTGTGTACTAAAACACGTGCAAACCTGATAGCACACGCAGAGCTGATCCACTAAACGTGTGCAAAGTGCATTGCGTCTTAAGTGAGCAGAATAAGGCGTGCAATCCATTTTGCGTCGCTGTCTTCATTAATATGCAAAATATATGCTGATCAACAAAACGGCCACAATAGTGGGAGGAGACTATGCAAATATTATTATTGAGCACACGCAATGTGATTGATCAACATTCATCACCGTATTGCGTGCACCATTTTTGCGTTTTCTGTTTCTTGTGCTGAACGGACAGACAGTGGACAGAAGAATCCTCTGTTCTACGTGTGTGCCAACACTTTGACCAGTCAGAAATAAAAAAAATTTTGAAATATCGTCTATTCCGCCATATCATTTTGTAATTTTTTTTAGCGGCTTGAGGACTTAAGGGGTTAATTAAAACAAATTAAATTGATGGGTTTTGGTGTCCTTCAGTATTTTGGTTTTTTTTACATAAATTATATATTAATAAAATATTTCTTACATGGAAAAAATCTCTCTCCAATGAGCACACTGTGTGAATGCAGATGCACTGCAAGACTGCTTCTAAAATACCCATAAAAAGGGGTACATGTCTCTTGCATATTTTAGATGCCTCTGAATGTTGCATTTTGGAGTTGTTGTTGTTTTTTTTACAGTGGGTCATTTGTGATGTCACAGTGTAGCGGACGTACTTATGTGGTCATTTCCAGTGCATGCTGTCTCCTCCAAAGTTTCAGTCTGTGAGACTGTTATGGTTGCTGTATAGACCCTCCATTGTCATTCCTTCTTGTTTCATGCCATACCACCTGCTCTGATGTATATAAAATCAATAATTCCATATTCATTTGTCCACAACCTTCTACGCAGGATTGTTCTGTCAAGATGGGCCACGACAAAAATGGATTTGCTGCTAAACTCTCACGGGAAAAGACGGCACCATGGCAACATTTCTACTTGGTTTGAGGAAGCACAAGATAAGGTAGGATAAATAATTATTTTTTAACTAATCCTATCATGCGCATTGTAACATTGACTTGCGCTATGCAGTCACATAAATGCTGGTAAAAGCAGTTTTGTTTTATGCAGCTCTGTATTGAGCCGAGAGTGTTCAGGTGTACCTAAAAGTGTGATTGGGTGAATCTATATATTATTTATGAAGTTTATTTTTTGACTGTGTCTGAAAAAAAATGTCTGCAGTAAATATATTTAAAAGTGCACATTTTTAAAAGATAAATAGATACTTTTAGAGAGGCTGCGGCATGGATGGTTCCATTTGTGATCAAATGAGAACACCTCTGCAAACTGTTTCAGACACACGCAGAAAGTAGGTTATAAATGTGACTGTGTAGAAACATTTACACGTAATACACACCAAAGTACAAAACCCAAAACCAGTGAAGTTGGCACGTTGTGTAAATGGTCAATAAAAACGGAATACAATGATTTGCAAATCCTTTTCAACCTATATTCAATTGAATAGACTGCAAAGATTATTTTTTTAGATTTTATTTTTTGCAAATATTAGCTCATTTGGAATTTGATGCCTGCAACATGTTTCCAAAAAGTTGGCACAAGTGGCAAAAAAGACTGAGAAAGTCAAGAAATGCTCATCAAACATTTATTTCGTAAAATCCCACAGGTGAACAGGCTAATTAGGAACAGGTGGGTGCCATGATTGGGTATAAAAGCAGCTTCCATGAAATGCTCAGTCATTCACAAACAAGGATGGGGCGAGGGTCACCTCTTTGTGAACAAATGCGTGAGCAAATTGTCAAACAGTTTAAGAACAACATTTCTCAAGGAGCTATTGCAAGGAATTTAGGGATTTCACCATCTACGGTCCGTAATATCATCAAAAGGTTCAGAGAACCTGGAGAAATCACTGCACGTAAGCGATGATATTACGGACATTCGATCCCTCAGGCGGTACTGCATCCAAAAGCGACATCAGTGTGTAAAGAATACCACGACATGGGCTCAGGAACATTTCAGAAAACCACTGTCAGTAACTATAGTTTGTTGTTACAGCTGTAAGTGCAAGTTAAAACTGTACTATGCAAAGCGAAAGCCATTTATCAACAACACCCAGAAATGCCGCCGACTTTGCTGGGCTCGAGCTCATCCAAGATGGACAGATGCAAAGTGGAAAAGTGTTCTGTGGTCTGACAAATCCACATTTCAAATTGTTTTTGGAAACTGTGGACGTCGTGTCCTCCGGAACAAAGAGGAAAATAACCATCCGGATTGTTATAGGCGCAAAGTTGAAAAGCCAACATCTGTGATGGTATGGGGGTGTATTAGTGCCCAAGGCATGGGTAAATTACACTGTGAAGGCACCTTTAATGCTGAAAGGTACATACAGGTTTTGGAGCAACATATATTGCCATCCAAGCAACGTTATCATGGACGCCCCTGCTTATTTCAGCAATACAATGCCAAGCCACGTGTTACAACAGCGTGGCTTCATAGTAAAAGATTGCGGGTACTAGACTGGCCTGCCTGTAGTCTAGACCTGTCTCCCATTGAAAATGTGTGGTGCAATATGAACCCTAAAATACCACAACGGAGACCCCAGACTGTCAAACAACTTAAGCTGTACATCAAGCAAGAATGGGAAAGAATTCCAACTGAAAAGCTTCAAAAATTGGTCTCCTCAGTTCCCAAACGTTTACTGAGTGTTGTTAAAAGGAAAGGCCATGTAACACAGTGGTAAAAATGCCTCTGTGCCAACGTGTTTGCAATGTGTGGCTCCCATTAAATTCTAAGTTAATGATAATTTGCCAAAAAAATTACGTTTTTCAGTTCAAACATTAAATATCTTGTCTTTGCAGTCTTTTCAATTGAATATAAATTGAAAAAGATTTGCAAATCATTGTATTCTGTTTTTACTTATGAGTTACACAACTTGCCAACTTCACTGGTTTTGTGTTTTGTATATCCAATACCTATTATCTAGACCCCAAGGAAGTGTGTTAAATATAGATTAAAATCATCAATGGGTCCCGTTTAAGGAGTGGTGTCGGCGGACAGAAATGTTAGCAACACTAGCATGGTAGCTACAGTGCTAATGTTGCTACTTGCTAAAATAAATCAAAGTAATCAAACTTAAAGTTCCCATATCTGCAGCTAACTGACCAATAGTTGGCAGAGCTCAAGGCCTTATCTTAATATGTGTATCGAAGCCTGAAGTGGTGGACATGTACACAGAGCAGACCCAGCTAGAGATAGAAGTGCTCTAAAAAGTCGAGCCAAGAAGTGAGGAAGACGGTTTTTACATTTGGTGCTGATAAACAAGCTCTATGGAATAGGGACACACAGTACTGTTATGACATTATCACAAAGTACATTTTGCATAATCGAGAGGCCGTATCCTCAACTGCATATTATATTTTATGCTTGTAAATTTACAGATTTAATCAGGTAAAATGTTTCATTTTCTGTAATATTACAATTTAATTGGCATCATTCTTTATTCTGATGTTAAAGCTTTGGTAATTAGGTGACCTGAAGTTGCTCGCTTAATGAGCACTTTCACTTTTTCTAAACTGCACAGCTGTTTTGCATCCAAGATTATCCATCTTTATTGGCAGCAAAGGGGTGTACTGATCCGATTTGACTGGATAATCCTCAGAAGCAAAGATGTTAGTCTGTCAGATCTACTGTCAAATTTGGATTTGCAAATTTGTCAGTTTACCAAATCAGACAAAACAGCCGTGTCACTCACACACCCGCCACAAAGATTCATATGTTTAGGAGCTATTGGCCATTGTTTGCTGTTTAAGTGCCATTAAAGGTTGACAAGGGAGTAATGCAGTGATTTTTGAGAACAAAGTGATGAGTGTCTTTTGCTCTTACCTGTGAAATGTGGTGGGCACAGACATGTACACATTCTGCGGTGTGGATCTGAAGATCCGTTACTCAAGCAGACCCCGTTGTTTTTACAGGGGTTGTTCAAACAGGCATCACATTTTTCGCAAAACTTCCCAGAATATTGGTGATGACATCGACAGTAGTAAGCCCGTTCCCATTGGTCCGTTTGACAAACACCATTCCCAGAGCAAAGTGGAACCAGAGGGGAGGACTGACAATCCTGGGTCTTCAACGTCACGTTGAGTCTTAAACCGAGTTTACACAGCTGACTGTCTTTGTCATGCAGAGCTATGAAGTACTGGTGACCAGCTTTGAGCCACTTGCTGTCCATTTGTTCGCTTCTATTTATATGATGAGGGAAAACAAACTGGTCTTCAGTCAACCCGTTTGCAGAACAGCTCTCGAAGTTGTCCTTAGAGACGTTGAGTAGTTGGATCCCATACGACTTTAGAGTTTCATCGGCATCCATCAACAGCATGTCGCCATGTTGCAGTTGAAGTGGGCAAATCTGAGAGAAGTGAAGTTCCACACAATCTTCAGTGGTGCGACAAATATTCTCCACGAGTGTCCAGTTGATTTGGATAGTTTGCTGGTTAGAGTGCCACTCAAGTGCAACCGGTTTGTTGCAATCAGTTTGGCAATGACTATGAACCGTGCAGCTGACAAGGATGCATACCATGTTCAATAGCGTCTTCATATTTTCTTCTCACTCGTGATTCAGACCTTTCAAGTTGTCATCTGCTGGGTGTGTCACCAAGGCACCCAAAACCTGGGGGACATACATGTTTGCATTAATATATTGCACTCACTACAACTTTGAAGAATTGCCATTTTTTTTGTTTGCTTTTGGGAGAAACACAAAATATAGCTGGTTGGTAGAAATGACACCGTGTCTGGGTTATGCCGAGACGACAATTTGGTCAGCCAGGAGGAATTCGAGGTACAACCGCTGCTCCTCTACAGTACACACGGACATATTAAGTAGCTACAGAGCTATTTTAAAGCAATGTTAAAAGGATAACGCCATTGGTTACAAATGTTGGTAAATAAATAACCAGAAAATGTATATTTTGTTGTTTTCTTACTGTACCGAAAATGAACCGAACTGTGACCTCTAGACCGAGGTATGTACCGAACCAAATTTTTTGTGTACTGTTACACCCTAAGTCACTACACAAACGTTCAACCTCATCTGAAGTTAAAAATGCTTTACTTTGAACTTTTGTGATTTGTGGCATTGCGCCTTCAACCTAGAAGAAGTCGTTTTGAGTATGAGCTGAGAAGAGTCCTGATGGGTTTTTCAAAAAACTACTTTTAATGGTGGACTCGGTGACTACTATTAATGGCAATGGAGGAGACAATGAAACAGTAAGTAATAACAGTAGGGTAGAAATGTGTGAATGATACGTTAGCATTGTTAGCTCGAGTTGTTGTGTGGCTAACTTACTTAGCTTTCTAGTGTTAGGCAATACCGTCACCTTCCTACTGCAAAAAAATAATGATTTTCTTAAAAACTACTTTTAATTGGATCAGTGCCTACTGTGTTTGGCAATGGACCAGTTAGTGATATAATCGGTTGGTATGTTCACGATGTCACTGGTAGCGTGGCTTACTTTTACTTTACTGCAGCCGGCTTGAGCCTCCATTGTTTACAAACGTTCAAAGCAGCAGTGAAAGTATGAACATGATGTAGAATGGATAAGTACTGTCAACATACACTACCGTTCAAAAGTTTGGGGTCACATTGAAATGTCCTTATTTTTGAAGGAAAAGCACTGTACTTTTCAATGAAGATAACTTTAAACTAGTCTTAACTTTAAAGAAATACACTCTATACATTGCTAATGTGGTAAATGACTATTCTAGCTGCAAATGTCTGGTTTTTGGTGCAATATCTACATAGGTGTATAAAGGCCCATTTCCAGCAACTATCACTCCAGTGTTCTAATGGTACAATGTGTTTGCTCATTGGCTCAGGAGGCTAATTGATGATTAGAAAACCCTTGTGCAATCATGTTCACACATCTGAAAGCAGTTTAGCTCGTTACAGAAGCTACAAAACTGACCTTCCTTTGAGCAGATTGAGTTTCTGGAGCATCACATTTGTGGGGTCAATTAAACGCTCAAAATGGCCAATAAAAGATAACTTTCATCTGAAACTTGACAGTCTATTCTTGTTCTTAGAAATTAAGGCTATTCCACAAAATTGTTTGAGTGACCCCAAACTTTTGAACGGTAGTGTACACATGTCCAGGATTTAGCATTGGAGAGATACAGACTCTGTGAAAATGTAACCTTAGTGTATAATTACAGATCTCGCTACATCATCTGGGGTATTTTGTTGGGGTGAAAGTCACTTAACCTCTTAAGGCCCAAGCTGTTTGTTTACATGTTTTTTATTTTATTTATCTTTGCTATTTGGGCATATTGGACCCTAATTAGAATAAAAACTAAGAATCATGTTTTGATATGATGTACTTAGTCCATAAGTACACAAACATGCACTTCATGTTTAGTGACATGCTAATTCTTATTTATACACTTTTTTTTCCAAATTCCATTGTATGTTATACTCTTCTGACACCACTAGATGGCAGTATAAGTGTCCACATAAGCGGCCATAAGACCCCAGTTCAGTAGTGTACACAATTTTGGAAATAAGAGCTAAATGGTGCTGTCCACGCATGTGGCCACTAAGCCTTTAGAGTTAATGTCCATAGTGCATGGTAAAAGTTTGAAAGCTAAACAATTTAGAAATGGTTTCCTAATGAATGCTGACTCAGCGTGAGGGGGCGTGGCGAGGAGGGGTTCATTTGCATCTAATAATGCCGACTCTCAAAACGAGCTGTTTTCAAAGGGAGCAAGAAATGTGGCTTGTAAATAGGTCGGTAAAACATAATATATGAACATTTTTCACCAAAGAACCATCATTACCGAGGATGTCGTTGTGGCTTGTACAGCCCTTTGAGACACTTGTGATTTAGGGCTATATAAATAAACATTGATTGATTGATGATTGATTAAATATTATGTAGACTTAAATGACGTGTTTCAAAAATAGAAACAAACATAATATGACCACCTTGCTAGCAAACATAGAACACTGGAGTCTAAACTTGTGATTTATATAACGCGTTCTTCAAGACATCATCTTTTTGGGAGTTTCATTTTTTTTGGTAATGTGATTTATGTAACCAAGGTGTTGCTCTAGCTTGTTTAGCTAACTTACAAACGTATTTAGTTATATGAGTAGTGTTCCTTAAGGTTAAATTTCCGGTGCTCGGTTTTCCTCGTTTGGACTATTCAACTTGTGGCCCACGTCTTCAGTTCAAAAACTTGTAAGAGCCTCACATTTCTGCAGCAGACTCTTAAAAAACAAACACTACAGTGCTGTCATAGAGATGATCTTTGACTTGATGTTTTGCAGAAAGTCCTTCAAAGCAGTAGAGCGCTTCTGTAACTGACAAAATAAATACACTAAAATTAAATTTTGTTTGCGGATGACTCTGCCCTGCTGGTATCCGGCAAGGACAAGTCACAGGTGGAGAAAATCCTCAGTGCTGAGCTCTGTAAAACTTGCACCTGGCTCGCTGACAACAAGCTATCCATACACTTGGGTAAAACAGAATCCATCCTGTTTGGGTCCCACATCAACCTTAAGAAAGTCAATGACTTCACCATAAAAGTGGGTGACATTATTATCACCAGGAAAGATGAGGTCACCTACCTAGGTTCCATTCTAGAGGCTAACCTTTCCTGTGATAAAATGGCAACCAAGGTAATCAGAAAGGTTAACCAACGAACAAGATTTCTCTACAGAATCTCCTCTCTGGTCAACAAAAGCACCATGAGGATTCTGGCGGGAACTCTCGTTCAACCCTTTTTCGATTATGCATGCACCTCCTGGTACCCTAGCACCTCCAAAACCCTCAAATCTAAACTCCAAACATCTCAGAACAAGCTAGTCAGGTTACTTCTAGACCTCTGCCCCAGATCCCACCTCACTCCTACCCACTTCTCTAAAGTGGGCTGGCTCAAGGTGGAGGACAGAGTTAAACAACTTGCACTGAGCCTAGTCTATAAAATCCACTACACCTCCCTGATACCGAAGTACATGTCAAACTACTTCCTTAACGTAAATGACCGCCATAACCACAACACCAGGGGGAGCTCCACTAACCACTTTAACCCAGATTCCGATCTAACAAAGGTCTTAACTCATTCTCTTTCTATGCCACATCAATGTGGAATGCGCTCCCAACAGGTATAAAAGAAAGGGCATCTCTATCCTCCTTCAAAACCGCAATAAAAGTTCACCTCCAGGCAGCTACAACCCTAAACTAACACCCTCCCCGGATTGCTAATAATCAAATGTAAACAATCAAATGCAGATACTTTTTCTTATGCCTCCTGATCTCTCTCTCTCTCTCTCGCTCTCTCTCTCTCTCTCTCTCTCTCTCTCTCTCTCTCTCTCTCTCTCTCTCTCTCTCTCTCTCTCCATCTCTCTCTCTCTATGTCCACTACTTGCTGTCCATATCCTACCCCCCCCCCCCCTCCACACCCCTGATTGTAAATAATGTAAATAATTCAATTAGATTATCTTGTGTGATGACTGTATTATGATGATAGTATATATGATAGTATATATCTGTATCATGAATTAATTTAAGTGGACCCCGACTTAAACAAGTTGAAAAACTTATTCGGGTGTTACCATTTAGTGGTCAATTGTACGGAATATGTACTTCACTGTGCAACCTACTAATAAAAGTCTCTCTCTCTCTCTCTCTCAAATGTCTACTGTAGAGAACGCTGGTTCTCCGTCCCTCCTTGACCTATAGGACACCTCCCTGGTGAGGTGTTCTGGGCATGTCAACCAGGAGGAGCCTGAGGGGAAGAACTAGGACAGGTTGGAGGGACAGCTGGTCTGGCAAAGACAATGAAACTAAGGGAGGCAGCCAAAGACAAGGAAGTCTGGGCATACCCGTTTGCACTGCTGTCACCAGATAACCGGAAGACAATGTGTGGATCAATGTTTGTCATCCAGAGCTCACCTACAGTAGAGCCACAGTTTGTTTTTCAATTCCCGGCTGAATAAAATAAATAAAAACTCTGTTTACAACCATGTTAAGTCGACATTTTATTGAGTCTCGAGTGGTCTTTAATGGACCACTCGACACATACCCAATTTACAAAGCCGTTTTGGTTTTTCAAACCATTAATGAACTGGTGAGTCATGGTATCCGCAACTCCTTTACACAAAAATCAGTACATCAGAAAATGATGGATGGACCGGGGGAGTTATTCTTAATACATTTCCACACAAGAACAAGGAAGGAGAAATGAGTCCTAGGTGTTAAACTACATACTGTTTTGGAATATACTTTCATACAAGCTCTAATGTATACATATATATATATATATATATATATATATATATATATATATATATATATATATATATATATATATATATATATATATATATATATATATATATATATATATATATATATATATATATATATATATTAATGTATACATATATATATATATATATATATATATATATATATATATATATATATATATATATATATATATATATATATATATATATATATATATATATATATATATATATATATATGTATATATATATATATATATATATATATATATATATATATATATATATATATATATATATATATATATATATATATATACACTACCGTTCAAAAGTTTGGGGTCACATTGAAATGTCCTTATTTTTGAAGGAAAAGCACTGTACTTTTCAATGAAGATAACTTTAAATTAGTCTTAACTTTAAAGAAATACACTCTATACATTGCTAATGTGGTAAATGAATATTCTAGCTGCAAATGTCTGGTTTTTGGTGCAATATCTACATAGGTGTATAGAGGCCCATTTCCAGCAAATATCACTCCAGTGTTCTAATGGTACAATGTGTTTGCTCATTGGCTCAGAAGGCTAATTGATGATTAGAAAACCCTTGTGCAATCATGTTCACACATCTGAAAACAGTTTAGCTCGTTACAGAAGCTACAAAACTGACCTTCCTTTGAGCAGATTGAGTTTCTGGAGCATCACATTTGTGGGGTCAATTAAACGCTCAAAATGGCCAGAAAAAGAGATCTTTCATCTGAAACTCGACAGTCTATTCTTGTTCTTAGAAATGAAGGCTATTCCACAAAATTGTTTGGGTGACCCCAAACTTTTGAACGGTAGTGTATACAGTGGGGCAAAAAAGTATTTAGTCAGCCACCCATTGACAATCAATGGGTGGCTGACTAAATACTTTTTTGCCCCACTGTATATACAAACGTTTGTATATATACTGTATATACACTACAGGCCAAAAGTTTTGACACACCTTCTCATCACTCAATGTATTTTCTTGATTTTCATGACTATTTACATTGTAGATTGTCCCTGAAGGCATCACAACTATGAAAGAACACATGTGGAGTTATGTACAGTACTTAACAAAACAAGGTGAAATAACTGAAAACATGTTTTATCTTCTAGTTTCTTCAAAATAACCTCCCTTTGCTCTGATTGCTGATTTGCACACTCTTGGCATTCTCTCGATGAGCTTCAGGCACACCTGAGAAATGAAAACCATTTCAGGTGAAGCTCATCGAGAGAATGCCAAGAGTGTGCAAAAAAGTAATCAAAGCAAAGCATGGCCAATTTTGAAGAAACTAGAATATAAAACATGTTTTCAGTTATGTCATCTTTTTTTGTTAATTACATAACTCCACATGTGTTCATTCATAGTTTTGATGCCTTCAGTGACAATCTACAATGTAAATAGTCATGAAAAAAAAGAAAACGCATTGAAAGAGAAGGTGTGTCCAAACATTTGGCCTGTACTGTATATATAACCAATAATAGTCATTCTATAAAAATGCATCTTTAATATAATTTGTTTGTAAGATTGCACAACAACCATTTTCTTGATTAGTTTAGTATTGCACAATGCTACCTCCCATTAGACTGCAATTTACACATGTTAAACTCTTGACTAACTATCATTAAAATTACCCTACTTAAAAATCATAAATACAGTATCTTAGTTACAAGGGTAAACTTGTTGAATATTCAGTGTAATAAACTGAAAGGGTGCATCTCAATTAAAAGACTAAAAAAAGATGTACTAATCAAACAAAAAAAATATGGATCAGAAGTATAAAATGGATTATGAACCATTTTACTCTGTAAGAAATACAGTATCATTGTTTTTTTCTTCTCATGTCTGTGTGGCAAGGTTCAAACTAGCGCTGCACAAAATCTGTTGTTATTTTTGACCAAAGCTAGCAGGTTGGTGCTAAAGTTAAAGTACCAATCATTGTCACACACACTATAGGTGTGGTGAAAATTGTCCTCTGCATTTGACCCATCCCCTTGTTTACCCGCTGGGAGGTGAGGGGAGCAGTGAGCAGCAGCGGTGGCCGCGCCCGGGAATCATTTTGGGTGATTTAACCCCCAATTCCAACCCTTGATGCTGAGTGCCAAGCAGGGAGGTAATGGGTCCCATTTTTATAGTCTTTGGTATGACTCGGCTGGGGTTTGAACTCACGACCTACTGATCTCAGGACGGACACTCTAACCACTAGGCCACTGAGTAGGGGACATTGGGTTGCATGGCAATGACAAGTTAAATATAATACCGCTCGGCTTTAAAAAAATAACAACACAAAAATACAGCAAAGGCGGTCAAAGTGCACAACAACACTGAGGTTTCCAGGGTTTCATGCAGAGTTTTCGTTGTCTGAGCGTATGCATGCTGCTGTCCACCAAGTGTGTCCCAGCAGCCTCAGCCTTTCTGCTGAGAGTGACAGAGCCAAAATATAAATAAAATATATTCCGTCCCGCTGCTGCCTAAACCGCACTCTCTGGCAGGGGAGATGCGTTGAAGAGGACTACACAGTCTTTTCATGCTCAGGGCATTTTCATATGTGTGCTCAACTTAAAGTGAAAATTCTCAATGCCTTGCAGAATGTGGAACAGCAGCGTAAAAAAGAAACACAGCGGGATGATATTAAGTGCTGTCAAACGTCACACTTTTGCATTGTTGTTAATCAAGGTTAATCGCTGAAAATTGCTTGTGTGATCATAATTAACTTTTAAAAAGAACGGAATTTATATATATATATATATATATATATATATATATATATATATATATATATATATATATATATATATATATATATATATATACATATACATATACATATATATATATATATATATATATATATATATATATATATATATATATATATATATATATACATATATATACACTACCGTTCAAAAGTTTGGGGTCACATTGAAATGTCCTTTTTTTTGAAGGAAAAGCTCTGTACTTTTCAATGAAGATAACTTTAAACTAGTCTTAACTTTAAAGAAATACACTCTATACATTGCTAATGTGGTAAATGACTATTCTAGCTGCAAATGTCTGGTTTTTGGTGCAATATCTACATAGGTGTATACAGGCCCATTTCCAGCAACTATCACTCCAATGTTCTAATGGTACAATGTGTTTGCTCATTGGCTCAGAAAGCTAATTGATGATTAGAAAACCCTTGTGCAATCATGTTCACAGATCTGAAAACAGTTTAGCTCGTTCCAGAAACTACAAAACTGACCTTCCTTTGAGCAGATTGAGTTTCTGGAGCATCACATTTGTGGGGTCAATTAAACGCTCAAAATGGCCAGAAAAAGAGAACTTTCATCTGAAACTCGACAGTCTATTCTTGTTCTTAGAAATGAAGGCTATTCCACAAAATTGTTTGGGTGACCCCAAACTTTTGAACGGTAGTGTATATATATATATATATATATATATATATATATATATATATATATATATATATATATATATATATATATATATATATATATATATATATATACATATATACATATATATATATATATATATATATATATATATATATATATATATATATATACATATATATACAGTCGTGGTCAAAAGTTGACATACACGTTTAAAGAACATAATGTCATGGCTGTCTTGAGTTTCCAATAATTTCTACAACTTGTATTTTTTTGTGATAGAGTGATTGGAGCACATACTTGTTTGTCAACAAAAACATTCATGAAATTTGGTTCTTTAATGAATTTAGTATGGATCTACTGAAAATGTGACCAAATCTGCTGGGTCAAAAGTATACATACAGCAATGTTAATATTTGGTTACATGTCCCTTGGCAAGTTTCACTGCAATAAGGTGCGGGACAAGCCCAACGTGTGTGTAGCGACCTGGCATTGGCGGATGCTCGAGACTTCAAGAGACTAAAGAAAGCCATTCTCGCCAGCCAAGGGTGCAGTCTGCCTGCCAGGGCCCAACATTATCACAACCGGACCTTCCAGCCCACCCAGCTGCCGCGCCCGCAGGTAGCCGCACTGCTCCGCATAACACATAACTTGCTAACGAGCAAAGGCAACCCCCCCCCTCCATAGACCGACTGGTGATAGACCGCTGTATCCGAGCCTTGCTGCCTGATGCCCGAAAATATACCGCACAAGTAAGCCCTCCAACTGTGGAGCAGTTGGTGGCCTTATTAGAGAACCACCAAGTGAGCATGGAAATGCTGAGAGCCACCCGGATAGAAACGGCCAGAGCCACCGGGGAAGAGAGGCTAGGCCGCGACCGCCAAAGAGCGCTCCCGCCAGCGCCGTCCTTACCCCGACCTTGGGGCGCTGCCCCTGAGAGGCCCAGTTGGCCCCCATAGCAGAAATGTTACGTGTGTGGACACCCGGACCACATGTCTTGGGCGTACCCGGAACGCGACTGTGATGTCTCCATGGCCACGGCCCCCAGCTGTGCAGACAAACCATGCCTCCACATGGGGAGTGGACGACGACAACATGCCAGCCTTCCAGTAAAGATCGGGGGGACCGATGCACATACATTGCTGGACAGTGGGAGCGCTGTGACCTTGGTACACGCTGACTTGGCCGGACCCCTCAGCAAAGACACCGTTTTAGTGACGTGCATACATGGAGATGTCCGCCAGTATCAGAATCAGAATCAGAATCAGCTTTATTGTCATTACGCAGGGTAACGAGATTGAGGCCATTCCATACAGTGCGATAAAACAAGTGTACACTCTATACAGAGGGTGAAATGAATATGGACATGAATATCTACATGAAACAGGGTGGTTGGTGGAATGGGTTATTGCACCGAAAAGAAGGCAGTTATGAGGGTCAATGGGGAAGTCTGTTCAGGGTGGTTATGGCCCTGGGGAAGAAGCTGTTTTTTAGCCTGTTCGTCTCGGTTTTAATGCACCTGTAGCGCTTCCCAGAGGGCAGCAGGTGGAACAGGTCAGAGCCAGGGTGGGTGCTGTCCTTGATGATGGCACTGGCTCTGTTGAGGCAGCGGGAGGTGTAGATGTCCATCAGAGAGGGGAGAGGGCGGCCGATGATCTTTTGAGCCGTCTTGACCACTCTTTGCAGCCTCTCCCTGTCTGCTGCAGTGCAGCTGCCGTACCATACTGTAATACAGTAGGTCAGCAGGCTCTCGATGGACGAGCGGTAGAAGGTCAGCAGCAGGTCAGGCTTCATGTTGTACTTCCGGAGGACTCTCAGGAAGTGTAGCCGCTGCTGAGCCTTCTTGATGATTGCTGTGGTGTTGACTGTCCAGGAAAAGTCGTTAGAGATATCCGGTGAGCCACATATACATTCAGACACCCCGAGGTGAGGCACTGGTACCAGCTGCAGTGGTACCAAACCTGCCTGTTCCACTACTTATTGGGTCCGACTGTGTACTCTTTGGCCATTACTGGACCCCGGAGCTACATCCCAGGTGCCATTCCACGGCAGCATCGCCGCCACCACAATGGACAAAAAATAACAAGACCGCTTGCGGCCTGCCCCGCGTTTAGGCCCTCGTCAGAGGCCCCACTGAGTGACAGCCCGACTGAAGAGGAGCGACGGGAGAGCAGGAAGGAGGAGAAGGCAGAAGAGGAAAGGGACCCCTTTGTGGAGTTCCCTGTGCCAGAAGAGAGCAGCAACCCTTAAACGGGCGAGTTTGCCACTGCCCAGTGGAATGACCAGAACCTCAGCTGGGCCCACCAGCAAGTCATGGAAATTGACGGACAGAAGTGTGAAGGGGTGAGTATTTTTTTAAATTAAAAATGGCCTTCTGTATAGAAGGGTGTTAACCAAGGGCGGGGACATAATTGAGCAACTGCTGGTGCCTAAGTCTCATATCTCCCGTGTGCTTTATCTTGCCCATACTCATCAGCTGGGAGCGCACTTAGGTGTACAAAAGACATATGACCGCGTAATAACCCGCTTCTATTGGCCCGGTGTGAAACGAGCCATAGAAGACTTCTGCAAGGGCTGTCCCGAATACCAAAAGACTGCACCTAGACCCACATATCAAAACCCCTTGGTACCGCTCCCCATCATCAGCACCCCGTTCTCACGTCTGGCAATGGACATCGTTGGACCACTCCCAAAGTCAGCCAGAGGACATCGCTACATACTGGTAATAGTAGACTATGCCACCTGATATCCGTAGGCTTTACCATGGATGGGAGATATTTAAGTTTGTTAATGGACACTTTAAGTTTGATACTTCCACACCCTGCCCTTTCAACAAAGACTTGTGCAATAAATGCCATTTTCGGCTTTTTGCAAGCCCACTCCTGTGTCTTGGTGAGAATCAGGTACCACAATATATATAAACATATAAGTGTGTATATATACATATATACATCCGTCTATTTTCTACTGCTTGTATTTATCAAATAATATATCTTGGCTGTTCAAGTGAGTAAACCGAAGTAATTTTTTGTTATTTTGCAGGAACTGCAGGTAATCAGGCACAGAAATTAGAATTGTCAAGGGTGCTCGTCTCCCTCTTATTTAAAATGTGTGACAAGGTGAGGCTGATTAGAACGTTTTACCAAACTTGGAGTGTTCTAGATATGTTTTGTTCACTTTCTTTTGCATGCTTGATTAAACACCTTTAGTAATCCCATGAGAGCACAACCTGTGCCAGTGTTTCAAAAAAAAACAAAAAAAGAAGCTTGTTCATGCAACACACAGATGGCACAACAGCTTCGTTTGTCATGGAAATTTACAGACAAATTAACTGGATGGATGAAAAATTAATGGTGATAAATTTGCTGTGGTGATCCATAAACTAAATGAGTGCTTCAACTTGCAGATTTTAAATTCAGGAGAACGATGATTGTAAATGATAAAAGTAAAAATAAATAAATGGCATAAAAACATATTACAGTAGAAACGTAATAACACACTAGTAAGGTTCAATCAAAAACACAAATGTTTGTGAATACCCTGGCTGGGGACATTACTCAGCTCTGTATAAAAGACAACACTGGAATATAGACCCCTCCGGATTGGCAATCAGCAACCAGTGAGCCTCCTGACTGCCAACAAGAAACAGGCAACATGAGCCCGCCGTTGTTGTTTTTTTTTGTGTGTGAAAAATGTAACTTGGAGCACGTTACAAAGAGGCCTGGGCCGATTAATTGAACCATTAATGAAAAATAACTCAACTGCTTTAACAGCAATAGCTGTAGTATATTATCATTAAATTATATTATTATTTATTATAACACTGTAAGGTTGATTATCATATCTATTTAATTTTTAATTTTTAATTAAGATATTTAAAAAAATAAAACAACATAAAAACATAATAAAAAACATAAAAATATATATTGCCATGTTTAATACAGTTTAGGATAACCCATAGACACAAAAAAAAAAGTGGTGTACTAAAAGGCGTTAGTCTGAACAAAACCAATCCCAAGTCATAACCCAATGACTAGTTGTATAGTATTATAGAAAAGCTTGGATCTTGCACTAATATCAATCAAGTCTTTATGACCATATGACAGGAGGTTTAACATAGCAGCAAGACATTTAATAATAATCAAAAAGCCTTTTATCATTCATTTTGCGCATGCACGGCACATATTTGCAAGTCAGGATAAGTGCTGCAGCACTCTGGTTTCTCCACGAAGAGAGTAGAGCGAGCGAGTGAGATAGCGGAGGACACAAAGCACATATGTTTTATCACCCCACATCACGACATCTACAAGCTTCAAAAGTAACAGATCAATGCCAAAGGATACACAAAAACGCTGAAAGGTTTGCATGGATGTAAAAAGGTAAATTATTGCCATCATCAACTTTATCGTGGCAGAATATCTTTGTTGTATCGGATTTGCATGCAAAGTCAATTTATAAAGAAATCCACTGTGTTAGATACCACCTAAATACATTAAGAGAGCAAATGTCTTAAAAGTATTGATTAAGACAGGGGTCGGCAACCCAACATGTTGAAAGAGCCATATTGGGACGGCGTGGCGAAGTTGGTAGAGTGGCCGTGCCAGCAATCGGAGGGTTGCTGGTTCCTGGGGTTCAATCCCCAGCTTCTACCATCCTAGTCACGTCCGTTGTGTCCTTGGGCAAGACACTTCACCCTTGCTCCTGATGGGTGCTGGTTAGCGCCTTGCATGGCAGCTCCCGCCATCAGTGTGTGAATGTGTGTGTGAATGGGTGAATGTGGAAATACTGTCAAAGCGCTTTGAGTACCTTGAAGGTAGAAAAGCGCTATACAAGTATAACCCATTTATCATGTATTTATATTGGACCAAAAATTCTAACAACTAATCTGTCTGGAGGCGCAACAAGTTAAAAGCCTTATGTAAGTGTTATAATGAAGGCAACACATTAAGTAAGTGTCTCAGAGGGTGAGATAACACCTGGAAATTACTGGCTTAAAACTGCCAAATATATAGATGAGTTTTCCCAAGTTAAAGGAAAGGACAGGCTGTCTTCTTCTAATGGATTTACTACAATCTTTGCAAGCGGAGTAACGTTTGCTGTGGTCTGGAACAACATGGTAATGTTTGCTCTGGTCTGGAACAACATGGCACACAATCAGACATGCAGCCAATATTACAAACAGATAATGTGTCATGAGACATGCAAATATAAATTAAATACACAGAGGGCATAAGTAAAGGAAATTAAATGAGCTCAAATATACCTACGAACGAGGCATAATGATGCAATATGTACACACAGCTAGCCTAAATAGCATGATAGCATGGATTATTAGCACTCCATGCAAGCCAATAACAACGACAAAGCTCCACAGCATAAAACATTTGGTGGACAAAAATTAGACAAAGAAGGAGTGGCATAAAACACGTCTTTCTTTGGCAGCGACGGAGAAAGTTGTACATGTAAACCAACTACGATGAGTTCAAGGACCGCCAAAATTAGTAGGACAACATAATAATCAGCGGGCTTTCTAAAAATTAGGAAGGTTTGTGTCATGTTTGTCCTCCTACAGAAACATAATTAAAACAGATATATTTTTCCCCTCATCTTTTTCTATTTTTGAAAAAGCTCCAGGGAGCCACTAGGACGGTGCTAAAGAGCTGCATGTGGCTCAAGAGCCGCGGGATTAAGGTGGGCCATACAGGATCAAGGTCAGATACGTGAGGGTCAAGTAATTGTCTCCTCTCTGCTTGCAGTATTCATCAGGAGTGAGCCTGCATTTTCGGATCCTAAACACGCAGGTGTGCAAGGACCAATGAATCAAGGAAGGCTGTGTAAATCCTCACTTGACAATGACACCAGGAGGATGACACATGATCACATCAGATTAGGCTTTTGGACATATCACTAGTTGTCTGCCTTGTGACAAAATACAACACTACTACTGGTGTGTTTGAAAATGTTGATAAGTGACTGCTATTTGTCACCATGTGAAGAAAGGATGTACATATCTGGAAGTCTGTCGAATAATCGATCATAAGGTGCAAAAAAAGGTACATATTCAGCTGGTGACGTTTGGATAATGGAAAGCACTTACCGCATTTTCCAGACGAAAGGGCACACTTATAATCCTTTTTTTCCCTCGATACTTGAAGGTTTGTAGTGCACCTCATAACCTGGTGCGCCTAATTTAAGGAATTAGTTAGTTTGAGCAAACCCACTTCATCACTTTTGTTGCATCAGTTTGGGTGAAAATGGTTTTAAGTTGAAGGTGTCAAGAAAAGCTGTCACTCTGTATAATAACTAAGGGCAATACAGGCATTCTTAGTCAACTAAGAGTGGCCGTATAAACAACGCCAACACTGTCATAAATGTGTGCCATATTGTGAAACCATACTAAACAACAATGACAAACACATTTCGGGAGAATATTTGCACCGCAACAAAAACAACATAAGCCCGACAGAACAAATATCCAGAATTCCAAGCAGTACCAACTCTTCCGGGACGCTACACTATTTTATTTGGTACATGGTGTAATGTTAAGTGTAACAAGTAGATGGCAGTCAAACATAAGACATAAGTCTCGAGTAAACAACACCAACATTTTATATGTTCTATTGAAAATATAAAACATTACACACGGCGCTCAAACATCTATCAAAATGTTTTAGTACGACTTTGGTAAGCTATGAAGCCGCACCGCTTAAAGGATTGTTGGTGCATTTAACATACAAGTATTAATTATGGTGTGTGTATTAGGTAATACATATTATATGGCGTTTTGTTTCGCTTCGCAATATTATGCAAAAGCAACTTTTCTTACCTTCTGCTACCTGCTGATCTGTATTTGGGATCTGCATAAATCCTGAAAAATTGCGTGCGTCCGCGCCAGGCCGTGGTTGATAAGCTTCTTCTTTTTCTCTATCATCTTGTTATGGGACATTCATCCTCCGCTGTTGCCATTTCTAATATAAAGTAGTGTAAAGTTCTTACTTATATCTGTCAGTAAACTCGGCGTTGAAAGCGCTAAAACATACCGGCATAGTGAGTTTAAATTATTCACCCAAGGAACTTTAGCTATTAGAGTTCCGGTAGGACGGTTTTTCAAGGGACACATTTCCAGTGTTGTTGTTTCCGGATGAGGAGATGCTGCTCCGTTATTGATTTAAGTAAAGTCTGAATGCTATTAAAACAGTTAGCTCCCGTCCTTGCACGCTACACCGCTACAACAAAGATGACGGGGAGAAGACGCTGCAGAAGGTGAGCCATGTAAATAAGACAGCCCACAAAACAACGCATCCGGAAGCGACTGTCAGAAAGCGGCTTGAAGATGATCTGTAAAACATAATCTATGCAACATTTTGATAAAAGAACCACCATTACATGTTATGTAGACCATAAGGAAGTGTTTTCCATTTAGAAAAAAACATAAATAATATGACTCCTTTAATCCGCCCTATAATCCAGTGCGCCTAATATATGAAAAGAGATACAAAATAGACCATTCATCAGCAGTGCGCTTTATAATCCGATGCGCCCTATGGTCCATAAAACACGGTACATATTAATAACATTTGTCAGGTTGTGATTTAAACTGCTGCTATACGGGTGTATCTGTCAGGATTGTGCAAAATAACATATATAATTTAAATATCACTATGAGCAAAACTCTACACATTATATTTGAAATACAGTTAATGTTGTTCGACTATCAAATAAAACATTTTCTATAAAACAGATGAATAAATTTCACATTACTTTGAAATCATGGAAAATGATGAAATAATACTCGTTTCCTAGATTATTTTCAATAGCAAAATATTCAAAATTAATGGACAATTTAAGTATTAAATATTGTTAAAAGTGTTTAAAAGGGCACGTCATCTCGCAATGCTTAGTGGGCTGCGGTTACCATTTTTGCAGGCCAAAGTTTTTGTTTCCATCGCTGAATTGAACACGGTGCTGCATGTGAGTCAGTAACAAACTGAACTTGATCCATACGAGCACATCCACCAGACAAGCGATTTAAATGACCTGTCACCATTGTCCGAAGCCGTGCTTGTCCTTGTTAACGAGTCAATTTTGAAGTATTTCCAAATGGACCTCGAAGACAGCGACAGGTGAGTAGATGGCCCAGGTGGACCTTGTTATCTAATCACCTGTCGCCTTTATTAGCAGCAGCCGGAACGAGACACGTGGTGGGAGTTGGAGTGGGAGCCAGAGAGAGAGAGAGAGAGACACGGACAAAGAGAAAGACATTTTGCTGGAAAGCAAAAGCCTCTCCACATTTATAAAAATAAAACAGTGTTGTACCCCGAAATCCGGGCTTTCGTGGCAGGGTGTGGTGGTCCGAGGAACCCACTAGAGGGTAACCTCTACACGTGTCAATAAAGCTTTCTATTTTATTCTAACCTAATCCTAGATTCTGGCAGGCTATCTGTAATAAGTAAAAGTGTAAATTGTTCTTTGAGTGCAATAAGAAAAGCCTAGTGTGTTTAATGCGTTTTAATTTTAATGATGTGAGGGGTGAGGTACGTGTGTGTGTGTATGTAGCGTGTATCTACCGGGGATGTATTTTGTATGTGTGTGTGTGTGTTTGTGTGTGTGTGTGTGTGTGTGTGTGTAAACCTGAAGACCTTGGTGTTTACCGGGTGCTATCACGATAATACAGCCAGTCCGTCCCACAAAGTCAACAACCAACAGGTGTGTGTCCATGAGAGACAGGGAAGGAATTTGTAGCGTCTTTGCTGCACTTTCCTTTTGAGGGAGTCTCGAAGCAACAATCTAACCATGCTGTTACAACTAGGGAAAACTACCCAGATTAGGATGTTTGTGTTAGAGTGAAATTTTTAAATTCAAATTGTCTATTTTTGGTCCTCAAATTCTTAATACTTTGCAGAGGAGACAGCTTCTCCAAGATGTTATCTGGTTTGTGATTTAGTTAAAAATCACAAAAGTTTGAGTGGCCACCACTCTGCCCATCTTTCAATCATGTGTGGCAGCTTTAGAGTATGTTGGACGGCTTATAGCATCTTCCAATTTGTTAATAAACCAGGGTAACGCTTACTCCAATCAGCAGACATCTTGTTATCATGATTCCGGATAGGTAGATGTCTTTAACGTTCTCGACTGCAAGGATCACTAGGCACGCGGCACTCTGCTTCTTTGGCAAGAGTCCAGCGGGTGCCGAGTAACAGATTTTGTCAATTCCGTTGAGACACAAGATGATCAATGCCAATGTTTAGATTTTGGAGAGCAGTGCAAAAAGAGACACCAAAAAAGTTAAGACAAGACAAGAGAAACAAAAAAAGGGGAGATAAGAAAGAAAAGTGTCAGCTTTCGTTGAGAGCCAGAGAGAAGAGCAACATTTGCTTATCTAACGGCTGCTATTCATACCATTTGGCTTCTTAGTTAATTCACTGATCCAGGGTCCTTGGCTTTGTTTCAACGTTGGAAATAAGAAACATCTTGTTTTTTTCTCCTTGAAGCGATCATGTGAACGATTGTGGCAGTTGATAATGCAGCACTTTTGTAACATGTTTTAAACTTGTTAAAAACATGACAGCAGTGTTGTGCATGCAGCCGGCATGAGCACACCTCAGATACCCCTAAAGCCCACAATGAATTGTGTTATTTTCTATTCCGCTTTGTCACCCCTATAAGAATTTGATCTCAATTGCAACT
>NC_084739.1:21029659-21299659 GCF_033978785.1 Entelurus aequoreus
TCCTAATGTTTGATGGCAGGCTTCATATAAGACAAGTCAGAGACAAAATATTTTAGCACCATCAAGGTTTAGCTACAGGATTAGATCAAATATAGATGCTGTTTCTCCTTTACCATACCATAGCATACTAACCCTATTTGTAAAGCCCTTTAAAAACAACCACAGTTGAAAAACAAAGGGCTGTACATCACAAAGAAATACAGGCAAAGGACACACACACACACACACACACATATATATACATACCTGTACATACATACATACATACACATACACTATATTGCCAAAAGTATTTGGTCACCCATCCAAATGATCAGAATCCATCCATCCATCCATTTTCTACCGCTTGTCCCGTTCAGGGTAGCGGGGGGTGCTGAGTGTCCTAATCACTTGTAAAAAATCAAGCACTTAGGCATGGAGACTGTTTCTATAAACATTTGGGGAAAGAATGGGCCGCGCTCAGGAGCTCAGTGATTTCCAGCGTGGAACTGTCATAGGATGCCACCTGTGCAACAAATCCAGTCGTGAAATTTCCTCGCTCCTAAATATTACAAAGTCAACTGTTGGCTTTATTGTAAGAAAATTGAAGAGTTTGGTACCAACAGCAACTCAGCCACGAAGAGGGGTCAGCGGATGCTGAAGCGCATAGTGCAAAGAGGTCGCCGACTTTCTGCACAGTCAGTTGCTACAGAGCTCCAAACTTCATGTGACCTTCCAATTAGCCCACGTACAGTACGCAGAGAGCTTCATGGAATGGGTTTCCATGGCCGAGCAGCTCGATCTAAGCCAAGGCCCGCGGGCTAATTTTGGCCCGCCGTGTAATTTCATTTGGCCCTTGAGGCAATATCAAATTAACATTAGAGCTGGCCCGCCGGTATTATACAGCGGCAGTGCCGCTGTAACACCGCATTCACCGCTAATACTCATACTTGCCAACCCTCCCGATTTTCAGTGCCCTTCTCGAAAGTCTCCCGAGGCAACCATTCTCCCGGATTTCTCCCGATTTCCACCCGGACAATATTGGGGGCATACCTTAAAGGCACTGCCTTTAGCGTCCTCTACAACCTGTCGTCACGTCTGCTTTTCCTCCATACAAACAGCGTGCCGGCCTCTGTCACATGATATATGCGGCTTTTACACATACATAAGTGAATGCAAGGCATACTTGATCAACAGCCATACAGGTCACACTGAGGGTGGGCCGCATAAACAACTTTAACACTGTTACAAATATGCGCCACACTGTGAAACCACACCACACAAGAATGACAAACACATTTCGGGAGAACATCCGTACCGTAACACAACATAACAAATACCCAGAACCCCTTGCAGCACTAATGCCTCCCCAACCCCGCCCACCTGAGCCCCGACATAAATGAACTAGCATTCCAGAAAAGATGCCAGGTATCTGGCTTGGGCACATCAGATTAGATCAGTGTGTCACAAACTGAGCAGTAAAAAGGCCTGAATGGTTGATTTATTCATTGTTATTTTATTTTCAAATGTATTAGCCTGTGGAAAAAGTTAATGTTGATATTTACCTCAGAAGGCTGCAAATAGAAAAGAGGCATTCAATTTTTTATTTACATTTTATTTAATATACCATTGATGTTTTTTTGTTTGAATTTTGAAAGTTGATTTTGCACTATTAAGTTATATAGGCGTTGTTCGTTCCATATTCAGTGTTAAAGCAAATCAGTGTAGCAAACTGAGCAATAATTAACGTTTTATTCATGCACTTTCTCTTGCTACTTCAAGGCTTGAATGTTTGATTCATTCATTATTGTTATTTCATTTTCAAATGTATTATTAGCCTGTGGAAAAAGTTAATTTTGATATTTACCTCAGAAGGCTGCAAATAGAAAAGAGGCATTCAATTTTTATTTAAATTGTTTTTGATATTTTGAGACTACGCTCCATCCAGACCCACACCTCCCGCCACCTGAACAGTTTTTTCCCCTCGGCCATCAGGCAAATGAACAATAACTCCTAACAGCAGCTTCTTGAATTCCTTGAATCCCTTCTAAGTCTATCTGATAGCTCAGTCACAGCTCTTTTTATACCAAATATGTGTTATATGTGTTTTATGTCGCACGTTTGCACCAAGAAAAATTCCTAGTTTGTGAACCCGTTCTCAAACAATGGCAATAAAACTATTCTGATTCTGATTCTGATTCTGATATGCCATTGATATTTTTGAATTATTATTGTTATTATTTGAAACTCGATTTTGCATGTCACTATAAAGTTATATAAGCCTTGCTTGTTCAATATTCAATGCAAAACTTGTTTGGGTCCCTATTAAAAGGTTAATTTGTTCAACCTTGGCCCGCGGCTTTGTTCAGTTTTCAATTTTGGCCCACTCTGTATTTGAGTTTGACACCCCTGATCTAAGCCATACATGATTGTAATCAGAATAGAGGACAAATATTTCAGGCAGATTTTAAGAATTTAAAATCAACAAAATAATCATACCTGTCATTTGCATTTGAATATATGGGTAATTTCGAAGGAAAATAAGGGATTATCAACATTTAGCTATTTTACTTGTCTTTTTTCTCTGTCTTGTGCTGTGAATCTTTTAAAATCACGTGATATTTTTGTTTTGTTTGTCTATGCTTTGTGCGCAAAACAGTATTAGGGGCGGCGTGGCTCGGTTGGTACAGCGGCTGTGCCAGCAACTTGAGGGTTGCAGGTTCGTTCCCTGCTTTCGCCATCCTAGTCACTGTCGTTGTGTCCTTGGGCAAGACACTTTACTCACCTGCTCGCAGTGCCACCCACACTGGTTTAAATGTAACTTAGATAATGTGTTTCACTATGTAAAGCGCTTTGAGTCACTAGAGAAAAGCGCTATATAAACATAATTTACTACTACTACTACTACTACTACATCTCCAAGTCCAATGCAAAGCGTGGGATGCAGTGGTGTAAAGTACGTCGCCGCTGGACTCTAGAGCAGTGAAGACGCTTTCTCTGGAGTGATGAATCAC
Organism: Entelurus aequoreus; assembly: GCF_033978785.1. Classification (NCBI taxonomy): domain Eukaryota; kingdom Metazoa; phylum Chordata; class Actinopteri; order Syngnathiformes; family Syngnathidae; genus Entelurus; species Entelurus aequoreus. The sequence goes on from NC_084739.1 coordinate 21,032,653, forward strand.
GCTTTTCCATCTGGCAATCTGATGGAAGAGTCTGGGTTTGGCGGTTGCCAGGAGAACGGTACATTTCGGACTGCATTGTACCGAGTGTGACATTTGTTGGAGGAGGAATTATAGTGTGGGGTTGATTTTCAAGAGTTGGGATTGGCCATTTAGTTCCAGTGAAATGAAGTTTGAATGCTCCAGGATACCAAAACATTTTGGACAATTCCATGCTCCCAACCTTGTGGGAACAGTTTGGAGCGGGCCCCTTCCTCTTCCAACATGACTGTGCACCAGTGCACAAAGCAAGGTCCATAAAGATATGGGTGACAGAGTCTGGTGTGGATGAACTTGACTGACCTGAACCAGATAGAACACCTTTGGGATGAATTAGAACAGAGACTGAGAGCCAGGCCTTCTCGACCAACATCAGTGTGTGACCTCACCAATGCGCTTTTGGAAGAATGGTCGAAAATTCCTATAAACGCACTCCGCCGCAACCTTGTGGATAGCCTTCCCAGAAGAGTTGAAGCTGTAATAGCTGCAAAATGTGTACCGACATCGTATTGAACCCTATGGGTTAGGAATGGGATGGCACTTCAAGTTCATATGTGAGTCAAGGCAGGTGGCCAAAAACTTTTGGCAATATAGTGTATGTACACAAACACATATACACGCACATAGAAAAAGAAAATACAAATTATCTTAAGAGCAATTTGTTAGATAAAAGGCAGTTAAAAAAAGTTAAAAGACAGTTTTAAACAGTTGAAAGTCTCTTTATTTACATACATTGCCTTCTTTTTGAAAAGTATGTCAACCATGTACATGTAAAGCTTGTACATGTTCGACATACTAATACTTGCTACATCGCACTTCAAATATTGTGGCTTCAACCCCACACATTTTTCAAAAGCATATTGTAAGATTTTTTGGTCTAAGAATTAAGCATTTTAAAGCATTAAAAACCGAAATAAACTAAAAATGCCAATATTGCAGTAATAGAGAAACCAAACCAATTGAGTGTGCTGTTCAGTATTAATGGCCACCGATAGGCTAAGCCTCAGGCAGCTTTACTATATTAGATTAAAAGAGTGTAAAGGTGAAGGGTCTGTTTTCATGTCTAGAGGGCTCTCAATTTTTTGAAGTCTATAAACAAGCTTTTTTATGCTTTCGTTATTAAAATATTTGATTTACAATTAATGATTCTTGCTTCACAGAAATTCATTCGTAGCCGTCATGTCCGAAACCAATTGACAGTGATAAACAGGGGACGACTGTATCTCGTACTTTTGGGGCATTTTAATCATCATTGGAAAAACAAAACTTACAAATACATGTGACATTGAAAGAGACAGTGTCCAAACATTATTGAAAATATGAATAAAGTTGCAAATTTACTACTATTAACATTTTAACAAATTCCCACACAGGAAATAATGCAAACTACAAGGTTTGTGTTTGCATCATTTTCAGTTCAATTCAGTTTCAGTTTATTTAGAACATGCATATGATACAATGTAATGCATCACATATATCAAGTTGTTTCATTACAGCACGTCCGAAAAGGAGTAGGAAGAAGCAGAGCTTATTTAAAGCTGCCTATTTTCATTCCATTGCAATGTTATCCCATTTCCTTGTTCTCTGTAACAGAACACTGAATAAAAAAATTAATTTACTTACCATAGTAAGTAAACAAATAATAAATACATAAATAATCTTTATCTCAAAAGATAAAAAAATAAAGAAAAAAATCATTATTTATATATATATATATATATATATATATATATATATATATAATATATATATATATATATATATATATATATATATATATATATATATATATATATATGTATATATATATATATACATACATACAGTATATATATATATATATATATATATATATATATATATATATATATATATATATATATATATATACAATATCATATCATATATATATACAATATCATATCATATATTGACAACTATTAAAATCAAGGAATACACAGTACTTAATATCTATGAATAATATAATATGTAGAAAATTACGCACATATGATAATGAGTAAAAGTGACAGGTGTTACTTCCAAAAAGTTTGACGAAGGTGGAATCCTATGCAAAATATTACCACAAAACACTTTTTAGAGAATAATTAGGGAAAGAAAACCAGTTGCATACATCTTAACTATTTTAAAATGTGCATCATAACCTCCCCTCTGTTGTTTGATAAGCTAACTGGCTACATTTCTCTATATCAGGGGTATCCAAAGTGAGGGGCAGGGGCCATTTTCAACCTGTAACATTGTATATATTTTTTAATTGCCCCTCGACTTGTTCGTAAAATTTATTGACCTACCGGTAATTAATAATGAGGTCTATCAGATATAACACTAACAACTATTTGCTTTGACACAGATAACAAAAAAAGCTGCGATAACAATGCTTTTTCAAATAGCTTAGCATAAACTGAATCAATTGAATTTTTTTTAGTGTCTTTAATGCACAAAATGTTTTGATTGATTGAGACTTTTATTAGTAGGTTGCACAGTGAAGTACATATTCCGTACAGTTGACCACTAAATGGTAAAACCCGAATAAGTTTTTCAACTTGTTTAAGTCGGGGTCCACTTAAATTGATTAAATGTATCGAATGTATCAAAATGGCTCCCCACATTCCTTCATTTTTTCAGTATAATCGGTGGAAAATGTTTGGACACCCTTGCTTCTAGGTCAATGGTGTGTGTGAGTGACAGGAAGAAAATCCTTGACTCACTCCCTGGCACCATCTGTTGGTTTGCATCTCTAGACCACGAATCTACACAATGACTCGTCTTTTTTAAACTGACTGAAGTCCCAGTTATTGGCAAAAACCTTGCTTAAATGAAGAAATAAGCTTTTTTTGTTGGCAGGAACCACAACAAGCAATACAATGTTCTGCATTGGCTTCACAGACCAATCTATAATTGTATAGGGCTATTAAGCATTTGAATATGTATTGCTTAGTCTTCATGTTTTAACTTTACTGACTTGTGCATATAAATGTGCAGTGTCACTTTGTCTGTCCCTCCAGGGGCCTAATTTGCCTAAATTTGTGGCAGCCCTTTTAGGAAGTTAGCGGCAAAAGTTGAGGCTTATTTTTTTTCAACAACATTGAACAAACTTGTGATTTTATGATTGTTTTAAAAAGTTAAAGTTAATTTAAAGTACCACTGATAGTCACACACACACACACTAGGTGTGTTGAAATTACCCTCTGCATTTGACCCATCCTCTTGTTCCACCCCCTGGGAGGTGAGGAGAGCAGTGAGCAGCAGCGGTGGCCGCGCTCGGGAATCATTTTAGTGATTTTTATTCAATTTTTTTATTACTGTTTTAGCTTTTCCCTGTAACTTTAACCTCCAAAGCACAGGATTTCAGCAAAAAATGAAAAGCAAATACTGCATTGATGTTTTACTCATTTTATACCACACAGACTTAAAAGCAGCCACTAGATGGCAGTAAAGCACATACCGTATTTTTCGGAGTATAAGTCGCTCCGGAGTATAAGTCGCATGTTTGGGGGAAATGTATTTGATAAAACCCAACACCAAGAATACATATTTGAAAGGCAATTTAAAATAAATAAAGAATAGTGAACAACAGGTTGAATAAGTGTATGTTATATGACGCATAAATAACCAACTGAGAACGTGCCTGGTATGTTAACGTAACATATTATGCTAAGAGTCATTCAAATAACTATAACATATAGAACATGCTATACGTTTACCAAACAATCTGTCACTCCTAATCGCTAAATCCGATGAAATCTTATACGTCTAGTCTCTTACGTGAATGAGCTAAATAATATTATTTGATATTTTACGGTAATGTGTTAATAATTTCACACATAAGTCACTCCTGAGTATAAGTCGCACCCCCGGCCAAACTATGAAAAAAAAACGGTGACTTATAGTCTGAAAAATACGGTACTCAGAGGTGATTGCCACCGTAATGTACTGTTTTAATAATTATTATTATTATGTTTACAGAAATAAACACCACCACTGTTTGCTCTGTCGTCCACAAGTTGCAGACATTCTCTGTGTATGTGTGGGAAAAAATCGATTCGAATTCGAATCGCGATTCTCACTTTGTGCGATTCAGAATCAATTCTCATTTTTAAAAATCAATTTTTTTTTTTGTATTTTAATTTTTTTTAATTTTTTTAAATTTATTTATTTTTTTATTAATCAATCCAACAAAACAATACACAGCAATACCATAACAATGCAATCCAATTCCAAAACCAAACCCGACCCAGCAATACTCAGAACTGCAATAAACAGAGCAATTGAGAGGAGACACAAACACGACACAGAACAAACCAAAAGTAGTGAAACAAAAATGTATATTACCAACAACAGTATCAATATTAGTTACAATTTCAACATAGCAGTGATTAAAAATCCCTCTTTGACATTATCATTAGACATTTATAAAAAATAAAAAAAAGAACAATAGTGTCAAATATTTTCACAAAGATAAAATAAGTCATATTTTTGGTTCATTTAATAGTTAAAACAATTTTAAATTATTGCAATCAGTTGATAAAACATTGTCCTTTACAATTATAAAAGCTTTTTACAAAAATCTACTATTCTGCTTGCATGTCAGCAGACTGGGGTAGATCCTGCTGAAATCCTATGTATTGAATGAATAGAGAATCCTTTTGAATCGGGAAAAAATCATTTTTGAATCGAGAATCGTGTTGAATTGAAAAAAAATCAATTTTGAATCGAATCGTGACACCAAGAATCGATATTGAATCGAATCGTGGGACACCCAAAGATTCACAGCCCTAATGTTTATACTTGAAAAGTGTTTGCCCATCTTAAAAAAACATTTTTTCACCCCGCACATTAAGAACATTCGCAAACTGTTGAGAGCGGTCTTTAGCGGTAATTTTTGTTTCGAGATTATCATCACATGTAAATGTCGTCGTATGAATGTTGTCTCTTTGCTAGGTCAACATTAGAAATGGAAATCTGTTTTTTAATTGTTTTACCCCGGGTAAGTAAAGGTTAAATAAATGTACGAGTATATGTAAAGAAAGCCGGTGTGTTGCTAAATGTTAACCAGAAGGCTTAGTGCCACAGACAGGAACCGGAAGTAGCTCTGAGCTATACGGGAGGACAGCTGTTGTGCAATAAAGAGTTGATATATTACGTAACATTGTCTACAAAAGGAACAAACATGCATTTTGATTAGACCAGGTGTGTCAAACGTACGGCCCGAGGGCCGGATCAGGCCCACGGACAGGTTCCATCCGGTCCGCAGGAAATGTTTGAATGAAAGAAAATGCTGTTCTAAATTTGTCCACTAGATGTCGAAAATCAATTATTTGTATTTTTGTAGATGATGCTACATATGTACAAAACAAACCACATCATGTTAGTACATCAGTCGAGGAAAATGAGCAAACTACATAAACAACATCCTGTAATTTGATTTTGATATCATTTTTTTTATCTTGATAGATTGAAAATTATCCATCCAATTAAGACCAATGAGTTGACTGATGAACATTATCACAGTTTATTCAGAAAATATAAATAACTACATATAAAGATAGAATACTATTAACCGTAACGTGTAAGTGTAAAAAAAAAACCATCAACATTATGATTTGTACAATTTTAGAATGTGCTTGTTCTATTTTTGTCACGTCGGGGTCGCATGTTTATGCGGGGTCGTTCTCCCAAGATGCAGATGGACAACTCCGGACGAAAGCGTGAAGGTAGGATATGATTCATTCCTCATAAATCAAAGCACAAACCAAAGACAGGCAACAAACAAAAATTATGCATGCCGGTCGTACGCGGAAGCTAAGGTAAAACTTAGCACAGGACTCACGAACTAGGACACGGGAATAACCAAACGTAACGTGTTGCATACTGCAAATAACGAAGCCAGACAGAGTGTGGCGCACAACGTGAATACATAGCGCTCTGATTAGTGCCCGGCAGCAGGTGAGCGTGCCGAATACTAACCAGAGGCAGGTGAAACCAATCAGCACCCATGGTAACCAAAACAAACCCAGGTGTGCATGAAACAGGAACTAAGGGAGTCCAAAACTAAACAGAACTTGACTAAACAAAACATGATCCAGGCAACATATCATAACAATTTTTAAACTAAGAAAACAATCTGAAGTTGTCTTTATTTTTAAGTTATCGTGCCGTGAATTTGCAAGTCCGGCCCACTTGGGAGTTGATTTTTCTCCATGTGGCCCCCGATCTAAAATGAGTTTGACGCCCTTGGATTAGACAGTTAACGTGCACGTTTGAGCGCTCAATGACCAAAATGTGCGGGGAAGTCGTGGGCATTGAAGTTATAAATTGTGGGAATTAGTTGAATTTGCGTGAAATAAATCGACACATTGTTAAAATCCTGGATGGACTGTTGGTGCTGAACAAACAGCAAAATACCCGGACACGGAAAACACTGGTATGGCATTTAACCTGCACTTCCTGTCCAGTCTGGTGGTTGGATAACTTTCCATTATAAATGTACATCAATCAATCAATCATTGTTTATTTATATAGCCCTAAATCACAAGTGTCTCAAAGGGCTGCACAAGCCACAACGACATCCTCGGTTCAGATTCCACATAAGGGCAAGGAAAAACTCACAACCCAGTGGGATGTCAATGAGAATGACTATGAGAAACCTTGGAGAGGACCGCAGATGTGGGGAACCCCCCCTTACCCCCTAGGGGAGACCGGATGCAATGGACGTCGAGTGGGTCTAGCATAATAGTGTGAAAGTCCAGCAGTCCATAGTGGATCCAACATAATAGTGAGAGTCCAGTCCATAGTGGGGCCAGCAGGAGGCCAGCAGGAGACCATCCCGAGCGAAGACGGGTCAGCAGCGCAGAAATGTCCCCAACCGATGTACAGGCGAGCGGTCCACCCCGGGTCCCGACTCTGGACAGCCAGCGCTTCATCCATGGCCACCGGAACTGTGCCCCACCCTTCCACAAGGGAGAGGGGGGCAGAGCAGAAAACAAAAGAAACGGCAGATCAACTGGTCTAAAAAGGGGGTCTATTTAAAGGCTAGAGTATATAAATGAGTTTTAAGATGGGACTTAAATGCTTACATACATCCATGGCAAAAAAGATTTAGGTGGGGAACGTGTAACTGAGGCCTTACAAGACTGTGGTTCACCATTACTAAGTAAATGTTCTTTCTAGGAAATGCTCTTTCCTCCTCCTGCATGCTGTCAATACCGCCGCATGTTATATGGATCACAGTTCTGTCAAGCCGGGTCTTTGTTTCGAAAACCCTCATTAAGTATTGACCCCCTCCGCGCCTACAACAGGAAAAATGGTCTTCGCCGAGCAGACAGCCAATAAATGTGCGGCCCACGCTCACTGATCTGTTGGACTGTCGGCTCATTCGGATCAATCTGTCATTCATGTCTGCTTGTAATCTGACACTGTCGCCATAACCTCAAATACATTTGCTCAAAGTGTGTTGAATGGCGCTCGCTCGCCCCCTTTTGCAATCATGCTAATGTGTTTGAGATTATATAGTGCCTGGTTGGGCGTCAAAACAAAACAAAACACTTTACTCTGCAATTAGCAAAGCAGCCAAATTAGTTGCAAAACAATAATCGCTCACAGACACCTTGCTAACATCGCTGACACTTAATATGTCATTATTTTAAAGTTTAACGTAATTACGGTGGAAATTCTAAAGTCAATTACAGAATGTTCTGGGACGCTGTTTGAACTCAGATTTGACGAATATAGACGGTTTATTTCCAATAGCAAATAATAAAGGATGAACTATTGCAACCATAACACATTAAGTTAACACCTTCAAAATGTGGACCAGACGCAGTAACAAAACACGCAATACTGCAATGCAAAACAATAAGCATTACTGTTGATTTAGCCATGTTGTACTGAGCAGCCAGGATAGTCACGTATACCACTTTCCTTCTTTACAGTCGTCTTTTATCTGATTCTATGTCCGTATCATATTTATGATTTTATCACCATCATCCATACCCTTCTGGGACATCACATAAAGCAAATTAAAACGCAAAATGTGGTTATACCAGTGGTGTGCCGTCAAGGCCAGCAGGGCCTTCTCTGCTGGCCTAACATAACCAGAAATCATGATCATAATTAAAGATAAGATATTATTATTTATTTATTTAAAGATAACAGTCATTTTTAATTTACTTTCCCGAAATATTCTCATCATGTCATATTATGCTCCTTCCAATGCTGTTGTTTTTAGGTTAGAGTTTGTATCCAATCAGAATTCAGCTAGCTTATGTTGCCAGGCTGTACCAAATCTGCCCGGGGCCTTCAGAATTAACAATGCAGGCGTCTATGCACTGTAAGTGAACGGGCACATACAGTTGATAAACAATTGCAATAGCCATTCAGATCACTAGTTGTTGTCAGTAAGGCCTTCTAAATGGTATTTCGCTGTGATTGGATACTCACTTGAGAGTCCCAAGTGTGTATCCAATCACAAGTGGAAAACAGGAAGATGTAAGTGTTTGTCTTACACCTAGTAATCCGCTGTGGACAGACGAAGCCAAGAAATGCAGGTTTAGCGAGCGGTGTGCGCTCCTGCGAAGGAAATAAATTTTTGGCAGGCAATCAATTTTGGCGGTGAAAATGGTTTGCCCGCCACTTTCACATGAATCCACCGACTACGACGGCACCACTGGCTTATACGGCGTCGGATGGGTGCTAGAAATCGTGAGTTCAAATATTTGATTTCTTGATTTTTTCATGTTTCATTTGTTTTATACAGTTCTTTTAATTTTGACAGTATTGCGTAAGATATGTTTTATGTTTTTTTTTGATGCGGGTTTATTGAATGTTAAATGCGCCAACAAAATAGAACATTTTGTATACTGTTGAGGGGATTCAATGCAAAGTAGTGTCCAAGTGTGTTTCTGTATAGTATCTCCAACTGTGCCCATGTGGTGACATAAATTACGGTATTTTGAGAGGTGAAGTCGGACTAAGTAGGACATCACTGAAGGCCTAGGTGAGAAACGCACAGTCCACCACTGGTTTATAGATCGTTATAGTTTGGACTTTGGTCTTTAGTTTTCAGTGTGTGAGGTTATTTCCTGTCATGGTATTTTAGTTGTTGGTAGTATTTCCCTTTTGGACCCATGTATCATCTGTTCCTTGCACTATTGTCAATTAGTTCTCTTTAGTTGTGCCTTGTTCTCTACTTCAGTCGTGGTTCACTTACTTCTGTATGCCAATCTGTTACTTTCTAAGTCAGTGGTTCTTAACCTTGTTGGAGGTACCGAACCCCACCAGTTTCATATGCGCATTCACCGAACCCTTCTTTAGTGAAAAATTAAGATTTTTCAATTGAAGAAAAAGTTATGTTTTTTTTACTGGTGCACAAAATGAACCGTGCATGAACATCACCTTGTTCAAAGAACAAAACCAATAGTGCATGAACTCGCAACAAATTACACACCTTACACACATTACCATGAATTGATTGACGTGGACCCCGACTTAAACAAGTTAAAAAACGTATTCGGGGATTTATCATTTAGTGGTCAATTGTACGGAATATGTACTGTACTGTGTAAACTGTACCGTTTCATATAATGTATTCTCTTCCTTTACAATCTACTAGTAAAAGTTTCAATCGATCAATCAAACAACCTGCAAATCAGATGGAAAATTAGAGGGAACATTGTTTGGGGGTCATCCATAATACGTCGATCGGGAGAAATTTTTATTTACACGATAAGTCGGATGTGTCTTAACCTCCGTGGCGGAGGCTCCATCGAACCCCTGACGCCGACTCACCGAACCCCTAGGGTTCGATCGAACCCAGGTTAAGAACCACTGTTCTAAGTTCCGACTAGACCCGTGTTACTTTTCTTCTGCCTGATACCTAATAAAGTGGCCGCCTGTTTTCACATTTGCCTACCTTCTCTCTATCCTGGGATCACACAAACAGCGGACATGCACTGTCGTCACAGAAGATAGTGAACCAGCACTGAAGTAGAGCACAAGGTAAAACTGAATAGAACTAATTAACAATGTGGAACAGGTGTGCTGGTATGTCAAGGAACAGAAAGTAAAGATGCTGCAATTCACAGAGACCAAACAGGAAATACTACTAAAACAAGAGCACCAGACACAGGAAATTAAAGAAGTCCAAATGCATCTTTTAAATAAGTTTGTATGCCTCACACCTCTAGAAAACAGTGGCGTGCGGTGAGGTTAATGTCTGGTGAGGCACGACTGCATCATCACAGTCAGATTTACAAACATATGAACCTGCAGTGCAGGTGTACCTAATGTTGTGTCCCTGCGGTCGTTCGCGGCTCCTGCAGCGCGAGCATTGTTGTTTTTGCACTTTTTGGCTTCTTGTTAAGTGACTTTTTTTGGTGTATTCGGTCTTGCATGTGGAGGGTTTGGGTGTGGGCTTTGGTTGGTGTGGCCGCGGCGCTCCCGTCGGGCGGTGCATTCTGCGGCGGAGATGCTTGGCACCAGGAGGCGGGGTTATGAGACGAGTCTCACACAGTGCGTCTTCGCAGCAGAGTTTTATGAATGCTCAGCACTAAAAATACGTTACACACATACAGTTGTTGACAAAATACACTGTACATTATATACCTCAGCTAACTAAACTATGGAAATGTATAATAGAATTCATATAGCAATACGGTCTCACTGCACAGCAGGCCAGCAGTTAGCCGAGTCATTGCGCACAATCCATGTTGAGTCATAACGCAGTGACGTGCCTCAACTGGCTGCTGATCACCGCACCGTCTCTTCTCAGTATTTGAAAGGCAAACGTGAAAATAAAAATAAAAATAATCTAAAACTGGTGAAGTTAAATGGAAAATAACTTTAGTATAATCACTGGATACATATAACAATTTAATTATTATTTTTTTCTTTTTACTTTTTTTTTTTCTTTCCATGATGGCAGGTGAGGTCGTGCCTCCCCTGCCTCTAGTGACGGCACGCCACTGCTAGAAAACTCCAAATGTGCTACAGAAGAAATATCTTACTTGGAAATATGTACTTTCTACAAAAGGAGTGTCCAAACTTTTTGACTTGGGGGCCGAATTGGGCTAAAATAATTTGTCCCTTGGCCAAAAGCCGACTGCATGTATATATAACGGATATATAATTAACATAATGGATATATAATTAATATAATTGGATATTAAGGGTAGGGACAAGCGTTATAAAATGGATGGATGAATGGATGGATGAACGTTTGACTCCTACCTTGTTTACTGGTGTGACAACATTCTTAAAGGTTTGCACTCAATCAGAAATATCAAGCAGCTAAAATGTGCCAAACATGGATAAAAATGTGTTTTACTTTTTACCCATCATGCACTCTAATGGATTTAAATGGGGGCAATTTTTAAAAAGTTGTATGGTGTTTGGAGGATTTTCATCATAACCACAACATTCAGTGAGCAGGTTGTGTTACGTGTGACCGTGTGTGTTGACCTTTACTTTTTTGTTTTGCACCATGACTAGGGAAGGTTGTTTGGATTCTGTTATTTAATTAAATGCTGTGCTAGTAAGTACTTTTAAGGGTCATTGATCTGAGTTTCACAAATTTTTTCAATATGGCAGCAAATATGTAGCATTCAAAGACCAACTTGCATATAATATTAATTTGAAAGCACTCCACACTGCAATGCTTCGTTGAACTCATGACACCCGCGGGCCAAATTGAAAATGCTGTCGGCCGCACTTGGCCTGCGGGCCGTACACCCCTGGTCTACAAAGTAGAACTGAACCGATTATAAAACGGGATTGTCTTATATTTTGAGGTCTACATGCAGACAAACTGTTGCAAACGGCTTATTCCCAGTCAGAGCTTTTCTTCATGTCACTCACACTTAGTAAGAGAGGTGCAGCTGTGGCAGACAAAACTGCTGGCTTGAATCTTGGGCAAGTGTTAGAGTAGTTGAGATGCTAAATTTAAGATCCAACCCAATCCACTTTGTTTACACAGCACATTTTAAAAAAACAAAAACAATAAATGTTTCATAAAGTGCTGCACAGTAGTTAAAACACACATTTTTAGAAGCAGGATAAATCTTAGGACAGTCAAGTGTAAAAAATGTTTAACTAAACAGATAATAAATACATAAAAGAAAGAAAACACACTAAGATCACACAACACTTATGCTGGTTTAAAAGCCAAGGGGTAAAAATATGTTTTGAGACGGGATTTAAAACTCATTAAAGAGGGAGTGGAGGGATAAATAATGGAGATCACTGAAGCAGAGTCATCAGACAACATTCAAGAAAATAAAAAATAAGATTTTATTTTTTTATTGAAATCTACAAATTGTTTTATTCACAGAATTTCATATTAATTGTTGTCTTCTCATTCTCATATTTTGTATTAAATATGTTACCAAAACCAGTTATTTGAAATAGAGGGGTCGTCTTATCATATTAATATAATAAGTAAAAACATGTATAACATGCACAAAACATACACTGCAAAAAGTCAGTGTTCAAAAACAAGAAAAAATAAAATAAAAATTAGGGGTATTTTACTTGAACTAAGCAAAATTATCTGCCAATAGAACAAGAAATTTCGGCTTGTCAAGACTTTCCAAAACAAGTAAAATTAGCTAACCTCAATGAACCCAAAAATACTTTCAAATAAGTATATTCTCACTAATAACAAGTGCACTTTTATTGGTAGAAAAAAAAAGTACACCTTTTTGCTCAATATGTTGAAAAATATTCTTAAATAAGTAAATGCTAGTGCCATTATCTTGACATAATGATATGCGCTCGGCATCATGATTTTTTTTGTCATGCTTGAAGTAAGAAATTATTAGTTTAAAAAAGTAGTTTTATACTTGTGAGTGTTGATGACACAGCTTTGCAACAGTTGATATTCTAGTTTCAAGCTCAATATAGGTCATAAAATCTCAGCAACAAGCTGTAATATCTTGCTGAGATAATTTAGGACCAAAACCCTAAAACAAGTAAAACACTTACATAAAATCTGCTTAGTGAGAATAATTACCTTATCAGACAGAAAATAAGCAAATATCACCCTTATTTGAGATATTTAATCTTACTTACATTTCAGTTTTTGCAGTGTACAGTGTAGCTCTTATAGTGGTTGCTGTAATCACAACAGGAAAATGCATAAACCAAAGTATCCAACATAACCTTACCTAACCTTACCTTAACATTTAATGACAACAGGAAAATGTGTAAACCAAAGGATACAACCTAACCTTACCTAATCTTACCTTAACATTGATGCATCCCACAGTGGAAATGGAACATTACAACCGATACATACTGTACATGTATTAATTTTCTATGCCATTTTTACCCATTAGGGTCACATGTTGAGATGGGGCAAAAAGTTCAGTCAAAAAGACAAACAATCACCATTATTACAATTTCTAGGCTAACAATCATTCACACACATATGTACTTCATTTCATAGTGAGTCATTTGCTTGGTTGCATTTGACGTCACGTCCGTTTTTCTTTTCCGTGGCTTAATTCACATGATGGTCAAGCAGCCAGAGTGCTGCATTAAAAAAAGTGAGTGAGAGTGTCGAGTTTCTGCAGACAATGTCGTATTGCTGTTCTGTTCTTGGGTGTTCCAGTCGTTCAAATAGAGACATAGAAAAGAGATTGCATAAAGCCCCGAAAAAAGAGGTTCATAAAGGCAATAAAGTCAGGAAAAACAAAAGTGCATCGAAGGAAATACATAATAAAAATATCACTTTCACCATCGTGTGCAATAAAATCAAGCCATGGTTGTGTCTGCAGTGATCACTTTGTAAAAATATTTGTTTGAACATTTGTATTCTTTGAGAAACTCTCTGTGTTCCTCTACTATATAAGTAGTTTTTGAGAGCAGAACTTAACGTAAACAAAGGATAATAGATCGCATTAGTTTGTGTTCTTTTGTGGTTTCTATGCCAAAATATAACTGGGAAGACCTGGTTGTGCAAATAAACTAACGTTATGTTAAGTCCCAGTAATAAATATTGTGATTGTTGGTCCAATTGACCGTTTTTTTGTTGTCCAATTTTATAACAGAAACTAAAAGCTTAATTGTACATGTTGTTGTACATGCAGGAAAGCCAAGTGTTTTATTCGACATGGATGACCACTTATTTTTTGCTTAAATTCATTCTTGTTTCTGGTTATTGTTTTTATATTGATATTATCTTGATTTTGTATGTACTTTATGTTATATTTTATTCATTATGGTACTTTTTTGTCACTTAGAATACTGTTTTTCTTCGGTACACCAATGTGTATATTGTCGGCTATTGGTTCTTTGTTTTATTTTTGCAAAAAATATATATCTATTTTTATATTGCTCTTTTATATCTTTGGTATGAACATTATTATGTAACAAGTTATTGTTTTTTTGTTTTTTGTTGTTGCTATTTTTGTATTACAAAATTGTATTATTGATCATGTTGTACTGCATTGCAATCTTTTGTTTTGTGATTGTGTGTGTGGACCCCAGGAAGAAAAGTCTCCATTGCGGTGTAGACTAATGGGGATCCTTAATAAACTAAACTAAACTGAATTATAGCATCTATGGTGATATTTTTTAGCATCGAGAAAATATCTTTAATAGTATTAATAAACTAGATGAATAAATATCTGGTAGGTATTGATATCGCTAGCAAATATTGCTGAACAACAGGGACACATACAGCTAAATAATGAGCCAGAATATGACTTTCACACCATAAAAACAATGGCAGACATGAATTGTAGATGACAGACTAATATTTTGTAGCAGGAAATCAACTGCAAACATACTCATCCTTTTTCTCACGAGCGTCACGATCACAGCAGCACGGCACTCTTTATGTCAATCAAATACGCTACTTAGCCATGTACAGACTACACAAATGAATGCATGTAAAGACATGAGGTTCCTCCAATCTTTTTTTCTTGAAATCATTGTATGTGTCGAAGGAAGTGAGGCCGAGGCGAGCAATAACGTCTACTTCGGTGATGATGAAAGGTTTAAATCTGTCAAAGTAATTTTTTCGGAAGAATGTACAAATCCAGTTCATCCCATTTTAAATATTTGTTTCATGCTCGCTTGTATATTTGCCTCCAAACCTTTCAAAACATGCCCAAATTTGCCCAATGAGACTCTGATTGATTGCAACCGAGCAATATTCTATGTGTTCTCTGCATATAGTACTCGTCCTATACAAGAGTACTATATAATGTCCTCCGAGTACCCTGCGTCTTTATGTAATCGCGTGTCAGCGGAGATTCAATTATGGGCTGAATGCTGCTGATTTATGGGACCATTGAGCACGGTCCAATTTAAAATCAGGAGGAAAAACAGAGAATATGCATTCATCAGCGCCTCTAAATGCCATAACGAAATGAAAGGATAGCAAGGTGTTTAATAGTTTCCTAATACATTGAGTGCACAAGCCTTTTTTGAAGCTCAAAATGTAGCTTTTGGTGCTCTTGAACTTCAGCCTGGTTCTAATTCTAACAATTTTAAATAATTCCAATTAGATTAAAGAGAGAGGGTGCATGAAGATGACTTCATTTCATTCTGTTGATGATGTTGAAAATCATATGCATGGGGTTAAGGTTTCTTGCATTGAAAGCTCATTAAGGCTGCTCACAGAAGATCAAACAAAGTGAAAAAAAAAAGAAAAAGGATGGTGCATGGATCACACGTCGTGCAATAAATACTGTATTGAGGTGGATGTATGCAAATGTTGGGGGCAGTAACTTGACAGCAGGGAATAATATGTGTAGTCAGGCTTTTATGTGGACACGCAGATTCTTTGGCATCATTAGTACATTTTAAGTGCGATGATATTCCTAATACTGGGAGAAAATGCACGCATGTAAGCTGCAGACATGTTGCACAGTGGGGGTCCACCTCCTGTCCTGCTTCATCACTTGAGTTGAACATACATCAGTTGAACATAAAGCATGTCAAAGGCTTACTTCTTTTAAACCCTCTCAAGAGGGCTTTTCACGTCGTGTCAACAGCGTGTTCTTGGCCAGAAGACGTCAGAGAGGCAATACAGTTAAAGGAATTGGTAATGTTGGTAGCTCGGGCTGCCCCAATCTGATATTGGTCTAAACCAGGGGTGTGAAACTCATTTTATCTCAGGGGCCGTATGGAGGAAAATCTATTTCCATGTGGTCCGGACGGGTAAAATCATGGCATAATAACTTAAAAATACAACTACGACAACTTTAGATTGTTTTTCTTTGTTTTACTTAGGCCCAAAATAGAACAAGCACATTCTGAAAATGTACACACATCACAAATAATCGTCTTGACAAAACACTTCAAGTTTGTTGAAAATTGAGAGGAAAAAATTGGTACCGTTTCAAAAACACCATGAAGAACATAATGAATTAAGACTTAATGTCAGTGTACAAAGCAATTCAACTTTAAGTCAAAGTCCATTTAGGGTTGAACAAAAAATCAAAAAATAAAGCAAAATAAAAACTACTATCAACTACCTCATTTGTCATTTCCACATATTAATCCTGTGCTAACCCAACAAACCAAACAAACTGACTTAGGAATTCAAGAGGGTTGAGTTACTCCCTTCCTTCTAAGGATCACTGTGTATACATAGAATAATAAAAGCTGTGCAATGTGTGAACAGTTTCAACAAACCAAAAATAAAAAAGACTGACAGTATTGCAGTAAATCTCATATTGTTCACTTTCTTTAAATTTAAAAATGTGTTAAATGTGTTTTACAATGGGTCGAGGGGAAGGATTCGCAGCCCCGCTTTATTGTGTACCTCTTGCTTGGTATACTTGCTCGCCCCCGGTATAAACTATTTGCCTGCCTAACAGAATTTATATTGCGACATCCAGTGGACACATATAGAACAGCGTTTTTTGTTTTTTACTTTAAAAATGCAGCTCAAATTTTACACATAGCAAACTCATCTCGCGGGCCGGATTGAACCTGTTTGCGGGCCTGATCCAGCCCGCGGGCCGCATGTTTGGCATCCCTGGTCTAAACTCTCCGATATAAGGCTGTGATACAAGCCAGTTAACTTCTAATTGTCACACAATAGGCACACAAGGTCAGTCTTGTATTTCAGCCAAGTCAATTACAAAAGGTAAGCATGGCAGGCTTTATGAGCTCGTAGCTACACAGCAGTCAAGCACACAATAGCAAACAAGCTAGACATATGTAATAAGTGTCCGTAATGGAACAATATTGCAGCCCTAAGTATCACACGAGTATGTTCGGTAATTTTTTTTTTGTACACAAATTTCCCATCAAGAGGGCCAACATGCTGCTTAGTGTCTTCCATATTGACTTGTTGGGTTCTGCAGCCCGTCACTAATGGATCAGCTGCTCATTTGCACAAGTATGATAATAACTTTGCTTGGACAAACTGCCCGAAATGTGTCCTCAGAGACATTTCGGTGATAATAACATTATCATCAGATAATGAATGATGGTAGCTTAAACTGCAATAATATTTGGCAGAAATATAACATTGAGATGCTGCTTGGTTTAAAACACTGATTTACATGATGCTTAACAATGTTACACAAACGATTACCACTTCATTTTGGAGAAATATAATAATCTAAAAAAAAAAAAAAAATACACAACATAAACAAATATTCCACCCTTTCATTTATCAATAAACTCCCTACATATTACACAAATATTTGTGGTAGTTGCATAAAACATTAACATTGTAAAATGATAGGATCATATCAAGTACGGAATAATCAGGCTTCACCTTGTGTACTGTAATCTAAATGACTCCGTCTCAAACATATGTGGTTTTTTTTCTGTCCCATAGCACTTAATATTCTCGACATGCTAACTGCAGGGAACGCTCGTGATGTTGGTAATCAATTCCATACACTGAGCGAACGGTAAGATGTTGAATGGCTAATTGACCACACTAATGGTGCATGGTTTCGTGGCGGTGCGCGATGGCGACGTGCACATTAAAAAACTATTAAATCACAATACCGGGCTGCTTAGGCCACGGAATATAACAATAAATTGTCACAAATTAATCATTTTGAACTCCATCGTTGATTTTAATGCAACCTATGCGACAGTTAGATCCCTTTACAGAATATATCCTTCTTTCGTGGAATTGACTTATTTGAAAAGCCACAAGGCCGTGTTTGACAGTGACTGAATTGCCTTCACTGTTCGACTGTATTCAAGATGCAACACAATACCCTGACTGGTATGCTCATTAGCATGATAAAAAAAAAAGTGTCTGCAGAACTATCTATTGAGTCCTTCGATTTGAGAAAACATGCCGCCTTCTTGTCGGGAGATGTTTGAAACCCTTTTAAAAAAATGCCAGCAGACTTTTCCATTACAGTTAAACTATGTTTTCAGCACATATAATATATGCTGGCAGAGAAGAGGATGTTTTCCCTTGCTGTTTTGATGCATCACTTCTGGAGCATGTTTATTTACGTGCACATGGATGCTCATTGTGACACTGCTTTGTAAGCATACCATAACAAATACCCCCATCGGGGCAATGATTAACAAGTCACTGTGAACTCATTTCAATTACACTGTAATCTGTGTGTAAATGAGTTTATTTCATAATCCAGTTAATGTCCGGAGATAATAAGAGGAAATATATCTGTTGAAGTGAGTCAGAGAAAACATTACGTAGCGCATCCGTTGCAAACATGTTTGCATTAAGTTGACACAGCAATGGAGGACTCAGTACTGGATAAATGTTGTTATACATACTAAAGAGACTTGTCGTCTCATACTTGTATTTTTTTATATTATATTATGTAAGACACGGGACTTATTTGTTTAAAGCAATAAGCATAGCCAGGCAGGGCAAATGAAAATTAACCGACTTAAATAGGAGACTGATTGGTGGTGTGTCCCGGTTGCCAATCAGGTCGCAGGTGTGCACGGCACGAGGAAGTAAATGTACCAAAATAAGAGCACAGGACAGGAACTAATAAAACACACACATGGAAAAAGCCAACATAGGTCCATAACAGTCACCAGGTCGTGACACCGTTTAGTACTTTGTACGTAAGTATTACAACCTTAAAGGCGTAATACAATAAACTTTTTAGTCCCAGTCAAAAGTCTAACAGCCACATTTAGTACCAACTGTAATCTTTCAATACTCCAGTCTAAAACATGACACTTGTCAATACAAACAAGTATCAAATATTCATAGTTGCATACTACTCTAACCCTACTTACAAAGTCTCCAGAGCAGGGGCGTATTTGATAGTATCCTGTAACAAATGTGTCCGCATCATTCAACTGATTCGAGAGTTAACCGCTTAACTTAATACATTATTGTGACCTATGGGTGTCACCAAAAAATGTGGGTTCCATCTAGTGGTATGCCAAAGAATCATTTGATTAAAGTACAGTGTTTTATTTCCCTGTATTCAAACACAATGTTACCGTTTAAATGTTACAATGACCAAACATATTGAATATACTTGTTAAATAAAACCTCCGCCTTCTTTTTAATGGATACTTAGGCCTACTACGCTACTGTGTTTTAATGTCGGTCATTACGGTGGTACTTGGAGAGCCAAGTTTTTTCTGAGGTGGTACTTGCTGAAAAAAGTTTGAGAACAACTTCTCCAGTTATTTAAAGCTCCCTAAACAGAGTACTAGACTGACTAGTACACGGTAGTAAGTAAGTAAGTAAGTACATTTTATTTATAAAGCGATTTTCACGGATAAAATCACAAAGCGCTGTACAAAACATAGGTAAAGTAAAACAACATTTCAATTTAAAACCACAGGGGCAACATTGATTGATTGATCGATTGAAACTTGTATTAGTAGGTTGCACAGTGAAGTATATATTCCGTACAATTGACCACTAAATGGTAACACCCGAATAAGTTTTTCAACTTGTTTAAGTCGGGGTCCACTTAAATTGATTCATGATACAGATATATACTATCAAATATATACTAACATCATAATACAGTCATCACACAAGATAATCATCAGAGTATATACATTGAATTATTTACATTATTTACAATCCGGGGTGTGGGATATGGAGGGGGGGGGGTTAGGTTTGGTTGGTATCAACACTTCAGTCATCAACAATCAGCATCAACAATTGCATCATCAGAGAAATGGACATTGAAACAGTGTAGGACTGACTTGGTAGGATATGTATAGCAAGTAGTGGACATAGAGAGAGAGATCAGAAAGTATAAGAAAAAGTGTCTAGATTTGATTATTTACAATCCGAATAGGTATTATGTGGAAGGGAGGGTGTTAGTTTAGGGCTGTAGTTGCCTGGAGGTGTTCATAAAAATAATACAAAGTGGATTAAAAATGATAGATAAAAGGTGCATTAGCTAAAAGCTTTGCTAAAAAGAGAAGTTTTCAAATGTTTCTTAAACGTTTCAACACATTCAAGATCACGGAGGGACTGGTGCAAATTGTCGATACCAATTGCTCTGACTGAAAAACAACATTTATCATTTGTGTGTATCCTATTGGGGGCAGAAAAATCTCCAAACACTTGAGCAAAACATCTCAGTGAAAAAATCACTGGAGAACCAAACGTCTAACTGACAAAACTCTGCCACCAAAAAACAATAACGAAAGAAAAACACTCAGCAAGCCATCTGACAGCCAGGACCTTTCGAAAACAACACAGAAGCTAAACAGGAGACTATATGCACATGGAACATTTAGAGCAACGATGCACAAGGGAAGGGCATGTCAAAACAACACCAGGAAAAATTCATTTGGAAAAAAAGCTGCAAGAGTTTTGAGAATACAGTGACCACATTCCATCTAAAAACAAACAAAAAAAAAACAAGACTTTGTTTTAAAATGGGACACGAGCAAAAAAAAATGTCATGTAACGTCAATAATAAATGGACAGAGCAAGTAGAACCCAGTGCAGCCATGCATATCCTTGAAACAACTGTAATAAATGTGATGTGATGTTCTCCAACTCGGTATCACAATCCATTAAATAAAAATCCCATCCCGCTGCTGTTGTGCTCTTGTCTGAGGACATTTCCAGCATCGCCACGGTGTCCTTGTAATTATTTTTGAGAGGGCATTTGCTTTAACATGAGCTTAGTCAATGAGCCAAGACAGGGCATGTTGCAGGCATCTTCCTCATGACTAACTTGCACATGACACAATGTTCCCGGTGCTGATAAATGCAGGGTGGCAGTCTGAGGCTCTGGGTTTTTTTTTTTACCGCTGCAAAAGGAGCAGACATGATTGGAGCCGTGGAAAAAGTGACCGCATGAATTATGAAAGTCTCATTTGGGGGCTTGTTGGAAATGATGTATCTTACTTGAAAAACGTGGTCATCCATTCTGCTCATCCTAAAGGTTAAAATTCCTTTATTGCCCTTTTTTGTTCTCCCCCCTATACATTTCTGACGTCTATCTTTAGTTTATAAACCCAGGAATCTGCGACTCTGTTAAAACCAAGGTCACCACTTGGCACGCCGAGCAAAATGGCTCAGTAAAGGACAAGATATGCTCTTTGAAGATTGGCGGCGGACGCCAAAGGTGCTAAAAAATGTGTCATGTTTCTCACTTGACAGATGCATTGCTTGGCATGGCGGCGTGGAGCTTGGCGGTATGTGTTAGTTAGTGCCAGGTCATCTACGAGGCTCGTGTGTTTACCGAAGCCAAGAGCTGCTTCACGACTAGCTCAAATACTCTTAGCTTGGATTGTTCCCTGTTTGGTTTCTGTCATTTACCTTTATAGGACACTAATATTGTGCACTGTGTACAAAAATCTAATGATTTCTGGCAATGGTTGACACAAATATTTAGATCCTACTCAGAGCCAGCGTCCTCTGCAGTGGACATTTGTGTTTTGCATAGCAGGGTTATTATTTTTAGAAATATGTAACTCTGACTAAGGAAAGAACATCGACTGCAGAGGACGCTGGTTCTCAGGAGGATTTAGAGCAGGGGTTCTTAACCTTTTCCACTACAAAGGGACCCGGGGCCCACTCATAGATTAACACTGAATAAGTAATAATGCTCTTAATTTGAATCATATTCAGTAATTATTTCTAACTTACTCACAGTTTTGATTGAATTGATTGGAACTTGTATTAGTAGATTGCAGAGTTCGGTACATATTCCGTACAATTGACCAATAAATGGTAACACCCGAATAAGTTTTTCAACTTGTTTAAGTCGGGATCCACGTGATAAACAAATGATAGAATGTGTGTGTTAATCACAAAGATTATTATCAAGAATTAGGTCAGGCTGATTGCAAAAATGAATATTAATCAAATATACTGCAAAAGAAAGGATTTATAAAAAACTGATGGAAAATGAATAGATAGAATAGATACACTGTAACTAAATTAATAATAAATAATAACAATAATAGCTGTCAATAAAATGAAAGTGCAAATTAAATATTAATAATAATTTTAGTGCTTAAGAAACTTTTCTATGACTTTATCTACAGACTTCCTCTGTTTGTTCGATATTGTCATTACTGCCACAAGTGGTGGAAAAGTGTATTACAACAGCGTACCGCTGCGGCCCATACAGACCACAGCTGAGAAACCCTATGGTTATGAAACACTAACTATGTGCACATGAACACATTTAATGGGATTAAAAGCCTAACCGGAAATTTAAAAAAAGGCTTCATGTAAACACGCCATTCTGATCCGATCGCACACGTTCGGATCAAAATTTAATTCCAATCAAGACGGCTGGTTTATGCTGAAAGTCATTCGGAATGTAGCGCATGATTGTCCATGTACATGTGGCTTATGATTTAAAAGACCCATAGCGTCGTGATGATTAAAATTTCACTAACAAGTTGTTCTTTATTCCTGATCATGAATCTGGCAGTCATTTCTGTTAACATCAATATGAAAAACAAACTTTTGTGTTTCTCATTAAAAAAACGAATAAGAAGAGAAGGTGGCATATGAAAACAGAGGTACCATAGTATGTTACTTAAGAAATACCCTGTACAGTTGATTAAAGGGCTCCTCTAATGCTGGCAACATTGGCACTTCTTTCATAGTTCCGGACAATTATTCTTTAGGTAAAATAAATAATAAATTGAATATACTTGGCTTTTCTATCTTCAAGGTAGTCAAAGTGTTTTGACACTACCACATTCACTTATTGATGATGCAGCATCAGGAGCAACTGGGGGTTCAGATCTTGCTCAGTGATACTTCGACATTGTCACAGGGGGACTGAGGATCGAACCCACAAACATTGGGTCGGGGACCAGCCACTCTACCCCCTGATGAAACACAAGCTGTGGTGTTGATGGAAGACCAGAATTCTGTTAAATGTATTTTCAGCACATAGTGTTAACCGTATCAGTTTTGAAGTGATCATGGGCCGGGGCAACAAAAACATGCAATGAAGGGATACAATTAATTTTTACATGCCTTTATTCCCACTGTCTATGCGAGGAAATGGGCTTTAGCTCAGTAGATGACGTCACACCAAGAAGGGGCTACATATCAAGTCTGGGAATGCAAAGGGGGTGTTCCAAGTACAGTTAGTTATCTACCGATTACCCAAAAACTACTATATTTTCTGGACCATAGAGCGTGCCGGATTCTAAGGCGCACTGCCGATGAATAGTCTAGTTTTTATCTTTTTTCATATATTAGGCGCACCGGATTATAAGGCTCATTAAAGGAGTCATATTATTATTTTCTTTTTCTAAATGGAAAACACATCCTTGTGGTCTACATAACATGTAATGGTGGTTCTTTGGTCAAAATGTTGCATAGATTATGTTTTACAGATCATCTTCAAGCCGCTTTCTGACAGTCGCTTCAGGATGCGCCGTTTTGTGGGCGGTCTTATTAACGTGGCTCACCTTCGGCAGCGTCTTCTCCCCGTCATCTTTGTTGTAGGGTTTAGCGTGCAAGGACGGGAGTGGAAGAAGTGTCAAAAGATGGAGCTAACTGTTTTAATGACATTCAGACTTTACTTGAATAAATACTTTACTTAAACAGCGTTTCCTCATACGGAAACAACCACACCGGAAATGTGTCCCGTAAAAAAAACGTCCGACTGGAACTCTAATAACTAAAGTTCCTTGGGTGAATAATGTTAACTCACTACACCGGTATGTTTTAGCGCTTTCATGGCGAGTTTACTGACATATATAAGTAAGAACTGTACACTACTTTATATTAGAAATGGCACTAAAACATTGTCTACTAACACATTTTGATTTACATTTTTGAGCACCGTGTGCAATGTTCTATATTTTCAATGGAACATTTAAAATGTTGGTGTTGTTTACTTGAAACTTACCTGTTATGTTTGACTGCCGTCTACTGGTCACACTTATCATTACACCATGTACCAAATAAAATAGTGTAGCGTCCCGGAAGACTTGGTACTGCAGGGAATTCTGGGTATGTAATCCATCGTGTTTATGTTGTGTTGCGGTGCAAATATTATCCCGAAATGTGTTTGTCATTGTTGTTTAGTGTAGTTTCACAATATGGCACATGTTTATGACAGTGTTGGAGTTGTTTATATGGCTACCCTTGGTGTGACATGTATGGTTGTTGAGTAAGAATGCCCTTCATTCACTTGAATAGGGGATGGTCTAAGTCAACATGATCATTAAAATAGGCTTTAACTGTACAGTGACCGCTTTACTTGAAAGCTTCAACTTAGGACACATTTCACCCAGCCCAATGCGACAAAAGCATTGAGGTAGGTAGACTCAACCAAACTTAATACTAACATAAGGCGCACTGGATTATAGGGCACATTATCGAGTTTTGAGGGAAAAAAAATATTTTAAGTGTGCTTTATAGTCCGGAAAATACGGTAATTTATAATATGGAAAATTACCGCCTGATTAATTTTCAGGAGCAAATAATACATACAAAAGTCAACTGGCCTGGTGTTCAGAGGTTCCACTGAATTCCTTGCTATAAACCAGGTGCTTCCAACGCGTGGCCTATTGAAACATGGTCACAACATTACTAAGGAGGATTAGATTTCAAAATGTCACACTCGTACTAATTTCTCATCAATAACACAAAGCTGAGATCAGATCTGTATATATTCAAGCATATTTAACTATGTAATACAGTGTATCTAAACCAGGGGTGTCAAACTCATTTTAGATCGGAGGCCACATATAGAAAAATCTACTCCCAAGTGGGCTGGTAAAATCACGGCACGATAACTTAAAAATAAAGACAACTTCAGATTGGTTTCTTTGTTTAAAAGTAGAACAAGCACATTCTGAAATTGTACAAATCATAATGCTGTTGGGTTTTTTTTTTACACTTGCATGTTGCGGTTAATAGTATTCTATCTTTATTTGTCGTTATTGATATTTTCTGAATAAATGATGTGATAATATTCGTCAGTCAACTCATTTGTGTTAATTTTCAATCTATCAAGGTAAAAAAAAAATGTACTTCTAAATCAAATTACAGTATGTTATTTATGTAGTTTGATAATTTTCCTCGACTGATGTACTAACATCACGTGGTTTTTTTTGTACATATGTAGCATCATCTACAAACCCCGTTTCCATATGAGTTGGGAAATTATGTTAGATGTAAATATAAACGGAATACAATGATTTGCAAATCCTTTTCAAGCCATATTCAATTGAATGCACTACAAAGACAAGATATTTGATGTTCAAACTCATAAACTTTATTTTTTTTTTGCAATTAATAATTAACTTAGAATTTCATGGCTGCAACACGTGCCAAAGTAGTTGGGAAAGGGCATGTTCACCATTGTGTTACATGGCCTTTCCTTTTAACAACACTCAGTAAATGTTTGGGAACTGAGGAGACACATTTTTTAAGCTTCTCAGGTGGAATTCTTTCCCATTATTGCTTGATGTACAGCTTAAGTTGTTCAACAGTCCGGGGGTCTCCGTTGTGGTATTTTAGGCTTCATAATGCGCCACACATTTTCAATGGGAGACAGGTCTGGACTACACGTGGCTTGGCATTGTCTTGCTGAAATAAGCAGGGGCGTCCATGGTAACGTTGCTTGGATGGCAACATATGTTGCTCCAAAACCTGTATGTACCTTTCAGCATTAATGGCGCCTTCACAGATGTGTAAGTTACCCATGTCTTGGGCACTAATACACCCCCATACCATCAGAGATGCTGGCTTTTCAACTTTGCGCCTATAACAATCCGGATGGTTCTTTTTCTCTTTGGTCCGGAGGACACGACGTCCACAGTTTCCAAAAACAATTTGAAATGTGGACTCGTCAGACCACAGAACACTTTTCCACTTTGTATCAGTCCATCTTAGATGAGCTCAGGCCCAGCGAAGCCGACGGCGTTTCTGGGT
This sequence comes from Entelurus aequoreus, assembly GCF_033978785.1. NCBI lineage: Eukaryota > Metazoa > Chordata > Actinopteri > Syngnathiformes > Syngnathidae > Entelurus > Entelurus aequoreus. The sequence goes on from NC_084739.1 coordinate 21,059,021, forward strand.
GTTGTTGGTAAACGGTTTTTGCCTTGCATAGGAGAGTTTTAACTTGCACTTACAGATGTAGCGACCAACTGTAGTTACTGACAGTGGGTTTCTGAAGTGTTCCTGAGCCCATGTGGTGATATCCTTTACACACTGATGTCACTTGTTGATGCAGTACATCCTGAGGGATTGAAGGTCACGGGCTTAGCTGCTTACGTGCAGTGATTTCTCCAGATTCTCTGAACCCTTTGATGATATTACGGACCGTAGATGGTGAAATCCCTAAACTCCTTGCAATAGCTGGTTGAGAAAGGTTTATCTTAAACTGTTAAACAAATTGCTCACGCATTTGTTGAAAAAGTGGTGACCCTCGCCCCATCCTTGTTTGTGAATGACTGAGCATTACGTGTTGCTGGCATCAAATTCTAAAGTTAATGATTATTTGCAAAAAAATAAAAGTTTATCAGTTTGAACATCAAATACGTTGTCTTTGTAGCATATTCAACTGAATATGGGTTGAAAAGGATTTGCAAATCATTGTATTCCGTTTATATTTACATCTAACACAATTTCCCAACTCATATGGAAACGGGGTTTGTACAAAGATACAAATAATTGCAATTTCGCCATCCAGTGGACACAATTATAACAGCAGTTTCTTTCATTCCAAAATGTCAGGTTAATTTTTCTACTTAGCAAACTCATCCCGCGGGCCGGATAAAACCTGTTCGCGGGCATTACCCGGCCTTCGGGCCGTACGTTTGACACCCCTGATCTAAACCTACATTGACTTGGCTCTAGCTTTTGCCAAACAAAAGGTGTTCTCTACCTATGTCTGTAAGTTTGGACATTATTTAAAGGCAGCTCCACAAATTTGCAGTTCCGTCCTGCTATCAACCTTTTTTTCCCCAACATAAACTGAAATGGGCCCATAACTAACATACCAAAACAACAAGAGTAAAAAAGGACAATAGCAACCTAAGACTAGTCCATGCACACGTTTGGTTCAGTACTATCCATGTCACCCTACCCACTTTCATTAGTAATCTGCTTCCATCCTTGTTTCTGTGGGTGCACAATAGTCCTTTTCACTTGTGTCCCTGCAGCAGCGGCAATTTTACTCATGGGTGGTTCAGCACCGTCACTTTTTGGAAAGAAAAAAAAAACAACAGCAAAAAAGGGCGAGGGATCTTGCTAGTTATAAGCTGCAAGCTCGGCTTTGCTTTTTTACTTGAAAACGCTCCATAGGCGGATCCATTTTCTGATAGCATCATGCAGCGGAACTGAAAGCACAATACACGCCTCGCATTATCATGCAGAGGGTAAATCTTTGCGAGTAGATGAAACGGAAAGGGAATATCTTTCATTTGTCGGCGGCGATGTTTACAGTCCCGCTCGTGTTATTTAAACCTTCCCGGTTTTGATAATGCAGTATTTATTTACAGGCTCTTTCGCGCAGTGGCACTTCATTATAGCATAATGTTTAGTTTGTGGAATATGCATCTGAACGGCGTGGCTTTCAGCGGCAGCACAGATTCAATTTGTGCTTGTTTGGATGACTTGAAATGATATGAAAACAAGAATGCTGGAGTCTGCTTCCCTGTATGTGTGTGTGTGTGCGTGTGTGTGTGTGTGCGTGTGTGTGTGTACAAGAGGAGGGATCATCTGCTCATAGCACCCAGCAACAGAGCTTCTTGATGCAGTGCTTTGATAACGTCAGAGCTCCATCTAGGTTGCTCGGCGAGGTACTGCTCAATAACCTTGTGATTTAAGCATGCGCCTGCATATCGTCAATAGTCGCCGCTTATTGCTCGCACGTCAACAAAATGCAATAAGCTGCAAACACAACGGACCCGTCTCTCGGCGCTTGTCTGAATGCGATCTTGTCTTCGGGCGAGTTCACATCCTTTTCAATGAGGTGCAGTGGCGGCTGCACGGAATTCTAATTTGGCTGCAATCTAAGTCATTAGGAGAGTCAACAGCAAGCAAACAGATGGCAGGAGAAATATGACCGATAATTGTACGCCTCAGAGGACACTTTGTCATTTTGCATCCAATTTAGTCCCACCCACTCATTTTCTTAATCAGGAACAAATTGAAAAAAAAAAACCCCAAAAAACAAACACATCTTCTGAAGGTACATCCTTGAGGATCTGACAATCCTACGCTGCCACAGATAGATGTATTATCTTTTTACCTTTTCAGCTATCAACTGATTCTGGTTCCAAAATGTCGATGCTGAAAGGTGAGCTTTGATGACGTTATGACGTCTGTGTTGTGTGACGTGTTCCAAGCTTGTGTGCTAAGTGTTGCCTTATCCAGGTGGAACCTACAGTACACCCCCCCCCCCCCCCTACCCCTCCTCCCCCTGTCATCGTCACATCGTGTCATTGCTGGTTTACGAGCAGAGGAGCATGTTCGGCAGCGCACAAGAGTACTTACAAACAGACAGTGTGTAGACAGAAAAAGCAGAACGGACGCATTTTGGCTTAAAAACTAAAGCTAAAGGTGAAGTTATAACACTGAAACGCCCTCCGGAAGAGGTGCTTTAAGACATGGCTAGCGGCTAACAGCCAGCCCCAGTCGGCAGTGGGGTTTTTTAGCTACTTCTAAATCACTAATCCTCGTCTCCATGGCGACAAATAAAGTAAGTTTCTTACAAGTATCATCCCTGCAGGACGAGGAATAGCTAAACATGCTTCACTACACACCGTAGCTCACCGGCATCACAATGTACACAACGCCATGGGTGGATCTACACATAACATCCACTGTAATGATACCAATTACAGTAGCGTATCTAGTCGATACTACTATGATTACGTCAATATTTTTTGGCATCACAACATCTACTTTTGTTTTTTAAAAATGTATATTATGTTTATAAACTCAGGAACTGAGGACTTTGAATATGACCAATGCATGATCCTGTAACGACTTGGTATCGGATTGATACCCAAATTTGTAGTATCATCCAAAACTAATGTAAAGTATCCAAACAACAGAAGAATAAGTGATTATTACATTTTAACAGAAGTGTAGATAGAACATATTAAAAGAGAAAGTAAGCTTTGTACCGAGGATGTCGTTGTGGCTTGTGCAGCCCTTTGAGACACTTGTGATTTAGGGCTATATAAATAAACATTGATTGATTGATTGATTGATAAGCTGATATTAACAGTAAATGAACGAGTAGATTTTGGGGCAGCATGGCGTTGTGGGTAGAGCGGCCATGCCACAAACCTGAGGGTTGCAGGTTCGCTCTCCGCCTTTTGACATCCAAATCGCTGCCGTTGTGTCCTTGGGCAGGACACTTCACCCTTGCCCCCGGTGCCGCTCACATTGGTGAATGAATGATGAATGAATGATAGGTGGTGGTCGGAGGGGCCATAGGCGCAAACTGCCTCGCTTCCGTCAGTCTACCCCAGGGCAGCTGTGGCTACAAATGTAGCTTACCACCACCAGGTGTGAATGAATGATGGGTTCTCACTTCTCTGTGAGCGCTTTGAGTATCTAATAGTAGAAAAGCGCTATATAAAATCTACAAACCCCGTTTCCATATGAGTTGGGAAATTGTGTTACATGAAAATATATACGCAATACTATGATTTGCAAATCCTTTTCAAACCATATTCAATTGAATGCACTACAAAGACAAGATATTTGATGTTCAAACTCATAAACTTTATTTATTTTTTTTGCAATTAATAATTAACTTAGAATTTCATGGCTGCAACACGTGCCAAAGTAGTTGGGAAAGGGCATGTTCACCACTGTGTTAAATGGCCTTTCCTTTTAACAACACTCAGTAAACGTTTGGGAACTGAGGAGACACATTTTTTAAGCTTCTCAGGTGGAATTCTTTCCCATTCTTGCTTGATGTACAGCTTAAGTTGTTCAACAGTCCGGGGGTCTCCGTTGTGGTATTTTAGGCTTCATATTGCGCCACACATTTTCAAAGGGAGACAGGTCTGGACTACAGGCAGGCCAGTCTAGTACCCGCACTCTTTTACTATGAAGCCACGTTGATGTAACACGTGGCTTGGCATTGTCTTGCTGAAATAAGCAGGGGCGTCCATGGTAACGTTGCTTGGATGGCAACATATGTTGCTCCAAAACCTGTATGCACCTTTCAGCATTAATGGCGCCTTCACAGATGTGTAAGTTAAATGATAAATGGGTTATACTTGTATAGCGCTTTTCTACCTTCAAGGTACTCAAAGTGCTTTGACAGTATTTCCACATTCACCCATTCACACACATATTCACACACTGATGGCGGGAGCTGCCATGCAAGGCGCTAACCAGCAGCCATCAGGAGCAAGGGTGAAGTGTCTTGCCCAAGGACACAACGGACGTGACTAGGATGGTAGAAGGTGGGGATTGAACCCCAGTAACCAGCAACACTCCGATTGCTGACACGGCCACTCTACCAACTTCGCCACGCCGTCCCTAAGTTACCCATGTCTTGGGCACTAATACACCCCCATACCATCACAGATGCTGGCTTTTCAACTTTGCGCCTATAACAATCCGGATGGTTATTTTCCTCTTTGGTCCGGAGGACACAACGTCCACAGCTTCCAAAAACAGTTTGAAATGTGGACTCGTCAGACCACAGAACACTTTTCCGCTTTGTATGATTCCATCTTAGATGAGCTCAGGCCCAGCGAAGCCGACGGCGTTTCTGGGTGTTGTTGATAAACGGTTTTCGCCTTGCATAGGAGAGTTTTAACTTGCACTTACAGATGTAGCGACCAACTGTAGTTACTGACAGTGGGTTTCTGAAGTGTTCCTGAGCCCATGTGGTGATATCCTTTACACACTGATGTCGCTTGTTGATGCAGTACAGCTTGAGGGATCGAAGGTCACAGGCTTATCTGCTTACGTGCAGTGATTTCTCCAGATTCTCTGAACCCTTTGATGATATTACGGACCGTAGATGGTGAAATCCCTAAATTCCTTGCAATAACTGGTTGAGAAATGTTTTTCTTATACTGTTCAACAATTTGCTCATGCATTTGTTGACAAAGTGGTGACCCTCGCCCCATTCTTGTTTGTGAATGACTGAGCATTTCATGGAATCTACTTTTATACCCAATCATGTCACCCACCTGTTCCCAATTTGCCTGTTCACCTGTGGGATGTTCCAAATAAGTGTTTTATGAGCATTCCTCAACTTTATCAGTATTTATTGCCACCTTTCCAACTTCTTTTTCACATGTTGCTGGCATCAAATTCTAAAGTTAATGATTATTTGCAAAAAAAATTGTTTATCAGTTTGAACATCAAATACGTTGTCTTTGTAGCATATTCAACTGAATATGGGTTGAAAATGATTTGCAAATCATTGTATGTCGTTTATATTTACATCTAACACAATGTCCCAACTTATATGGAAACGGGGTTTGTAATCCATTATTATTATTTTTACTAGATTAATAATTCATTTTTTCTACCACTTGTCCTAAATAATTTTGACTAAATAATATAATGATGAATGACACAATATGTTGCTGCATATGTCAGCAGACATATGCAGCAACATATTTTGGTACCGGTACCAAAATATTGGTATCGGGACAACACTAGTGGGAAGGGATTTATATGGCCTTATATGGATCTCGCGTGAGAGGAAAATGGGGGGTTGATTTTATGTTTCAGGTAAGTCGTGACGAATGGAGCCATAGGAATACCCTTCCTACTGTATTTGCATTGTGATTGGTAGGTTGTGAGTTCAAACCTCGGCCGAGTCATACCAAAGACTATAAAAATGGGACCCATAACGTCCCTGCTCGGCACTCAGCATCAAGGGTTGGAATTGGGGGTCAAATCACCAAAATGATTCCCGAGCGTGGCCACCGCTGCTGCTCACTGCTCCCCTCACCTCCCAGGGGGTGAAACAAGGGGATGGGTCAAATGCAGAGGGTAATTTCACCACACATAGTGTGTGTGTGACTATCAGTGGTATTTTAACTTTAACTTTAATAGGGGGTGTAGGTAGTCCTAGCCATTCTTAATTTGATTCAAGCAACGATGGTTTAGTGTGGCCCAAACCGGGCTTAGGCTAAATAATTATTTGTTTAATAAGTTATTCGGCTTAATGTAGACAGGGTCTGAGTCTACTATAAAATACAATACAGTACAGTACTTGCAAATGAGACACAGAAGTGTAGAGAAGCGAGATAACATTTATATAATTATTTATTAACATTTGGAGAGCGCAGCCCTGTGTTAAATGTTAAATAAAAAATATATATATTTGTTGAAACACTTAACTAGTGGTTAGAGTGTCCGCCCTGAGATCGGTAGGTTGTGAGTTCAAACCCCGGCCGAGTCATACCAAAGACTATAAAAATGGGACTATAAAAATGGGACCCATTGCCTCCCTGCTTGGCACTCAGCATCAAGGGTTGGAATTGGGGGTTAAATCACCAAAAATGATTCCCGGGCGCGGACAACGCTGCTGCTCACTGCTCCCCTCACCTCCCAGGGGGTGAGGCTGATGGCTCAAATGCAGAGGATAATCTCACCACGCCTAGTGTGTGTGAGACAATCATTGGTACCGTATTTTTCGGACTATAAATCGCAGTTTTTTTCATAGTTTGAAAAGTTACTCAGGAGCGACCTATGTGTGAAATTATTAACACATTACCGTAAAATATCAAATAATATTATTTAGCTCATTCACGTAAGAGACTAGACGTATAAGATTTCATGGGATTTAGCGATTAGGAGTGACAGATTGTTTGGTAAACGTATAGCATGTTCTATATGTTATAGTTATTTGAATGACTCTTACCATAATATGTTAAGTTAACATACCAGGCACATTCTCAGTTGGTTATTTATGCGTCATGTAACGTACACTTATTCAGCCTGTTGTTCACTATTCTTTATTTATTTTAAATTGCCTTTCAAATGTCTATTCTTGGTGTTGGGTTTTATCAAATATGTTTCCCCAAAAAATGCGACTTATATTCCAGTGCTACTTATATATGTTTTTTTCCTTCTTTATTATGCATTTTTGGCCGGTGCGACTTATACTCCGGAGCGACTTATAGTCCGAAAAATACGCTACTTAAACTTAACATTCAGTAACACGTGAACACACAGAAAAGTATTGAAATGTGTTACCGTATTGATTCAAATGTGAAAGGTACCATCACTCGTTGGGTATGCATGCATTGAGAAAGAATATTAAGACATTTCTACTTGATTTTTTTTTTTTTGTCATCATAAATATAACAAAATATAATGCATATATTTTCTGTTTACCAGTTAAAAAAGTTGCTCCAAATAAATAGCGTAAATGTCTACTTTAACTTATAATTTCCAGGGTCCACAGTATGACTCATTTGAATGAAATTATAATTATTTGAGCCACTTTTAACACACAATAATTCTAGGTTCTCATATTTTAATGCTGATTTAAACAACTGCAAATACATGTTAAAAATACCTTGGTAGTAGGGCTTTTATTTTTCTTTCTTGCCTTTCACTATTATCACAGCTTCTCTTAAACAGGGTTTAAGCACCTTACAAAAGCCTAAAATAAAGCTGCATTCAAATAAAAATGTGCCAGCCTCCTAAGCTCAGCTGTTGGGAAGTGGATCAAAGACAAGCAATGGGGTAATGAGGTAGTCCTGTGTGGACTTCACGCTTGTCACTATTTTGGGATGTCTTCAATGTGCAGCCGTAATGAAGTGCCACTCGTTAAAAAAGCCTCCGCCAGTTTAAAATGGTCAGTCAGGAATAATACATGGAGGGCAACAAGCGGAGTGTCCCTTGCAGAAGCTACTCAGAGTGGTGCGAGTACAAGCTTATTTCATGTAAGGGTGAACACGTCAGTCATTGGACATGACGCTGCCTTCCGCACATGGAACACGTCCATGCAAGGAAGGTGGCTGCATGGCGGGATCATTGCTGAGGCTTAAGCTGAAAACTCCCCCAACACAAAGAGTATCAACGCCAGCGTGTGGACGGAGGTTATAGGGAACAGGCAGTCTCTTTGATTGTGTGCTATACTTAGTCCTTGTTTGTCAAGAATACTGCACATAATGAGTTGTGGGGACAGTAATTAAATCAGGCAAGAATATCTTTGCAAATATGGCCGCTAATTAGGTCCGAGAGCACCACTGAGCTGGTAAAAGCTGTTGAGCCGTCCAAATCAGGCTCCGAAAAAAGTTTGGCACGTGCAGGAGAAAATAGTCCAGCATGATGTCAAATCTCAATATGAACTCTGCTGTCCTGTTAAGTCGCAGCTTGTGGCGCCTACAAAGCTAATCATTTGGACTTGTTAATGTGTCCTCTCCGTTTTTTTCCAGCCGCTGCAGAGCTGCCGCTGTTCTTCTTTTGGAATAAGAACAAATGCAACCCTGCGGGGGATCAGCTTATGAATCTGACTGGAGCAAAGGCACAATATCCCTTTCCTTTCAAACAGATATATTCAAGTGATAAGATTAGTATGCAAAGCAGTCTGACTCACTGGGGTCACCCAGTCGGTTTCTTGAATTTGAAAGCAACATGCTTTTGGCTCCAAAAAAAGCTGTTAGATACTTGATCCACAATTGTATCAGGCATCCATGCTTCTTGTGGGTTTGTGCTGCCTGGCTTTGTGTAGGATGAGCATTGACATCTCACATTTATTGTGTGGACTATCATTATTATTTGGCTGCTCCGTCCAGGAAACATGCTAGGATTAGAGAACTTATTTTTTAAATTTTTAAAAAAGGATTGAAAATGGAAAAAGATGGGGGAGAAATATTTTTTTTTGTTTTAGTATGTTTTTTGTTTGAGGACAAACATGACACAAATCTTCCTAATTGTTAGAAAGCCCACTGTTTAATATGTTTGTGTGTATGCTTCACTGATGAGAGTATTTGGTGAACATTGTTTTGTTCTACTAATTTCGGTGGTTCTTGAACTCACCATAGTGTGGACTGTGAAGCAACAGTTTGTTTACATGTAAAACCTTCCACTCCTTCTTTGTCTCGTTTTGTCCACCAAATGTTTCATACTGTACGTGAATGCACAAAAGTGCACTTTGTTGATGTTATTGACTTGTTGGAGTGCTAATCAGGCACATTTGGTCAGTTCATGACTGCAAGCTAATCAATGCTAACATGCTATTTAGGCTAGCTGTATGTACATATTGCATCATTATGCCTCATTTGTAGGTATATTTGAGCTAATTTAATATCCTTTACTTTAATCCTCTTTGTATATAATTTATATTTGCATGTCTCATGACACATTATCTGTATTTAATATTGGCTGCATTTCTGATGGGCCATGTTGTTCCAGAACACAGCAAACATGACCCAGCTTGCCAAAGATTGTAATAACTATTACAGCCTGCCGTTTCCTTTAACTTGGACACACACATCTATACCTTTGGCCATTCTGAGCCGGTAATTTCCAGAAGTTATATCATCCTGTGTAAATATTACATTTCAACATTTCTGTCAACAAAGATTTGCTTCAGCCTTCGACACAGTCATTTTGATAGTAGGCTATTACAGCTAATATAGACACTTACGTCATGTGTTGCCGTCATTATAAGACTTATATTTTTTGCATTTACAATCTATACAATTGAAAAGTACTGCAGACCGCCTTATTTAAATGACATTTCTACATGTACTACATGGCATTTCACCATGGAGGTACTCATTTACTGTCAAAAATAAAAAATACTACACATAACGTTTATTCAGCAATATCGTTGTTTTAATTATATTGCTGTTGAATGGCTTAAGTTCAGTTGATTGGTTGTTGTTGTTTTTTCATATAGGCCAGAGTTGTCAAACTTGCTATCATTCAGGACCAAATAGCAGTTATGGCTGCCCTCAGGGTTTTACTTCTACTCGTGAATATATATGAATATTAATGTAAAATCGCCTCATGATGATCATACACATTTGCATAAGCATTTAATTCTTATATTTTTATGTAAAAAAGAGCTTGATCTACTGAGAACCAAATACCATGTGTTAAACAGTGTGTACAAACTATACAGTTGAAAAGTACTGCAGACCACCTCATTTAAATGAACTTTTTACATGTACTACATGGTATTTCACCATGGAGACACTCATTTAAGGTCAAAAATAAAAATACTACACGCATCATTTATTCAGCAATATCATGGTTTAATTCTATTGCTGTTGAATGGCTTAAGTTCAGTTGATTGGCTTTAGTGTCAGTTGGTGTTATTTTGGAAGGGCGTTAGTTGTTTTTTGTTTTATTTCATATAGGCCAGGGTTGTCAAACTTGCTATGATTCAGGGCCAAATAGCAGTTATGGCTGCCCTCATGGTTTCGCTTCAACTAGTGAATATATATGAATATTAATGCAAAATTGCCTCATGATGATAATACACATTTTCCTCAGCATTTAATTCATATATGTTTATGTAGAAAATGATCGATAGCTTGCTGTGAAATCATAAGTCAGAGGGGGAAGCATTTTTGGAGTATTTTTATTTTGACTAAATTATGTTTAGAACATGTTTGTTGCAGGACCTGATGATGTTGAAGTGAGAAGAGACGGAATTGCTTGCAGTACATGCAATGTAATATGTAAAAAATGAAAGAAAGAATACTAAAAAGTAAAAAAGATTAAGTACTTTATTGATGCACATTATTTCCAGGCTTTTCCGGGCCATATGAAACGATGCGGTGGGCCAGATCTGGCACCCGATCCCTGAGTTTGACACGTCATATCGGTGATGTAATATCACACATATAATATATCTCCTACATGAAAGAAAAAACTTCTTGCAACATGCATTTCCATGCATTCTTGCATGCCATTCTGGATGATTCCAAATGCACAGATCACAACACTGGCGCCTTCCAAAAATGTGGTTATTTTGTCAAGATCACACTTCTACAGTATGTCGCCCAGAAAACGTTGTGCGTGCTGCATATCCCGAAACAAAACGAAACAGCACAAGTTGGACCGTTGAATCATAGGATGTCATGAATGTGGAGGGATATGCAAAAACCTAATTTAAATATAACTGTCTGCACCACTTCTGCACTTTTCAATTGTGCACACAGTCTTTGTAAATCACCCCCAACACAATAGTTTGCATATGCTCTTTAACTCTTTTTTGGACCTAACAAATCAGGCTCTTAGTCTTTCTTAAGGTGAGGTTAAGTAATACATTTGGTGTACTCAAAATTAATCAACTGTTATTTTAAAAGTTGATAAACTTGCAGTAATTTGCAAAAAAACGACAATACAAAATAAACAGCTCAACACTATCTACTAATATTGTAAACACAAATCCCTATTAATTGAAATTATCCACTCCTTGAAGGTTTATTTTGCAAGGGAATGTAATTACAATGGCACTTGAATTGCAACGTGCTCGCACGGCGGCTTGTAACGTGACCCCAGGATGCAGAGACGGGAGGCGATCTGCAGGTAAAAATAGTTTCATGCAGAAACGAGGTAGTAGAAGCAGTGGTCGAGGCAGTGGGCCACAGGTGACCAAAAACTTGAGAGGCAAGGCAAAACAGCAAAAGCAGACAATGAACCAGCGTCGTCAACAGGGCGATGCTGTCAAATAACCCCTCCTGATTAGCAATCAGAGACAGATGGGCCTCCTGATTGCAAAACCCAGGTGAGGAGACGAGCGCTCGCACCAGAAATGAAGTGTCTGAAAATGGAAGGAGAGTGCTGGATTGGAAATAATACAAAACACGGGAAAATTATGAACAAAGGCCAATTTGTCATGTGGGATCATGATAATAATAATAGTAATAATATTAACAATAAATATGTACAATGTGTTTGATTCACACAGCTAAAACAGTGTTAGAGGTTGAACATGGACTTAACGCTTAGATTGGTCATATTAGATCACAGAAATGATATTGTTCTTCTACGATGCTAATGCATATTTACAACAATATTGGTAGTACTGCACACCTGAATGGATTCATAAATTCATTTATGAGTCCTCATGGAAGGATTCCAAATATTGACGGTAAAACAAGACAAGTTTACTGCAAAACGATCTCTGCTATTTTAGTCAAGTTTACATATTAATCAACAAACCAATTTACAATTTCGAATATTTTGCTCACTTGTTATCACTGTATGAACACAAATGTTTGGTGTATAGTTCTGTCAGAGATGCATGACAGATTATATATATGCACATGCATAGGAGCGCCCTAAGTGGCTGATCCGTTGGCGGTCCCGTCAGCGGGATTGTGCCAAAAATGTAATTTCAGTTCTTATTAAGAATGGACAAATAAAGCTGCTCTGCTCTGCTCTGTAATAAAGTGTAAGACTCATCTCATGCGAAAAACATGTACATGTATAACCATGATGGATTTCTGTATTGATCAAATATGCTCTTTGATGGATGCCAACAATTGGAATCCTCGATTATCTTGAATGAAGACCTATGAGTTTTCAGTTCGATTTAAGCAGTTTAAAACCTTGAATAGCGGCCCCAACTTAGAGATAGCATCGTGTTAGACGACAGATTTCTAATGACTCTCAAACTGTGCTTTCTGCTCTGTAAAGTAGTCGCAGGCACTTTATTTCAACCTGCGTCTGACAAATGACTGTAATCTTTCCCACTTTATCTAGCCACTGACTTGAATTAATCACTATCTGGACGTGTTGCCTTTCTGATTCTTCACTTCACTTCTAGCCCATGAGTCATTTTCCTTTTCAGAATGTAGCTAAGTTGCACTGAAAAGGTACTAACGAAACACATGCTGTTATGTTTGCATGTGCACGGTTTGCATAGTGACTCTGAGCGATGGCAGGCCTCAGGTCAAGAGATGGGTATTGAGTTCTGTACTTTTATAGGTGCCAACCAAAGTCTGTTGGTACTACTGGGTACCGATTCACGTAAAATCAAAAGGTGCCATATTTGGATACCTTTGTTGCACGTGACGTGGGAAATAAGCAACCAAGCACTCAGTGGGACTTTCACTAGTTGAGATAATGTCGCAATTTTCTTTGACAACAAAGCAATTTTTCGAAATGTGCTAGTTTGATGCTAATAAATGGTAAATGGGTTATACTTGTATGGCGCTTTCCTACCTTCAAGGTGCGCTTTGACACTATTTCAACATTCACACATACATTCACACATTAATGGAGGTAGCTGCCATGCAAGGCGCTAACCACGACCCATCAGTCTTGCTCAAGGATACAACGGACGTGACGAGGTTGGTAGAAGATGGGGATCAAACCAGGAACCCTCAGGTTGCTGGCACGGCCACTCTCCCAACCGCGCCACGCCGTCCCCATACACATTGGAATTGCCATAGACATTAGAGAGTTCACATGGTGATTTCAACACCTCCAATATCGGTTATGAAAACTACAACTAAGATGCATGTTACTATCAAACAGCTGGTGTGTAATAAATACAATACTTAAAGTACAATCACTTAAAGGGTTCAACAAACGAAAAGACTCATGGCACATTCAACCTAATGGCAAATACTACTTCCTGGGCTTGGCAACACGCTATAGTCTATACACTACTGCCATCTAAAGTCTTGGAATTGCAAGTGCATGCAAAATAGTACAGTCCCAGCAGGTACAAGACATTGAAACAACGTTGAGAACTTGTTGAAATTAAGTCCTGACGTTGAGCAAGTCAAACATAACGTTGGAACAACATGCTTTTTGACGACGTTTAATCAATGTTGGGTCCTGACGTTGATTTGACCATTGAATTTTGGTAATTTCCGAACCAACATCCTACAACATAAATACAACGTTGAACCAACATGCTTTTTGGCGACATTTATTCAATGTCAGATTGTGACGTTAATTTGACCATTGAAATGTGGTCATTTTTCAACCGTTAAGACATCAACGTGTCACTTTACTAATTATTTTGTAACATTGTTTCGAAGTTGGTTTTAAAGGACATGTAAGTATAGTCAATGTTGTGTCAATGTTTTTTTGCCTGGGGTACTTGCAAATGAGACACATAGTGAAAGTGTAAGAAAACATGACAACTACTAGACAGCACAGTGTGAAAGCTTAATTTTTTCTTAAATATAGATTTGTATTTTTTGTTTTTTACATGTATTAACACATTTGAACACACACAAAAGTAGAAAATCGGTATTGTCGAGTACCGGTATGGATTCCCAGGTATCGGGACTCTGTACTGTATCAATTCAAATGTGAAAGGTACTCATGCTTCTGTATAAAAGTAAAATTGAACATACAAAATGTGTATATTTTGACTGTTTATTCCTTATATGAAATTGCTCTGTGTGTGTCCATTGTGTTGTGTTGTCATCGTTCATTGTTTCATATCAATACGTTGCATTGTTCTATGCCCTTGAGTGAAAGGAAGAGGAGAAGAGGAAAATATTTACTAGCAATATGTGCTACGTCCGAAAAGAATGACACACAGTCTCTCACAATGTCTTAATTTTAGCAAATATTATTATACCTCCTCATGGGACTGTACAATAGACGTGAAACTTGGATATGAACGGTATCATGCTCTGCTTTAAAATGTCACAGTACATGTTGAAATTAATGTCAATCACGCCAGCACCGCCGTGCTTGATTGTAGACAAGGCACAATTATCCTGCTGCTCATTTGCAATGACAGTTATTTAGATAATAGTGGTTGTGTGTGGACTCACTTTAAGTGGATAGTAAAAATAAACAAATATACTAGCTGTACACTGACTACCGGTACTCCAAAATATATCTGAGTTTCACGTCTATTGTATTGTCCCTTGATTGTTATACTGTAGTGAAAATAATTCTGAGTATGTTACTCAGACATTTAAATTGTACTTCCTCAATGCTCGTTAAAGTTTTCTGATGGAGCTGAACACAATAAAATGCACATGCACAAATTATAATAAAACTGGTGGACTCTTGAAGAAGTCTCTCAAGCAGTTTTTTGTGCAGATATGAAAATGTAACACTTGTTTTGTTCCCAAACCACAGTCTGTATTGTTTTTATGTTAGAATTATTTAAATGTAGAAAGACTGTAGAAAGTCCCCACCGACCCCGAGAGGGACAAGCGGTAGAAATTGAATGGATGGATGGTCTGTTTTAGTTTTACAGTTGGATGGACTCGGCCAGTGGATGGGTCTCCCCTGGCAGGCACCAGTGCAGCATCTTGAGAAAAATAAATTTAAAAAATAGTGCTGTCAAATTATATGTTTTTTAAATCAGATTAATAACACTTTTGAATTTGCATAATCACAAACTATTCCTCGCTTAAGTAATTTAAATTACCGTATTATTTTTGATTGTGTTTTTTTTTACCATCTTTCTAATATGTATGGCCATTATCTACACTCAATGGAAAAATTTTTGAGTACACTTGCATTTTTAGTAGACAAAACACATTGTTGATATTTCTGGTGTTATAAAGATATTTACTGTATTTTTCGGGTTAGAGAGTGCACCAGTATTTAAGCCACGCCCATCAAATTTTAGAAGACAAAAATGTTTGTACTTATTTCAGCAAAACCAAAGCCGCAGATTTGTAACAATACAAAATATTTTTTTTATTTTTTATTGACATACCATCATTGTTTTCAAGAAGTGCCTGTCTCATAGTGCCTGTCTCATGGCAGTAAAACGGCTGATCAGACAAAACAAAAGTTATCGTCATGTTTATTAGAAAACTGAAAGAATACGAAAATAATGCCTTTGTAGGTTAATAATACTAGCAGACACACGTAAACATGCTAGCATATTCGCTAATACTAATGACTTGATCACATACAAATATGCATGAAAAAAATCCTACAGGCATCACACATGGGACGGTTTAGTAAGTCTAAATTGTTTTAGTTATACTGTAAAACTTACAAACGTTGCTTAAAGTGTTAAACAAAAAATACATTCGTATGGACAGTTATTCTTCCGATCCAAGGCACAAAACAGGAAGTACATTTTTAACTGGCAGTAAATGCAGTGAGCGGACTCGTCCAAAAGATGGCGCCATGGCACAAACAATAACACTGCTTTTCAGAGTCTCTGTCGGAGTAATATGAAAACTATTTGTTGAATACAAAACATTATGACTGCCCATTAATTAGCCGCACCGTTTTATGAACCGTAGGGTGAAAAGCGTTGGAAAAAAGTAGCAGCTTATAGTCCAAAGAATACAGTAACTTTAAGATCCCAATATTCTGACACAAATGCTATTTTATTGTCAGAATGTCAGAAATGATGCAGGATTTTCAGCATATACATATTTTTTTATGTTAAACTGGAATGCATGTCATTTGTTTGCTCAAAATTTTTAGATTAAGTACTATCTGGGTGTATTTTGGAGTGACGTTTGCCATCGAGCGCACCAGTTCGAGTCTCCATCATCAATGTCCGTATAACATCTTACGCGGTTTTTCATGTAACCATCTGTTAAAAGATAAAAGAGCATGTGCGCTCAAAAACAAATGGTGTTATCAATCATCACATGTATCTGATTGATGCAATACGTTTTTGTGATTAACCACATGAGTTAACTCGTTATTTTTGACAGTTCTAGAAAAAAAATAAGTTTTTTTTTAACCATCTCAAGTATGTTTTAAGACAACATGAATTGACTTGTTGTGATCAAGTGGAGGCTTAGTGTTCTCCTGTAAACCCTGGTCTCTGCGACAAACTTTTTAAATAAATAATGTTACTAATGTAGTATTCTCCCCATGAATGACTGGTGTCGGATTAGATAGATAGATAGATAGATAGATAGATAGATAGATAGATAGATAGATAGATAGATAGATAGATAGATAGATAGATAGATAGATAGATAGATAGATAGATAGATAGATAGATAGATAGATGGATGCGTCTTTGTTGTCATTGCAAAAGTACAACGAAACATTGTTTACTAATAAAGGCAATTTGAATGTGTGATTCTCTTTTTTTTCTTTTTTGTTTCTCTCAATTCATCACCTGCTGCCTATTTGTGAATGATTAAATCACATCATTAGGACCCCACTGACACTCATTCCTTTCAATCGTAGGGCAAAGATTATATCCACATTTACGTGTTGTGGTTAAAAAGAACCATTACTCAGTTTTTGTGTGCTTTGTTTCCCTTGTATCAGCGACAAAGGAAGCATTCATGTACTGTAATTGTAAAGAACACAGCTCATAATACAACGTCGCAGGGTGTTTTTCTGACTGGGTCGAACATAAAAAAAATAATAATCATAATGAAACATTTGAGGAAACTGTGGATCAATCGCATGTTATGTCCATGACCCCCCCTCCTCTGTGGCTTTCTTATAGCTTACACATTTTTACTTTCATTCTTGTTTTCTTTCCTTTTTCTCCGGGTAACGTGGGCGGGCGGGCGGGCGGAGGGAGGAAGGGAGGGTTTGGGCGGCTGCTTTGACGAAGTGTTAGTCAAGTAAAAACCGATGTGAGTTAACTTGCATGTCTGCTATGTGCTTACCAGCTCAATTAATAATTGCACCTATTTTTTCCATATCAATATGTTGCATTGTTCTATGCCCTAGAGTGAAAGGACAAATTAAACCCAAACATGTGTGGTCTTTGTTTCTAGCCATGTACTGCAGTTCTCCCCCAACACCCTGACCAACGACTATGTCATAAGTATTGTTGTCAGAAGATCATGTCTAAGCCTAGCTTTCATTATCAACCTCTATTTTGTCTCATAGAATATGGAATGATCGGAGAGCATACAGTAAAAAGTCAGCGGCCGAGATCAGTTCATGACACAAAGGCCCTGCAGGAGCAAGCTGAATCTGCTAAATTTATGGCACAAACTGGTAATATAATAGTTATATTTCCTTATTGTATTTTCTTAACTAAACTTAATTTCATCATGCATGCTCTCTCTTGTATTGCACCTTCTTGAGTGGAAATGTTTTTGCTTAATTTTTCTCCCCCCCCTGACCCCCTCCCCCCGCCCTGTCCCCCAACTCATTCTCTACATAAGACTTAGTGATAAACGCCTCTCTCATTTCTTTTCTCTGAACGTAAATTTGTGTTTATTTCATCTTCACCTGGCAATCGGAATTTTAATGTACTCATAAAAACAATAATAATAATAATAATCATATTCAGCCCAAAAAGATACTGTAAGTGGTGCTTATAATATACCTGCAGCATTTTCATTAGTATTGTATAGCATTAAATAACTTCAATATTCATTCTCATGTTATTATTTGAGTTTGATTTGAAAACTACAATAGCGGTTGGGTTGTTTGTTTATTTTTTTTTACGTCATTATACGTGTAGTTCTGTTCACATTTGCTGTCTGTTGACATTTTCACCGCCACCTTCATTTGCAACTCACCACACACAATCTCCCCCCTGAATTAACATCCACTCATTAACACTCCCCCCATTTAACACACGCTCCAGGTATGTCGCGTCCCCGTCGAGGCGTGTCGCTGTCCTTTTGTGTTTCTTCATTCTCACTTTATTTACACTCCCTGTGCTGCTTCATTTAACAAATTGATCCACCTTCCAGTCTCTCTTATGACCTCCAAATTTAAGGGCAGAGTTCTGATGAGCTGTTTTCAAGTGCTTATAAAACCTTGCTGCAAATCCAGGGTTGCTATAATGACGCACGTGTATTCAGAGCTGCCATTTAGCAATACATTTTAAACATTTCACGTGGAAAATGAATAGCTTTGTCGGTGGCATGAACCTGCTGTGTTTTTTTTTTTTTTTTTTTTTTTTTAAGTTTGTGTCCCATTTGGGTCATTGACTGTTCTTGTTGAATAATATTAACTCAAAATTGATTCAAATCAGGTTAGATTTCGAATATGAATCCAGCCTGTTTGCAACAAAACCCCACAGGAAGCTAAAAGAAAAAAAAGTCAAAACAAAGCACAATTCAAATCTTAATTGCTAATTAATTGACCTTTAACTAGTTAAATATTTGCATTTTTTGTTAACACTTTAAAATGGGGAACACATATTCACCATTAATTAGTTGCTTATTAACATGCAAATTAGTAACATATTGGCTCTTAATTAGTCATTATCAAGTACTTATTAAAGCCTTATTCTGCATGGCCTTATTATACAACCAGTAAGCCATTAACTAAGAGTATTCCCTCAATAACCTCAGAATTATTGCTTATTAGTACCGTAACCCTAACCCTAACCCTAACTCTAACCCTTATATGTTCCCCTAGTGTCAAAATAACTATAAATTAAGTATTTTTTATTACAATAAGCAACTAGTTAATGGTGAATATGTTCCCCGTATTAAAGTGTTACCCTTTTTTTTTTAAGTCAGTGTGGAGCCACTTCTGAAAATTGCCCCACTGAGCTACACAGTTTTGCTGCAGTGCAAAGGGAATCCATGTTCCATTCTTTCTTTCCCGAACTAACGCCCATCCCAATATCCATCATGTTATTTGATTTCCCTCCAAACCTCATCCTTCTTGCATGTCGCCATGTTCTTATAAAGTGTTATTTATCCATGCTGCCCCCCCCCTCCCCCCTTGCTTTTTCCCCACATATTTTTGTTTCACTGAAATGCTTTGAACCAAACGTTATCGAATGCAACAATGTCTGATGCCAATTTTTTTCCAACCCGAAATTTCTGTGATCTTTGCACACATGTGTTGTGAGCAAAGAATCGTGATTTAGAGCACCTGTTAAGTCCCGAAGACGCCGTCGGCTGACTTTGGCCCCTCCCCCATTTGACTGCCCACCTGAGCCGTGCCCCCCAGACCATACTGCTGCATTTAACTAGTGTCACCCTTCTCCCATACAGGTGAATCAAGTGCAGAGGAGTGGTCCCAGTGGAGCTCTTGCTCTGTAACATGCGGTCAAGGGTCGCAGGTGCGAACAAGAACATGTGTCTCACCATACGGAACACACTGCAGCGGCCCTTTAAGAGAATCAAGGGTTTGCAATAACACTGCCCCTTGTCCAGGTAGTGTTAGCCGCAGATTCTTAAATGTATTATTTCATTTTTATTTTTTTGGGGATGAAATGACAGGAAATGTGTTGCATCGGAATGTGTCTTATATTGTATGATCATCATCAGTTAACCCAATGTTTTCTTTCCAGTTATTTTGTGTAATGTTTGTTTTGGTCATAACCACCTTTTATGATTTCCCATTCCATGTAACTGCCAAGCACCCTCATCAGCAGCAAAATTACTTTAATGATGTTTGCTTCTGCACTGAGCTCAGATATTGTGAAATGTCTTTTTTTCCTGGAAAATTACCGGTTATTAGGAAACTCAAAATAGCTTGGCTGTTTCTAAGGCCTGTGTATCGCCATCCTGGACACGTGCTGCTGTGACCGATGAGTCAGTGGGTGCACGCGTCAGACTTGTAATTGCAAAATATATATATATATATATATATATATATATATATATATATATATATATATATATATATATATATATATATATATATATATATGGTAACACTTTAGTATGGGGAACATATTATAAGTAACAAAGACTTAATTTAGAGTTATTTGGTTAGGGTTAGGGCTAGGGTTAGGGTTAGGGTTAGGTTTAGAGGGTTAGGGTTAGGGTTAGGGTTATGATTAGGCCATGCAGAATAAGGCATTAATAAGTACTTAATAATGACTAATTAAGAGCCATTGTGTTACTAATTTGCATGTTAATAAGCAACTAATTAATGGTGAATATGTTCCCCCATACTAAAGTGTTACCACATATATACTTTAAAATTGCATCTACACATCCTATAGAAGGCACAGATACCAGTGTTTCCATATATACGATTGGTACCTATCAGAACTACACCTAGGATTGGTTATATGTACAGTAAGATATTACACAATTCTCGATGCATTTATATTTTTTTAATGCACACTTAAAAACAAAGCAAAAACTGTAGACTTTACAGGGTAAAACTGATAGCTCAGTTGCTAGAAAAATGTTGGGTTTTTTTTACAGCATTTTAATGTAAATGGAAAAACAGTACCACTCTTTTTTTTTACGGTAAGATACATATGGTTGTTTTTCTTACAGTGTAGTAAATGGAAAAATGGTACAACAGTTGTGTTTATTTTTTGACTATAAAATTCAGGCAACTGATTTTTACCGTAAAATCTATTGTGATTTCTACAGTACAAAAGCACATATTTAAGTATTCATTTTTATTTGATCAAAAAATTATGTTTGGAATGTATGAAAATATGATATTTGTAACGCGTTGGTCGCATGGTTATGCGGAGGTCGTTCTCCCAGGATGCAGACGGACAACTTCAGATGATTTATTTGTATAAATTATGCAGGAAAAAAACAGGAAAAAACAAAAGCTAGCCAATAGCACGGGAGGCAAAGCTTAGGAGGCTAGCGCGGGAGCTAGCATATAAACAGGAATCAAAAAACTATAATCATTGTTAGCTGTTGTGTGATGCAAACAAGGAAACCAGACTGATTGTGGAAAGAAACTGGAATAAATAGCTCTCTGATTAGTGCCCAGGAGCAGGTGAGCGTCCCAAACACTAATCAGAGGCAGGTGAAACTAATCTGCAGTCATGGCAACTGAAACACAAAACCAGTGGTGCAAAAAACAGAACTGAGGTAGTCAAAACTAACAGAACCAACCATGATCTGGGCAACGGATCATAACAATATTGGTTGCATTATTAGATTAAATCAACGTTTAAATGACATGAAACTGCATGCAGTATGTGTATTTTTTTCAGACATATTGGAAAGAACGAATACATTCACAGTAGTAAGAAAATATCAAGTATTTTATTTAAAAAAATATTGTGTCCAGGCTTTTGCGGGCCATGTGAAATGATGTGGTGGACCAGGTTTGCCCCCCCCCCCCCCCCCCCGGTACCTAAGTTTTTCACCTGTGAATTAAAAAAACATAAACACAAATAAATGTTTTGACATCATAAGTGCAAACTTGTGTACTGTACCACGACAAGAAGCGTTCTGCTGGGAACATAAAATGATACAAGTTACCATGGAGTCTGTCGGCATGTGTTGCTCCACCTTGCAGGGACTTTACAAACTTGCGTTTTTGTGTTTTGCACCCGTTGTTTTACGCACTTGTCGAAATAAACGTCAATCATAATATGCTGTGTTCATAATGATATTTACCGTCATTTTGGACTATAGGCCGCACCTATTTCAAATATAAGCCGCATCCCTTTAATGTTTGGACAAATGTTATTTTGTGCATATATTGGTCGCACATGTCTAAGTGTACACATTGAAACATGAAATATATACACAGGCGCTTGAACGCTGTCTTTGCCTTCTCATGGGGTCGTCTTCTTCGGTGTCAGAGTTGAGGGCACTCAGGGTTTTCTCAGCCTCGTTTTGGCTTTCACTTTCGTGTCGAGACGGTCGCCTCTTGGCTTGTGCCGTCTTTTTCTGCGCGCAGCGGTCCAGGCTTTCGGCGGCTCTGTATCCTTTTTTGATGGGTTAATCACCTCTGCATTGGCCGTGTCTTCGCCAGGATGATGGTGAGTGCTAAGTGGACGACTGAATGACTGTGTGAGTGTGTTTTGATTTAATGTGAATAATTTAATTGGTCCACTTTGACCTGTTTGGCAAATTTGTTGGTCAAATGCAGGGGTTGGCAACCCAAAATGTTGAAAGAGCCATATTGGACCAAAAATACAAAAAAAAAAAATCTGTCTGGAGCCGCAAAAAATTAAAAGCCTTATATAAGTGTTATAATGAAGGCAACACATGATGTAAGTGTCTATATTAGCTATATTAGCCTACTATCAAAATGACTATGTGTCGCAGGGTGACGCAAATTTCCGTTGACAGAATTGTTGTATTTTTATTTTTATTCCACACATTTTTGCAACATTGGAAATCATTAGTAAAATGGAGGCTTCTCACAGAATGATATAACTTCTGGAAATTACCGGCTCAGAATGGCCAAAGGTATAGATGTGTGTGTCCAAGTTAAAGTAAATGGCAGGCTGTCTTCATTTAATAGAGTTATTACAATCTTTGGCAACATGGCACACAAACAACTATCAGAAATGCAGCCAATATTACATACAGATAATGTGTCATGAGACATGCAAATATAAATTAAATACACGGAGGACAAAAGTAAAGCATTGGCAGTGATGATTAATTTATATAATATCCTGCATTTTGGAAGTAAACTGTCTGCAAATAGCGAAAACAAAGATAACCAAATGTAACAGGGGCAGAAATACGACCACAGGAGAGGTTCATGGTTCAGTTAGGGGACGAGAGTTATATAGATTCCTCACATCTCGAGCTGTGAAGCTGTTAAGAGTCCTGGCGGACCTGCTATTTGATATTTGTGTATGCCACGCCTGATATCTGAATGTTCTTGGAGGGCTGCTCTCGGTCCTTGATGATGCTGGGAATCTTTGCACGCTTCTACTGACCTATATGCAGTACTTACAAATGACATGTTGCAGACCTGCTTGATCTTCTGTAGGTTTTTGATGGTGCTGTTAAACCCAGACTCTAAGTGCATCCTAGACTCCGAATTCAAAGTGGCCACTTTTTGACACATTGAAACCTGTGATGTATTGTACTTGATTTTAAATGTGTATGTGGGACTTTGGCAGCTTTCAAACGGGTCAAACTCCTACGGTGCAGAGTCTAAGAAGAGAAAGGGGGTGACTCATTTCAAAAGGCAGTCACTTAAATACCAGCTCTGTTGAGGCTGCTATTCAGATCCAACAGCATTAAAGTCTGCACTTTTCAAAATACAAACAAAAGGCTACACAGCCTGACTCCAGGTCGAGGCTGAATAAACTCTGCTGTTCATGTGCATTGTTGCTGCACCTTTCAGTTTTCTTCTACACACATCCAAAACGTTTTTCTTTAAAGGTAGATTCAAATACATTTTCACATTGAGAGTGTTAATATAAAAATAAGCACATTATGTTATTTTATAGCAGGGGTTTTCTTGTTTTATTTGTCCTTGTCATGTTCTGACCATTAAATTAATTCATCATTAATGCATACTTGCCAACCCTCCCGATTTTCCCAGGAGACTCCCGAATTTCAGTGCCCCTCCCGAAAATCTCCCGGGGCAACCATTCTCCCGAATTTCTCCCGATTTCCACCCGGACAACAATATTGGGGGCGTGCCTTAAAGGTACTGCCTTTAGCGTCCTCTCTCACCTGAAAAGGAGACTATTATATATGTCTCCGTTATCCATAGGTTTATCTATAACCCATAAAGTAGGCAGGTACGGAGCTATTTCTCAGTGTGTGTGTTTATTCCAGCCGGCACGTTAATACACTGACACACAACATCCGGATTCCCATCATGCATTGCTTCAAAACTACGGCAAGTAGTAATGTCCAAAAACATAACAGAGACGAAGCAGAAAAACAAAGAAGAGACATGGCGACGACGAGTAAGAAGAAGAAGTACGCTTGCAAGTTCCAAAATGATTGGAAAAAATAATTTCAGTTCATCCAGGACAGCTCGAAGGGGAAGGGGTATGCTGCCTGCAAATTTTGTAGATCAGACTTCTCCATTGAACACGGCGGCCGAACAGATATACTCATTCAATATATATTTATATATGTTGTATATATATATAAGAAATACTTGAAAATATATACCCCCCTCCTCCCCCCCATCTCCTGAATTCGGAGGTCTCAATGTTGGCAAGTATGCATTAATGAGGTACAGTGGAAAGCTCAATGTACGAACTTAACTGGTTCTTGAACAGGGTTCGTAAATAAAAACAAGTTTGTATATTGAAGCAAATTTCTACATAAGAAACAATGTAAACATGAATTATGGGTTCCAACCAAGACAATATTTTAGCAAAATTTTGCACCCTTTAAATACTATGTCAAGCGCTATGCAGTACTGTATATCAGAAAACATAACAAGGGGGCCTCTCTGTTTAATAAAAAAGACAAAACAACCAACTAAACTGTCCTCTTTACGAAGCTGCCCTGCCTGCCGGTTTGAAATCACCAAACCCTTGACTTAAACAGCCAGGTCGCTACAATGATTAAGAATAAAAAATAAAATCCACTTAACCTTATCGCTCAATCTTTATCGCCTGCAGCAGAAAGGAGAGGGAAGAAGTGTTAACAATGCTGTGGATACTTCCTGATTGTAGCAAACCACGCATCGCTTGTCCATTGCTTTCTTTGGACTCATATTGACTCAGCAAAACGATAAAAATGTAGTAAAAAGGCTAAAATACACTTAAAAGTGCACAAAGCAGCACAGTCGCTAATGACAACAACACTCTGCTGACTGAATGAGCACCATAGATCGATCAGGCCACCCTCGACGGATGTGCTGCCTGGCACAAAATGGCTGCCCGGCAGGCATACAATGTGTACAAAATGTATCAAACTGGCCTCCCGCATTCTTTCATTTCTCAATATGCAGCCCTCTATGATAAATGTTTGGACACCTCTGCTTAATTGTATTATTTTTGATAGTTTTCCTGTTTGTTTTTTTAACTATCAATATAATACACATTTAGCGATGTCACAAACCTTGGAAGCAAACTATACCAAAGTATCTTGTTCCATTGTGTATAGTACTGTAAATGCTACCTAAACTGTCAAGATGATGGGGAGAAAAATGTCAGCGATGATTGGAGAGGCTGTAATTGCTCACATTCCTTTATAGTTGTTCAAAAATAATGTAGAGGACAAGAGATAGTGGTAAGAAAAAAGTAGGTTTTACCACGTATACACTCAATGGACCTTTAATAACAAACAACTTATAATATCTTATGTAGAATTTGGCAAAATTTGAGAAATTGCTTTTTGTATAAAAATAATATATTATTAATAATGATACACAAACTAATTTTGTGGAAAAGTGGTAGGGCACCAGTAGCACAGCTTAACTTTTTATTTATACATGCAACTTGACCCATCCACCAAAGTACAAAACACATAATAATGTATTTTATTTGATGTATTTTAAAAAATAACTCCTTCAGAAAATAAACCCAAACTCCCAATGGCTATTTTTTTGTATTTACCTCAAGAGCATCTTATGTTGTTGAAAGAAGCTTACTCTTGTCAGTCAATGTTTGATATTTTTAAGCCGAAAACTCCTTACCGTATGTCCATCAGTTCTCTTCCAGTACTGCAAGATTGCACTTTTTTTTTTTATTGCACAAGTTAACACCATAAAGTTAGATAGCTGAGGGGGTATATACTGTATATACATTAGGTCAGGAAAAAACACAGAGGCTATACCATCCCTACAAGCCTGTTTCGCAGGTTTCCCTGCTCGTCAGGGGATTTTATTGAAGTGTCTGTGGCTGTTACATGTATATATAGGGTACATTAAATGGGGGTGTGGCCATTGTTGCACAATAGCGCCTTGCTTCTGTGTCGGCAGGATGAGACCGGTTCGTTGTGTTTGTTCAAAGTGGACATGATGGAGTGGTATATAATAAAAAAAATGTATTTCAGGCACAGGTTACATCTTTTAGATCTTTTAGCATGTCCACTTTAAACAAACGCAACAAACTGGTCTCATCATGCCGACACAGAAGCAAGGCGCTATTGTGCAACAATGGCCACACCCTCATGTAATGTACCCTATATATACATGTAACAGCCGCAGTATATTCCGCTCTACCGGTATTAAACACTGTATAACGGATAAACCACAGAAACCTTGACTATATATATATATATAAAAGGGACAAAGGATGAGGCTTTCAGAAATTCTGATCAATGTTATAAATGTGATGAGGAGGACAATCTTCTCCCTTTTAAATGGCATAAGTCCAAGGTGTTAAAAGGCATTGTTCTGTACACTTGCACTATTGCACTACTGAAGCGTGAAATCTCAACGGTGTGCTTTCGCTTTTAAACTGTAATAGAAAAGCCAGTCTTCCCATGGTGTACAGCCTTGAAACAGATGTCCTCTTCAGTGTTAAATAAAGTAGTGTAAGCTAAAAGCTGAGACCCCACAAATGGTTTGCTTTTAAGCATCATCCTGTCCAATATGTTCACCTCAACTCCTTCAATTTGTCTATTTATGCCCCCCAAACTCAGTCATGCTAGATGTGTTGGCCTTACCTGTTGCACTGCACCTTAGTTGGAAGCATCAAAGCAGTGGCCAGAGGCAGACCAAGTTTTGATGTTAACATGCCTTTGGCGGGTGCAGACCATCAGCTTGATCCTATGATCCGTACACTCAACCACTGATCCTGAGATCCAACTATTGCCTCTGTACAAGCTGTGGTTTAGAGAGCTGGCTCAGTCGGTGCCATTCATTTGCTGTCTACAAAGCAAACTCGCCCTGATTATGAAAGTCAACTTTTAACCCCTTAACGAAACAGTCTATGGAATGACATTGGAACCTCAAAGGTTTGGGGATACTTGCAAAATAATGACAGTAGCACAAAATTGCGCGATATCCTGTCGGTGGTTCAAACTTTCTATAGACAAGATGCTAAAATCGACAAAATGAAATACAGTTAATATTGAATCCAAATTAAAATGGCATACATTTCCTGCACAGGTACATGGCAAAAGTATAAGACGCTGTATTATTACCATCATGGCATTTTATTTTTGGAAAAAAACCACATCAGTAAAACATATTATCAACCTTACAACTTCAACTGGGATTTTAACCCAGTGCATACTGGTTTGCAAGATAAGCACTATTCCACTGTGCCATAAGAAGCTACGCATAGCACATGTTCTGCGTTTAGGGCAGGTCGGCCCTGATTAACCTACACTATAGGTAACAAACTTCCCGTCCAGCGAGTCAAAGAGGTATTTTTTCAGGCTCACTGGTTCATCCATCTATCCATCTATTTTATACAGATTGTCCCTTTCTAGGTCGCGTGAGGAGGGGGGCTGGAGCCCAACCCATTTGCACTCGGGCGGAAAGCGGGGCACACCCCAGACAAGTCGCTACCCCTCACTGGTTCATACAAAAATCTATGTGAATCCGGCTCTAATTGCAAATTTCAGCAAATGAGAACATCAACTAACACTGTCAATATCAGCCCACAAACATCTTCTGTCATTCATGCATTAGCAGTATTAATAGGATGCAGTGCGTTGACTATTCTTCTGAAGAGTACCGTGTTACCACCAAAACTAGCATTAATTGAATTACGACTAAAGTTGAGCCGTGTCCGTACGAAATATCCCATTAAAGATGCATCACAACCCAGTCAAGAGTGATAAATGTGACGAGGCATGCTTAGATGGGCCACGCCTGCTGGATTTTGTATTTGTCTACATTGGCGTCCCTGCTGAAGTTACAAACCTCGCTGGTTCTGATGTTTTTGTGTGCATACGAAATATTGTAGCTTTTGCCCGGAAGTTTCCAGGATGACGAGGAGGCGGTTGATCAACAATCATTGTATTAAAACGAGCAACCACAGCGTGCACACAAAGCGGCTACTGTTGCCCATATTACCCCCATTTTATCCAGTCTTCATTGGCTTCCAGTTAAGTTCCGCATTGAGTTTAAACTTTTAGTCCTGACATTCCGTGCATTGCATGGTGGGGGCCCCTCAGTACATCACTGACTTGCTATGCCCCTACTCTCCAGGGCTCGGCCTCCAGTCTTCAGGCCAGGGTCTTCTAAAGATCCCCAAAACTAATTTTAAAACCCGTAGAGACCTGGCATTCCAGTCTATAGCTCCCAGACTCTGGAACAATTTGCACCAGTCCCTCCGTGATCTTGACTGTGTTGAAATGTTTACGAAACATTTGAAAACTTCTCTTTTTAGTAAAGCTTTTAGTTTTGCACCTTTTAACTATCAATTTTAATGCACTTTGTATCCTTTTTATGATGTTGCCCCTGTTGTTTTAATTTAATTGTTGTTTTACTTCACCTACACTACCGCTCAAAAGTTTGGGGTCACCCAAACAATTTTGTGGAACAGCCTTCATTTCTAAGAACAAGAATAGAGTGTCGCGTTTCAGATGAAAGTTCTCTTTTTCTGGCCATTTTGAGCGTTTCATTGACCCCACAAATGTGATGCTCCAGAAACTCAATCTGCTCAAAGGAAGGTCAGTTTTGTAGCTTCTGTAAGGAGCTAAACTGTTTTCAGATGTGTGAACATGATTGCACAAGGGTTTTCTAATCATCAATTAGCCTTCTGAGCCAGAGAGCAAACACATTGTACCATTAGAACACTGGAGTGATAGTTGCTGGAAATGGGCCTCTATACACCTATGTAGATATTGCACCAAAAACCAGACATTTGCAGCTGGAATAGTCATTTACCACATTAGCAATGTATAGAGTGTATTTCTTTAAAGTTAAGACTAGTTTAAAGTTATCTTCATTGAAAAATAAGGACATTTCAATGTGACCCCAAACTTTTGAACGGTAGTGTATGTTTTGTACAGCGCTTTGTGATTTTATCTGTGAAAAGCGTGTTATAAATAAAATGGACTTACTTACTTACTTACTACTACCCAACCCCCCTCTGTTTTTCCGATGCATTTACAAACTCTCCGACGGTCGCAAAATAGAGCTCATATTTTTTTGGAAATGCACATTTCCTCATGACCAGTCTTTAAAAGAGTGTCAGATAACACCTCTGTATCGTTAAAACCAGCACACACTTGCACGAGGTCCGGGAAACTACTTACATGTTTTTGTTAATCGGTCGTGCGTGTTATACGTGAATCAATCTTGTTCGACCCGTGATATAAAGTGTACTTTGAACTGCGGCCCCCTGTGTGATCGAGTTTGACACCCCTGCTCCTATTTTGTGTTTTGAAATTCAACACAGCTTGTAACGGCAGTCCGAAAGCCGAAGCAAACCAAACGTCTATAATTCTTCTTATGATCTCATAATCTAAAACTTAAGGTGATTAAAGTTCAAAGTTAAAGTTAAAGTACCACCGATAATCACACACACACACTAGGTGTGGTGAAATTACCCCCTGCATTGCAGCAGTGAGCAGAATCATTTTGGTGAATTAACCCCCAATTCCAACCCTTGATACCGAGTGCCAAGCAGGGAGGAAATAGGTCCCATTTTTATAATCTTTAGTATTTAAAATCCCCCCCCAAGGTTTCTCATTGTCATCCCTTTGGGTTGAGTTTTTTTCTTGCCCTGATGTGGGATCTGAGCCGAGGATGTCGTTGTGGCTTGTGCAGCCCTTTGAGACACTCGTGATTTAGGGCTATATAAGTAAACATTGATTGATTGATTGATTGAAAAGGTGCAAAATTTCGCTAAAATATTGTCTTGGTTGGAACCCATAAATTCATGTTTACATTGTTTCTTATGTAGAAATTTGCTTCAATATACAAACTTTTTTTAATTTACGAATCCTGTTTAAGAATCAGTTAAATTCGTAAATTGAGCTCCCATCCAAGTACTAACCAGGCTACAGACCCTGCTTAGCTTCCGAGATCGGACGTGCTCAGGGTAGTTAAAGGGAGTCTTGGATTTTCACATTAAAAGACCCGTCCCTAATAGTTTCATTGCCAAATGATTTGGATGTAGGTTATCTCCTCAAGTTCACTTTGCAGTCTTCCGTTCAGTCATTACATTCCCTTCATCTCTGGGAACAGGACGCTAGCAGTTACTTGAGAGACTGATATCAGACAACTTTTTTTTTTTCCACGAACAATTTAAAAAAATAATTACTTTCATTATTTAATATCGCCGTGTATTGTCTGCTGCCAGGACTAGACATGAGTTGTCTAACCTACTGTATGTCTCTGCTGCTCACATTTCCATGTTCTGCTCTCCAAAGTAAAAAAAACAAAAACAACTTTGAGCCAATCGCATAACGTCCTCTGCAGTTCGAGGAGGAAGTTGCCATCTGTCAGCCTGTCGATGCAAAATTAAATTGCTCAAGAAACAAAAACCTTTTTTTTTTGCCGGCGCGTGTGTGTAAAATTAGAAAGTTAAAACAAAACGCTTTTTGTCCTTCAAATCTTGACTAATAAAGAGTCGGAATTAAAACAAAGCATGCATTTGCTCGTCTCATTCTCAAGAAACAAAACATCTTAGTATTTTCATGTGTTTTTTTTTTTGTTTTTTTTTATGAATCTGGGTTTAACATATTGAGGGAACAATTGTTGCAGCAGTGTGTCTTGAGGATCCAAAAATAAAATCACACCATCTGGGGTTTAGAACAAGCTTAAAGACAAAATAATTGCCTGCCTTGGGAGCATTTCTTGCATCGTTTGCATGCTTGATGTCTAACCCGCGAATAAAATATATTTCTTTAATCTGATATTTAGGGGTTATGGCTGCTTATAGCTGACAATACGGCAGGTGAGATCGCTTTTGCAGAGGTGCAAAACCTGCTTACGGGCTGTTTGCTGTGTAATGATTTGCACAACTCTCGCCGTCCTGCGTTAACATTTCGGTTTGGAATCAGCAAGCTGCAAAAAGTGACACAACACCCACATTTTTGCTTTGAAAGTCTGGAAGTGTAATGTCGCTCTTACACTTGGCTGCTGTCTGAGGCATTAATTAACATCTTCACACGGAAAAGTTTGCCAATATATGCTAAATTTACATATAATTTACATAAGCAACATGATTTATGATATAAGCCCCACACTGTTCGTGTGCTCAGTGTTTCATCTAATGTCTTTATCGCTAATTATTTCTCATTGATTTGATTTCCTTTTATGACTCAGCGTAGTTGATTATTGCCCAATTTATGTAATGGGCGCAGCAAAGGGGGGTATTGATCAGGCTTGACACCTTCTCTGTGCCCGCAGTGCACGGTGTATGGGAGGAGTGGTCGCCGTGGAGTCTGTGCTCGTTCACGTGTGGCCGGGGTCACCGCACTAGGACTAGGATGTGTGCGCCCCCACAGCACGGAGGCCGGGCCTGCGACGGACCTGAGACACAGACTAAGCTTTGCAACATAGCCCTATGCCCAGGTATCATCTACCTATAGGAAGTTGCCCTTCTTAGCTCTTCATCATTTATTATCCCGAAGAAGTAATAGGTCCAGTTGGGAATATTCATCCTTTTTCAGCACCTAGCCAAAAATAGAGATTATGCCGTGGGGCCCCAAATGTTGCTGTCCTATGTGAAAACTTTGTACAGTGGTACCTTGCTTTTCATTTGTTATCCAGTCCAAAATTTCAGAAAAAAAATATGTATTGTGATGTATATGTTCCAGACACCCATTTTATTGAAAACATATATACTTATACTTGCAGCAAATGATGCAAACTACATAAATGACAAAAAAAAACATTTAACTTGACATATAACTTGATTAAACACTGCGATGAGTGGAGCGGTACCTTCGTTCCTTCCCTAGGGGTACAAAAACCAATGTACCACTGTACGTCATGCATGTTTCCATTTGTTTTTAAAGGGGACCTATAATGATTTGAATCTACATTTGCAACACTTTGTTGGGGTCTAGATCAGGGGTTCTTAACCTTTTTGACCTCAGAGCCCGTCGTTTCTACCGCAGAGGGGCCCGGGGCCCACTCAAATATTGACACCGGATTAAAAATCTTACTCTTGATTCAATAAATATATCTTACCAACTTAAAGGGGAACTGCGTTTGTTTTGGAATTTGTTTCAGAATCATTATGAAAGACATGACAACGGGTGGATTTTTTAAAAATGCATTCTAAATATTAAATAAGCCAATCAGCTCCACTATTTCGCCCATAAAGTCCAATAAATAACCATTCAAAAAGCACCAACAACACCCCATCTACATAATGAATATTAACCGAGTATTAGTTATATTGTTATTATTAGCGCTAATGCAGAAAAACTATTTAAAGCGGCGGCGTGATCACTTCCGTGTGTGCCTATGTTTACATCATCGAGGGGTCTGCTGCTTCCTCGCTTCCTTGCTCCCTGGAAGTTTATTCTCCCTCATAAATCATGCATCTCACCTGGACAGTAGATGGCTGAGAGATATAATCCAACAAGTTAGGAAACTTTGACAGCCATTTAGGACCTGGAATTGGCGAGAAAGACACGCAAAGCGCTTGTACCCCGCCCCCCGCCCCCCGCCCCACGGTTATTACCATTATTCTGTAACAACATCTGTCAGAAAAGGAGTAATTCGTTATAGGTCCCCTTTAAATATAATAACCTGCTAAAATGTTGCTTTTTTTTTTAAACATCCCATAAATGATATATTAGATGTACAGGATCTCACAAAAGTGAGAACACCCTTAACATTTCAGCATACATTTTTATTGCATTGAAACTTCTGAAGAGACAATACTATATAAGCTTGAATGTACTTGAGAATATTATATATAGTGCTATGTTTTGTCCAAGTTTCGTTTCTATTGTCTCTTAAGAATACACGATAGAATTGTTGCTGAAATGTGAGGGATGCAATCACTTCTGTGAGATAATGTATTTAGTATCTATATATGTTGCATGTGTACTGTGTTGTACATGTGCGCAATGTTTAAGCTGACTTGCGAAATAGTCTTACCCAAAGATCACATAGACGTTTGTGTGAATAATAAGAGTGCTTTCCTGTAACAAAAGGATACTTAAAAGCAGTAAAACCTTCAAGCAAAATATATAAACACACCCTTAAATTATAATTTTCTATTAAATCAGTGTGATTCATTGTTTAAAGCTTAATTGTCAGTTGTCTGCTCAAAACACGTTCATTAATCAAGGTTGCCTGCACTTGGTTTATTAAAACAAACAAGGCTGATTCTTGTCTTGACAACATTGCGAGTTGTTTGTCTTCAAAACTAACAGAACGAAGATGTACATTTGAAGGATATTCCTGGCAAAAAGAAAATGGAGGCGTGGAAAAATTATTATTAGAACATGTTTTAATTGGTTGATTAGGGAAAAACTTGTTATAATACGCGGTAAGTCTGATGTTAAAAAGTACCAGGTTGTCATGGCATGTGTGATTTGTCTGACTGCTTGACAATTAATTGCGCATTGCATTTTACACATAGAATCAGCAACCCAATTAAAACCGAACTAGACCCAGTTGTGGGTCCAGAACTCAGGTTTGGGGAAAGGCGAGGGTGAGGTCCATTACAATGACAAAAAATGAGACAGACGATTAATATAAAAATGCTAAGAATAGAAGCAGTTGTGTCGCGTAATCACACTGCATTCAACCAGAACAAAGCTGAGTCGATGCAATTTAGCAATTGTAAAAAAAAAATCATGGAGTGTCAATAATACACACTAAAAAATATTGGGTTAAAAAATAACCCAATGTTAACCCAACTGCCGGTTCAGATAAAAGGACAAACTCCCAATTTGAGTTATTTTAACTCAACATTTTGGGTTAATGTTTTCAACCCGGCTTTTGCGTGGAATTATTTAACCAAAACGTTGAGTTATGATAACTTCATGTTGGGTTATTCCCAACCAAACTATAGGGTTGAATTACTTAACCCAAAAGTTGAGTTATGCTAACTCAATGTTGGTTGATTCATAGCCCAACTATTGGGTTGAATTTATTTAACGGAAAAGCTGAGTTATGCTCACTACAATGTTGGGTTGTTCCAAACCCAACTATTGGGTTGCGCAATTTAGCGCTCCTTGACCCAACAGTTGATTAAAAATGATAAATGTTACTCCTGGTTTGTCCTACTCCTTCCCAACTACTGCTCAAAATAATTTGTATTCCATTAAAATATACTCAAAAGCAAGATATGACAGACTTTTTTTTTTTCAAGAATTGCCGTGTATGGTCATAGTAGTTCTATACAGCCTGCTCAAATATGTTCATGTACATAAAATATGTGATTGTAAATAATATTAATGAGATTAATCCTTAAAAAAAATTCCCTTCAAGAAAAAAGTACCTTTTTAATAATAAAAAAAAAAGCCTTTTACCCAAAAATGCGTTACTCATTGAAAAACAACCCAAAAATGGTTCATAGTTTTGAAAACCCAGGAATTTAGTTAAACTAATACCCTTACAACCCAAAAAATGGATTGGTCTTCATAAAAATAACTCCAAAATTTAACCCAACACTCGCAACTCATAAATTGGGTTATCAAAATAACCCAGCATTTTTTTAGTGTGTATCGTCCCACAGACAAAGTCATTTACTACAGTGAGCGTGCATTGAACCTTGGACATCCCTCTAGTCCCTCAATTCGCATCCATGCTGGCTATACGTTGTTCTATCCCACTAAATCTCCTTCTATTTGTGTCTGCTCTGTTTTTATTTTGATTTCAACCTCCATCACTTGCGACGGGCTTGTTGTGTTGTGGCCGGTGCCTCAGTGGATGGACAGTGGCAAGAGTGGAGCTCTTGGAGTGATTGCTCAGTGACCTGTGCTAACGGCACTCAGCAAAGGACCAGGCAGTGTTCGGCGGCCGCGCACGGGGGATCGGAGTGTCGCGGTCACTGGGCAGAAAGCAGAGAGTGCCATAATCCTGACTGCACAGGTAAAACGCCAGAGCCCTTTTAATTCCATAGCCTGCTTGGATGTCTAAATGTGAAAGGCTGAATTGAAGGCCATATGCATTATAATTATTATAATCCTTTTTAGCAGAGATTTAGGGAGGAAATCATTGGCTAAATTGTGATTGGATATTTTACCAAAGATAACAAAAGCGAGTACTCCCCCTCACATTTCAGCAACCATTTTTATGACAGCATATTTTCTCAAAAAAATAAATAGAAAATAAACGTAGCTACTTAAAGGAGTCATGTATAGCAGATAATTGTCTAAACAGCTGTCTTGTGTACAAATCTGCATGAAAACCATTTGTATTGTTGCATGAGTGCTGGGGGGCGCTGCGGTTCAGGAAGGAAACATGTAATCCAACATGTACTGTGACATTCTGAAGGAGAGTAGTGTCCTTCAAAACATCTTTGAGCTCCAACTTTCCTTCGTGGTCATTTTGGTGAATCCCATCCCCAAGAGGACGGTTGATAACAACATTCCTCGCTTCCTTGCTCCCTGTAAGTTTATTGTAGATCGTAAATCATGCCTCTCAACTGAAAAGTAGATGGCTACGGATATAATCTGACAAGTTGGGACACTTTGACAGCCATTTAGGACCTGGAACTGGCCAGAAAGACACAAGGACAGTAATTCTCCCACTGTAAGATACACCCAAGTTTTACGTCTATACATTTAATGCCTTGAAAAGCTATTATAAAATGATTGATATAATGTGAGAGGTGTATGAACCTTTATTCGATACGGTTTTTATTCAAATTCCAATTCAGATTGGTTTCATTTGAACATATATACAGTATATCTTTACAACATGTCCAAAAAGGAATAGGAAATCCTACCCATTTTCCATTTCATATCAAGTACTTACACATGTTTTCGCTCCCTGTACTTTATGTACACATTTCAAACATTTCACACATTACACTCAGTGTAGTGTTAATACAACAGTTGTCTTCATAACTAGGTAAGTCACTTATGATAAGATAAATAGTATTTTTTTTTTCCTCCTCAAGTATTCTTCTCTGTACTTTTGTAAACACTTGTAGTTTAAAAAGTTTCTTAAAGCGGATCATGTTAGTATGTTGTTTCACTTCCTTACTTAATCAATTCCATAATTGCATTCCACATACTGATATGCTAAAAGTATTTAGTGTTGTGCGTGCATACAAATATTTTAGGTTACATTTTTCTCAAAAGTTGAATTTCTCTTCTTCCGTTGAGAATAATTGTTGTACACTCTTGGGTAGCAGGTTATAGTTTGCTTTGTGCATAATTTGAATAAATTGATACATTGAATTTTAATATTCTTGAATCAATAAATAAAGGGTTTGTATGTTCTCTATATCCAGCATTGTGTATTATACTAATTGTCCTTTTTGTAACACGGTTAGGGAATTTAATGTACTTTTGTAGCTATTTCCCCATATTTCTGCACAATAGGTTAGCTATGGTGACACCAGCGAACAGTAGAGAATATGGAGTGATTGTACATAACAATCTCTATTTTTATTGTTTTAAATGTATATCTTTTTTATTTTAATATTTTTGAATGTGTAACTCCAATATTAATTTAGATTGTTCATCATTTTCATTATGTAAAGGAGGGTAAACAAACCATTAGATCAAGCGTTACAAAAGCAAACTTTTCTCCTATAAGGATAAGCGTGATAGAATAGTTAACATTTTTTGCTATTATATCACAACAAAGATGACAGATATTTGTCAGAGTTAGCAGCAGAAATACCAAATACACTCTCAATCACCACTGTTTTATATGACATGTTTATACAAAGCATCACCTTTTGTATTAACATCAAACAAATGAATTGACTTACACAGGCTTGACCTGCATGCATTAATCATTAGCCATGTGTTTAAAATGTATTGTTTATTATTGAAGGTCGTCTGCATCTGCTTTATTAAAACTAAATAACAGTCAGTTCTCTTCTTGATGCTGTTGTGGCACTTAAATGTGCAAAGGAGCATTTAAAATGTCAGAAAGCAAGGGTATCAAAATTTAGTGTTGGTCTATTAATACCGTGTGGCAGAAATAAACTGTTTTTGGGGTTACATTTCCGGAAATGTAAATACAAGGGGGCTGGACTTCACTATCTCTTCACTCCCTTCACTGTCAGCCTTATATTGTATAATCCCGTGAACCACCGTCCTCTACAGTAGACATTTGATTTTGGTTTATTTAGTTCATCAAAGTTACATGAGTGCTCTGCTGTTTTTAGCTGTATTTAAAGATCATCTCTATGACAGCACCTTAGTGTTTTTAAGAATCTGTTTTAAACTGAGCCCGCAGGCCACCAGTTGAATAGTCCAAATGATAAAAAAAGAGAGGACCTAAAATGGAACCTTGAGGAACACAGCTAGTATTATGTAAGAAGTTGAACAAATGACTACTGACCGCATCTGAAGTAAACAAGCTACAGCAACACTTTAGTTAAGTGCTTCTCAATTATTGTCTGTTACGTCCCCAAGAGAAAGAGGAAAACATGTTGCGCACCACTTTTCTATGAAATTGTTATAAGTACATCTCTGCATAGCATTGTATCCAAAACATATAGCTCAACTTACAACAAAAATAACTTAATTACCATTGTTTTAGTCTGTAAAAGGAAAGATTTAAAGTGCGTCACTTTGCCTGAAATAAAAAAATGTAATCCTTGTTTAAACGACAAAACATTTTGAAAATGTTTTTTTTTATTACTACAAGCCTGTTAGGCTTGTAGGGATGAAATAGCATCTAACGTATAATCCGCTCTACCCCGGTATTGAGCGCTGTATAACGGATAAACCGCAGAAACCTCAACTATACAGTATATATATATATATATATATATATATATATATATATATATATATATATATATATATATATATATATATATATATATATATATATATATATATATATATATGTGTGTGTTAGGGCTGTGAATCTTTGGGTGTCCCACGATTAGATTCAATATCGATTCTTGGGGTCAGGATTCTATTCAAAATAAAATAAAAATTCAATTCAACACGATTCTCGATTCAAAAACGATTTTTTCCCGATTCAAAACGATTCTCTATTCATTCAATACATAGGATTTCAGCAGGATCTACCCCAGTCTGCTGACATGCAAGCAGAGTAGTAGATTTTTGTAAAAAGCTTTTATAATTGTAAAGGACAATGTTTTATCAATAATGTTTGCAATAATTTAAAATTGTTTTAACTATTAAATGAACCAAAAATATGACTTATTTTATCTTTGTGAAAATATTGGACACAGTGTGTTGTCAAGCTTATGAGATGTTAAAGTTAAAGTTAAAGTTAAAGTACCAATGATTGTCACACACACACTAGGTGTGGTGAAATTTGTCCTCTGCATTTGACCCATCCCCTTGGGGAGCAGTGGGCAGCAGCGGCGCCGCGCCCGGGAATCATTTTGGTGATTTAACCCCCAATTCCAACCCTTGATGCTGAGTGCCAAGCAGGGAGGTAATGGGTCCCATTTTTATAGTCTTTGGTATGACTCGGCTGGGATTTGAACTCCAACCTACCGATCTCAGGGCGGACACTCTAACCACTAGGTGATGCAAGTGTAAGCCACTGTGGCACTATTGTTCTTTTTTTTTTTTTTGTAAATGTCTAATGGTAATGTCAATGAGGAATTTTTAATCACTGCTATGTTGAAATTGTAACTAATATTGATACTGTTATTGATAATATTCATTTTTGTTTCACTACTTTTGGTTTGTTCTGTGTCGTGTTTGTGTCTTCTCTCAATTGCTGTTTATTGCAGTTATGAGTGTTGCTGGGTCGGGTTTGGTTTTGGAATTGGATTGCATTGTTATGGTATTGCTGTGTATTGTTTTGTTGGATTGATTAATTAAAAAAAATTTAAAAAATAAAATAAAAAATCGATTTTTTAAAAATGAGAATCGATTCTGAATCGCACAACGTGAGAATCGCGATTCGAGTTCGAATAGATTTTTTCCCACACCCCTAATATATATATATATATATATATATACATATACTGTATATACAACACATTTATACCTACATAACAAACATGAATAAAAACATGTTGTTTTTCTTTATCAGAATGAAGAAGTCAGGCTCAATGAGCACATTTTGTAGTGTACAGCTTTTCCAAGTGGGTTTTGAGGTATGACACTACATGATAGAGATAAAGCTTGTTCCTCGGGGTCACACAGGCCTGACCCACCCGCACCACCATATGAGAAGTGCTGCCTTAGTTGCATAAATCCCAATACTAAAGAAATGTTTAACTGCCAAAAAGGAGAGGACTTAAAGGGGCGCGTTGAGGAACGCCTCAGTTATGTAAATGACAAGTTTGGACTCCGGTGTTCAATGTTTGCTAGTGTAACTGATGGGGTTCAGGCGCTGCTTTTCTCCACATGAGAGACATGTGTGCTAACTACCGAGCTAAACGCAGGGGCTATCAACCTGATAGCCAGCACTGTTCCTGAGATTCCATTAGGGGCTGTTCTGTTTTTTTTCTCTAATGCATGAGGAAAAAACCTTTAGAGTGAGAATCATAGCTGTTCTTTAAGAAAATAGGAATAATGTTCGAGACCATGCTCTACCAATTGGATTTGTACAATCCATTTTGGCTTTCACAGAATTCAGGGTTAGCAGTCCATCTTGTCCGTCAACGCCATCGATGCATTAGAGGCTCAACGATGTCAGCTTAGTGGCCTCCATCAAGCCTTGTCTCATCATACCGAGGCCCTCTAATAATCTCCTGATGTATTTTTAATTTGTTTGCTGCTGCTCCAACCTAAAAACATTTTTTTTTTTCTGTTTTACTGTGAAAATCTAATTTTGTTCTGAAAAACTGTTACAAAACCTCTAAATCATGACAAATCCACAAAAGCAAGAGTAATGACAGGCCTCTCAAAATGTGTCTTTTATTCCAATCGGTGTGATAATTGGCCGGGAAATGTTGTTATTGACTTCACGCGGGGATCATGTTTTTTTTTTTATGTGAGTATTCAATGAGCGCTACCTTTTTAGCCATTTAAATGTATCAAGAGGTGAGTAATCAAAAGCTTTTGGGACAACACTGAAAAACTGGTTCTTTGTGAAAAGTAATTACACCTCCAAGGCCAAACAAACATATTTTTCTTGTATATTCAAACAGCGTTGAATACCTTCATATATACCAACTCCATGATACGCGTAAATGTTGCCATTAAGATACAATTAAATATTTGCAGAATAACAACCTTTGCAGAAGCATAGAAAGCCAGTAGTGACTTTCTTTCAGCAATATCTGCTTTGAAAAAAAAAAACATTAACATGAGGTTTCTGAACTGAAGTTTAGGGACTTGATCAGTGCCTCCCCTGATCTACATGACTTAGTTCTGTTTCACGTTTTGAAGCAGAAGAGAAATTATTTATTCGTAGGAGAATTGTTCTGTATGTGCCTTCTGCTTCTTTAGACTCGGGCATGGGAATTACTACATTGCTGAAGGGTAGCGTTGTTTTGTCTAATGTGCAGTTTAATATTCTTCATTACAAAGGCATAAAAGCTGCTGCTGGTTATAGCAACTTTTGAAATGATTGCGCTTCAACGTTGGCCGCATGAGGTGAATAATCACTATTTGCAGAGCCGCTTCGATAGCTATAAAATGCGCGCATCCTGCTAAGCGCTCCAAGTTATTTTGTTTAAGTCTGGATTTCTTCTGCAAACTTAAACTAACAACATTACAATATGACAGCATTTATTTCCTAGAAAAACATATTTAAAAAAATATTTAGATAGATATATATAAAAATATCTGATCAAGCTGGGTCGTCTTATATTCTTGTTTTACATTTAAAGTGGTATTCATCAACAAGAGTTGTTTTTTGTTGCAGCAAACGGCCAGTGGAACCCTTGGGGTCCCTGGAGTGGCTGCTCCAAGTCCTGTGATGGTGGATGGCAGAGGCGAACTCGGGTGTGTCAGGGAGCGGCGACGACCGGGCATCAGTGTGATGGCAACAAGGAAGAAGTCAGGAAGTGCAGCGACCAACGCTGTCCAGGTGAGCTAAAATACTTTAAAACAAGGGTGTTCAAACCATGGCCCGCAGGCGGGTTGCCAGCGAGACAGTACATGTTCAATGATCATTTTGACCTAAGCAGTGTATCCATATCATATGTAAATATCCACTGGTGTAATTGCTGCAATTGTTTCCCCCTCTGGAGATCATCTCAAGTGACACTGCCATTAATAGTAATTCTGAGGAAATGCAGTACATCATGTAACTATATGACCCAATCCAAACAACCTACCCTAGTCACCGTGCAGAAAAAAACAAAATCAACTAGCACAAAAAATCAACAAACATGGTCACACATAACATAAACTTCTCATTGAACTGTGTGGATATTATAAAAATCCATCCAATCAACATAAAAACAATCAAAATGACACCCCTTTAAATCCATTACAAGAGATGATGGGAAAAAGCAAAACACTCTCCCCACACTTATGACAATTTTAAGGAGTTGTCAAAGAAATAAACAAGGTAGAAGTTGAACTTTCACATACTCTTAATAACTAATTATAATAATTAATAATTATATATTAACATGTGTATATATATATATATATATATATATATATATATATATATATATATATATATATATATATATATATATATATATATACAGTATATATGTGTATATATATATATATATATATATATATATATATATATATATATATATATATATGTGTGTATATATATACTGTATATATATATATATATTTATATATTCATATATATATATATATATATATATATATATATATATATATATATATATATATATATATATATATATATATATATATATATATATATATATATATATATATAGTCGAGGTTTCTGTGGTTTAACCGTTATACAGTTCTCAATACCGGGGTAGAGCAGAATATACGTTAGGTCAGGAAAAAACACAGAGGCCATCCCGACAAGCCTGTTTTGCAGGTTTCCCTGCTCTTCAGGGGATTTTTATTTTTTTTAATTTAAAAACCCCTTGAAGAGCAGGGAAACCTGCGAAACAGGCTTGTAGGGATGAAATAGCCTCTGTTTTTTTTCCGACCTAATGTGTGTATATATATATATATATATATATATATATATGTTACTTTGCATGCAGTACAAATGCGGCCCCCCTGTCAAAAAGTTTGGACACCCATGCTTTAGAATATTTCTTTTAAAATGAATCTTCACTTTGTTGGTAATTGTGCCCAACATCCACAATTCCTATGTTATTCTAGACAAGAACACGTTTTCCCCTTTTTTGTGCAGTCTAAATATTGAAAAACTGCTAGTACGAGGCGGCTAACCATGCAAGTAATAGGATTCATCTATTCCACCTATAAAACCCTCTGGAAAAAAAACATCCAACAAAGCTCCATTTACATGCTGCGACCTGCATATTAACGAAGCGATATGATTCTTGTAAGAGCTAACACTTTTCTGGCACTCACACTGCTCCTCCGAACACTGGCGAGTAGCTAGCTATTATAGATAGCTTGAGTTGCAAATAAGGTTGATTGCGACCCGCCATAAATTAAAGTAGAAGAAGGAGCTTGAGCTGCTTCCGCTGCTGTATTTTCTTTGAGTTAAGAATTGTTGATGGTAGATTATGAATCGTGCATCTCACCTGTGTAGTAGAAGGTTGTGGCAACAAGCCAGGAAGTTCGGTCAACTTTGAAAATCCACACGCTACCATCTTGATACTCTATGGCTCTCAACAATAGGAACACAACATTAAACTTGACAACATCGCTGAGACACATTTTTTATCTAAAGCTCAAGGAGAGCACAAGTGCTGAAAGATACAACAATCCCAACAGTTGGCATACAAGTGAGAGCGGACATTGTAAGTCACTGTCTTATGTTCTTGTTTGAATTGATGGTTACCGTTGCTATGTACTCTGTGAAATCAATGCACCTAGGATGATTACAGTAATGAATAAAATGAACAAGATACTGTAACTATTACATGTTATCGTAGATGTCCCTGTTACTAAAATACATACATACTCACAGCTTGTATATACAGTATAACAGTGTTGGAGGTTTTTGGATGGGTTCTAGAGGGATTTATAGGCGGAATAGATCATATCCCTATAACCTGCATTGTTAGCCGCCTCTTACTAACAGTTTTTTATATTTAGAATGTATAGACAAGGGAAATACATGTTCTTGTCTCGCATAGCGATCGTGAATAATGGTCAAAATCCCCATCCCTCCCCCCCCAAAAAAGTGCAGTTCCCCCTTGAAGATATTACACTGAAAATAATAGCATTCACATTATGAATTGCAGGTATCTCAATCAACGTTTTCGATAGATGCGCATTTGTGATTTCCATGTCTAATATCGGTTGGGTTGAGTTATGTTCTTTTATTGGTTTATTCCAAACTGCTCAAATTTCTAAAAGTTTGCAAATAAACATAATTTACAGTGAGGGGTGAATAATTACAACGCTTATTTGACAGTTCAAAAGTTGTAATTGTTGACAGGCCCTGACCTGTAAGTCTAGTTTGAGCCACAGGAGGCGCCAGTGAGACATGGAGGCATCTAGTCTGCGCTACAATCAGACAAAGTAGAAAGTTAGACAAAACTGGCTGCACCTAACCCAGCGGTCGGCAACCCAAAATATTGGACCAAAAATACAAATAAAAAAATCTGTCTGGAGCCGCAAAAAATTAAAAGTCTTATATAAGTGTTATCATATATTAGCTATATTAGCTGTATTAGCCTACTATCAAAGGCTGACGCAAATCTGCGTTGACAGAAATGTTGAAATGTAATATTTATTCTACACATTTTTACAACATTGGAAAACTTTAGTAAAATGGTGGCTGCTCAAAGGGTGTGATAACTCCTGAAAATTACTGGTTTAGAATGGCCAAAAGTATAGATGTGTGTGTCTAACTTAAAGGAAACGGCAGGATGTCTTCTTCTAATTGATTTATTACAATATTTGCGAGCTGGGTAACATTTGCTGTGGTCTGGAACAACATGGCACAAAATCCATCAGAAATTCAGCCAATATTACATACAGATAATGTGTCATGAGACATGCAAATATAAATTAAATACACAGAGGACATAAGTAAAATAAATTAAATGAGGCATAATGACGCAATATGTACATACAGCTAGCCTAAATAGCATGTTAGCATTGATTAGCTTGCAGTCATGCACTGACCAAATATGCCTGATTAGCACTCCAACAAGTCAATAACATCAACAAAGCTCACCTTTGTGCATTCACACACAGCATAAAAAGTTTGGTGGACAAAATGAGACAAAGAAGAAGTGGCATAAAACACGTCTTTCAGTGGCAGCATCGGAGAAAGTAGTACATGTAAACAAACAAAATGGTGAGTTCAAGGATTGCTGAAATTAGTAGGACAAAACGGTGCTCGCCAAATACTCTCATCAGTGAAGCATGTATAACATAATCAGTGGGATTTCTAACAATTAGGAAGGTTTGTGTCATGTTTGTTCTCCTACAGAAAATATATTAAAACATGGGGCTCGAGAGCCGCGGGTCGCTGACCCCCGACCTAACCAGTAGTGATGTGCGATACCACTGGTTTTCTTTTTGATCCGAGACCGAGT
This sequence comes from Entelurus aequoreus, assembly GCF_033978785.1. Taxonomy (NCBI): domain Eukaryota; kingdom Metazoa; phylum Chordata; class Actinopteri; order Syngnathiformes; family Syngnathidae; genus Entelurus; species Entelurus aequoreus. The sequence continues at coordinate 21,103,984 of NC_084739.1, forward strand.
AAAATTCACCGATACCATATGCTAACATACCTAATATGTGTGTTAAAATTTTAAAAGTTGTGTATTTCAAATAATGACATGTCTGATAGCATAAAGAATACAAGACCAAGTTATTCATTTATTTTAAACACACGTGAAAAAAATATAGTTGATACGGTTTTTACAGGGGAAGAAGACGGCACAGACAGCAGGGACGTCGTTTAACTCTATATGTATTTATATACAACAATATGAAGTGTGAACTAACCCAAATATGTGTATGGTGTGCGACTATGTGTGGGAAATAAATGTTGAGTGTTACCAGAAGTGTTGAGCGAGAGGGACAAGGCTGGCTCGGAGGTCCGTGAGCAGGCAGGAAGTCGGGGGCAATAGAGAGGCGTCAAAGTCCGTGTTCAGGTGGGAGTTCGATATCCAAATGGGGCAGCCAGAGAACCAGAGGGGAACACAGTGAGACGAGACACACAGCTCGTAACGCGGGAACGAAGGTATGCTGCTGGAAGACAACAAGGGGGTAGCGAGACCAATCAACACAAAGGGGGAGGAACACAGAGAGAGAGTATGCATATAGCTTGTAGAATTTCGGTACAGGAACAGGTAGCTATGTTCTGGCCCAGGATGCAGGTTCGCACTGGCTTAAGAAGGCAGGTCTTCTCATCAGCGACAGGTGCGTTGATTGCAGATGATTTAATGCAGCCTCTTGCTGTAGCCGGAGTGGAGCGCGCCTGGCGCACTCTTGGAGGTGCGCCCAGCGCAGCGCCCAGCGCAGCGCACAGATGAATGCACACTGGTGTGCGCCCGGGCCGTGACAATAGTCAAGCTAATAAAAGTGAAAAGTAGGACACAATCACACAAAGTAGACAAAAATAGTTTGTCAAACCATTAAAAAGGATTAAAATAAACATATTATTAGAACTATCATTGGCATAAAAACTAATGAACAATTCAGTTAAATTTCAGTTAAAATACTGAGCATGTAAATAACGGGCAACAAAAGCATCCAACATTGACACATTGCCTCCCTGACAGTTACAAAATGTCACATTTGTGTAAATTAAAGCAAGAGTATGCTAGAATGAGTGCAGAACAACAGTTTGTCCACATTGATAGATTGGTACTGCTCAACTTGGACTTCTTGTTTTTTTCTGTGCAATGGCAAGAAATGCTTGCATCATGCAGGAAATACTGGGGTGTGTTTTTTCATCGATATAAACACGGTTGTGTGACTTTGTATTTCAGCACCTTATGAGATTTGTCCCGAGGACTACGCCGTGTCAGTGGTGTGGCGACGTACACCTTCGGGAGAACTGGCCTTTAACAGATGTCCACCAAATGCCACAGGTAAAGACGAGCAATGTTGCTGTTTTATTTCTCTCTGGTTGTCCCCGATTAATTCCTAAGCCGTGCCGTGTCTACATAATCTCACCACAGGCCTCATGATAACAAGACCTGCACTGCAGTGTAGATAAAAAAAACCGGCAGACCTTTTTGTTCTACAAGTTTATTGCCTAATCCTTGCTAAATTTGCAAAACACAGTGACAGTAAAACTAAACCCGGTGCCAGAATTCGAGTGCCAAAGGAGAAAGTCCTCATTCCATCATCCCGATTCAAAGCACAGTGTAACTCTTGGCTGCACCTGTCAGATTTTTGCTCAGGCTGTGACTCATTGTATTGGATTGTTGCAGAGAAAAAAAAATACTGAAGTATATTTTTAGACACACACATTCTTAATCTTAATTGTGTGATAGATGAGACACCGCCACCTAGTATTGTGTATGAAATTTAAAGTAGAGATAGGATTTATGGCTCTTTGAAAGGAGCTTTTTAAAGCTTTTTTAAAGTTTTAGTTTAAAAAACAAACAAAAAAAAAAACAATCCAGAGTAGCAGTTATTAGATATGATGTGGATCAGAATAAGGTACATTTACATCTTTTTGGTGGGAATTATTCAATATATATATATATATATATATATATATATATATATATATATATATATATATATATATATATATATATATATATATATATATATATATATATATATATATATATATATATATATATAAACTATAGGACATATTAAAAATGTAAATACAAAACTGTGCTGCCCTACCTGGTGTGTGTATGCTTGAAATTAATTTAAGGGGAAATTGAAAAAAAAAATACAATATTTTGCAAAGGTTTGTTTATTCCAGCAATTTGATTTACAAGGTGAAACTAATATATATTATTTTGCCAACATCACATCCATAATATAAAGATGTATGCAAAATAGGCTATAAAGACACTATTTTAAGGGGTACTATTATACAAAATAGTATTATTGTTAGCATGGCATACAGTGAAATTACTTCAAGGGTATTAAAAACTTTTTAAAAATTTAAAATTTCGGAATTTTGATTTGTGAAAATGTTTTTTAGTTTACTTTAGTACCCACGCCGAATAGATTACCTTTAAATATGTTGTTTGCTAATTACGTTTTTTACATGTCACACTCCTTTTGTAAGATTTTGGACGATCTTATAGTATTTGAAATAAAAAGTATAACTGGGTGAAACATAGTACCCATCCAGCCATCCATTTTCTACCGCTTGTCCCTCTTGGGGTCGCGGGGATGCTGGAGCCTATCCCAGCTGCATTCAGGTGGAAGGCGGGCTACACCCTGGCCTTGTAGCATTATAAATCCTAGGTTGTGGCCTTCGAGTGCATTACTTAGCTGTGACCTGGGCAATTAAATGCACCCAATTATAATCCGCACCCACCTAATCTTTGGACTGATTTAATTTTGTACATATATTGGCCGCACAAGTCTATAAGTAACAGTTGTACACATTAAAACACAACATATTTCACGCAGGTGCTTGTGCTCTTTCACAAAATCAACAAAGGACGGTGCCTGTAATGCGACTTGCAGTAGTCTACCAGGAGAGTTCATTGAGCACGGTCTTCGTCTTTGTCCTCCCCCTGTGCGCTGAAATTGCTGAAGTGGTCTTCTTCAGTGTGCGGCGATCTTGGCTTGTTGGGGATCATTAGTGGTGATGGGTTTTCGTTCCGTGCAGCGGCTATTTCCTTTTTCGAGGGCCAGGTCGGTCGCCTTTGGCTTTGGGGCAGCGTTGTGTGCATTTTGTCGTGTTTTCTCCACGATGAGGGTGAGTCCATAACATGCCAAATGGCTAACTGAAAGATTGTGTGAGTGCATTTGATTCAGTGTGAACAATTTTGATTGGTCCATCTTGTCCTGTTTTGCAATTTATTTTGTCTGTTGTGACGAGGCAGAATTTGTTTTATAAAAAAAAGTAGCCTCTTATAGTTCAGTAAATATATTTTATTTTATTTGTTTGAGGTTTTTCATAATTCACACTCATTTTATAAGATTGTGTACAATCTTATTTTAATATATATTTTTTGCTGGGTAAAACATAATAAATATAATGTCAGCATTAAAGATCCATAACTTTGGAGTGCATTACTTAGCTGTGACCAGATGAGGCGCTGTTGATTCTCAACTCGGAGAAAAATGAAAGAATTTGACATTTGGTTTTTACTTTTCCTCGCAACTACTTTATGAAATGTAGTCAAATGTCCATCTCTATCACAAAATATATTTTTTTGACCTGCATTTAGATAATCTTATCATGAAAGCTTTACTATTTTTGTCAATTTGATAAAAAAAAATTGCAACATCTTTGTGGTAGTCAATATAAAAGGACATAGCTCGGTTGGTAGAGTGGCCGTGCCAGCAACTTGAGGGTTCCAGGTTCGATCCCCGCTTCCACCATCCTAGTCACTGCCCTTGTGTCCTTGGGCAAGACACTTTACCCACCTGCTACCAGTGCCACCCACACTGGTTTAAATGTAACTTAGATATTGGGTTTCACTATGTAAAAGCGCTTTGAGTCACTAGAGAAAAGCGCTATATAAATATAATTCACTTCACTTCACAATTGAATACACAGGAGGTTTGTGTGTGACTATTACCTCAAATTTGGCGCATCACTTGACCTTAAATGCCCGTGTAATGGATGGACTGGTGCAATGATAAAAGGCTAAAACAAAGGGAGCAGACATATTTCATGCTTAAACTATGTTGGCACTTGAAAAAAGGCCATGATGGAGGATAGTTCAGGTCAGGTCAAGTTTGTTTGTAAAGCGATTAATCACAGTTTTGTAAAGGCCGCGTTGTGCAACAATGAACGGACTTGAACCTTTCCCACCTTTTTTGTTTTGTATTTTAAATGGAGGTCAAACTATGCAAAAGGACACCACAATTAGCCTTCTTCCTTCCCTCCAGGATAGTCAAACTGCTGATACGGATTTAACAAAGATGCAATATTGATCAGCACCGGCAACGCAACAAAGTGTGAGACGGGAATGTAGCGAGACAAGCCGCGGTGACGCGTCCAAATGTGTTAGGGGGCATCGTCGCTTACGCTGTCATCATCAAGGTCATCATGAGAACAGCAGCCGGCATCAGCGCCGCCTCACCCATCATGGGTGACAACCGCCACCAGGGGCGAGTCGAGGGGGGTCTGGCTTGGACCTGTGTGGATGCTGGTGCTGCAATGTGGAAAGACAGGTGGACTCAAGTGCAGGAGCTTCGCGACAAGAATGTCACTTTGTATTTGAACGAGGCAAAAGTGCATGAGTTTCATTTCAGCGGGAAGAGAAACGCATGCAGGATGACAGATACAAAGCCCGGCAACTAATAAAAGTGGAGCTCATCAGCTAACAAGAAACACATTCTTGATGACACAAATGCAAGGCAGCAGCTGAATGGACCAGAAGGACAAAGTTCCTAAATTGGAATGCGATTAAATTCCTGATACAACAAAATGTAATTCCTCCATCTTAGTTTAATCTGTCTGAGTCTCCTATATTCGCCCTGTGTGTGGTGTACGAGAGCAAATAACTTTTAACGGGGTCTGTAAAGTTAAAAAAAAACATGGGCAGTAACAGCTGTGGTGTTTTACAAACTCCTGATCTACAAACCTCAAAACCAGAGAAGTGGGCACGTTGTGTAAATCGTAAATAAAAACAAAATACAATGATTTGCAAATCCTTTTCAACCTATATTCAACTGAATAGACTGCAAAGACAAGATACTTAACGTTTGAACTGGAAATCTTTGTTATTTTTCGCAAATATTAGCTCATTTGGAATTTGATGGCTGCAACATGTTTAAAAAAAAGCTGGCACAAGTGGCAAAAAAAACTGAGAAAGTTGAGGAAGGCTCATCAAACACTTATTTGGAACATCCCACAGGTGAACAGGCTAATTGGGAACAGGTGGGTGCCATGATTGGGTATAAAAGCAGCTTCCATGAAATGCTCAGTCGTTCACAAACAAGGATGGGGCGAGGGTCTCCACTTTGTGTACAAATGCGTGAGCAAATTGTCAAACAGTTTAAGAACCACAATTCTCAGCTAGCTATTTCACCGTCTACGGTCTGTAATATCATCAAAAGGTTCAGAGAATCTGGAGAAATCACTGCACGTAAGCGATTAAATTACGGACCTCGGATACCTCAGGCGGTACTGCATCAAAAAGCGACATCAGTGTGTAAAGGATATCACCACATGGGCTCAGGAACACTTCAGAAAACCAATGTCAGTACCGTATTTTTCGGAGTATAAGTCGCTCCGGAGTATAAGTCGCACCGGCCGAAAATGCATAATAAAGAAGGAAAAAAACATATATAAGTCGCACTGAAGTATAAGTCGCATTTTTTGAGGAAATGTATTTGATAAAACCCAACACCAAGAATAGACATTTGAAAGGCAATTTAAAATAAATAAAGAATAGTGAACAACAGGCTGAATAAGTGTACGTTATATGACGCATAAATAACCAACTGTATGTTAACGTAACATATTATGGTAAGAGTCATTCAAATAACTATAACATATAGAACATGCTATACGTTTACCAAACAATCTGTCATTCCTATTCGCTAAATCCGATGAAATCTTATACGTCTAGTCTCTTACAAGAATGAGCTAAATAATATTATTTGATATTTTACGGTAATGTGTTAATAATTTCACACATAAGTCGCTCCTGAGTATAAGTCGCACCCCTGGCCAAACTATGAATTACGGTAACTACAGTTTGTCGCTACATCTGTAAGTGCAAGTTAAAACTCTACTAAGCAAAGCGAAAGCCATTTATCAACAACAGCCAGAAACGCCGCCGGCTTCGCTGGGCTCAAGCTCATCTAAGATGGACTGATGCAAAGTGGATAAATGTTCTGTGGTCTGACGAGTCCACATTTCAAATTGAAACTGTGGACATTGTGTCCTCCGGAACAAAGAAGAAAAGAACCATCCGGATTGTTATAGGTGCAAAGTTCAGAAGCCGGCATCTGTGATGTTATGGGGGTGTATTAGTGCCCAAGGCATGGGTAACTTACACATCTGTGAAGGCACATATATATATATATATATATATATATATATATATATATATATATATATATATATATATATATATATATATATATATATATATATATATATATATATATCAATTCCCAGTACCTGGAAATCAATTCTGGTACTCAAAAATAAAAACATTTTGTGCTTCTGTGTGTGTTAATAAGTGTCAGTTGTTTAATATTAAATCTCACTTTTAATATAATGTTAACAAATGAACTGATTGTAATGAGTCTGTTGTCCATTTGTTATATCTTTTATTTTTACATTTCTGAGTATCATTTGCAAGTATTATATAGTAGACTTTGCATGCAGTGGCAATTCCAAGACACATTAGACGGCAGTAGTGTATAGTCTATGGTGCGTTGTCTAGCTAGGAAGTAGTCTTTGCATATGAAGCTGAATTTATGTCTATTTTATGCTGTGCCCTACAAAGTGTTCATACTTTTAAGTATTGTATTTATTATAAACTAGATATTTGATCATTACATACCGGTAAATATTTGTTGTAGTTTTCATTTTCAAATTTCAAATTTGGGGCTGTTGAAATGCCCATGTAAATTTGCTGATTCTAATCAGGAGCATGTCTATGGGAAATTCAATGTCAATTCGCATCAAGCCAGTGCATTTTGGAAAAGTGGAACCGTACATTACAGTCAAGCATTTTCAATCAGGCATATTTGCTTTGTTGGCATGGACAATTGCAATATTTCCTAGAGGCTAGAGTGACTGTTTCTCAGCCAAGTGTTTGGGCAGGTGCTTAGTCTACAACAGGGCTAACGTCATGAGCAACAAAGGTATTGAATTATGACACTATTTGGTTACATGTGAATCGACACCCGGAAGCACCAACATAATTCGTCAATGCCTATAAAAGTATGAAATTCAGTACTAATCCCCAGCTTTTTTTCACGTGCCCTCCAAATATTTAATTCAATGAAATGATTAAAATGCCATGTAAAATTTGTTTCAAAATGTATGACTATTTGCAAGGTTATGTGAGACCATTTACGATACATTGTTAGCGCATGTATCCAAAAACTACGTAGCGCACACACAAAATGTTGTTCAGTTTCCTTTTTTGGTTTAGTTTTATGTTTAGTTTCACTGCACAAGGACCGAGGAAAAAAACCTGTGATATTGTCCATTATAGTCCATGTGCATCGGGTTCAAATTGGGCAGTAACCCATCAAATCCACCCAATGGAGCTATGGTAATAATCTATCAATCAATCAAAGTTTATTTATAAAACCCTGTAGAGGTTGCCCTCTAGTGGGTTCTTCGGACCACCACACACTGCCAGGAGAGCCCGGAATTCAGGGTATAACACTGTTTTATTTTTCATCAAATAGTGCAAGTCTTTTGCTTTACAGCAAACTGTCTTTCTCTCCTGCGTCCATTCAGCAGCACCTCCAACTCCAACTACGTCTCTCATTCCTGCTGCTGCTAATAAAGGCGACAGGTGATTAGATAACAAGCCCCACCTGGGCCATCTACGCACTTGTCGCTGTCTTCGAGGCCGGTCCTGGCACACCTCGTTCCACGGCAGGCCCGCAGGCCACGCCCCCCTCCACAAGCTCTAAATCACAAGTGTCTCAAAGGGCTCGGCTCAGATCCCACATCAGGGCAAGAAAAAAACTCAACCCAATGGGATACAATGAGAAACTTAGGAGGGGACCGCAGATGTGGGGACCCCCCTCCCTGGGCGACCGGTGCAATGGACGTTGAGGGGATTTAGTTAATAGCGTGAGAGTCCATTCCATAGTGGGACCAGCAGGGAATCATCTTGAGTGGAGACAAGTAAGCAGCGCAGAGACGTCCCCAACTGTTGCACAGATGAGTGGTCCACCCCGAGTCCTGACATTGAACAGCCAGCGCGTCATCTGTGGTCACCTAATAACCTCTCCACGCAGGAGAGGGGGGCAGAGCAGAAAAGTGACGGCAGATCAACTGGTCTAAAAGAGGGGTCTATTTAAAGGCTAGTGTGTACAAACTAGTTTTAAGATGGGACTTAAATGCTTCTACTGGGGTAGCATCTCTTGCTGTTACCGAAAAAGGGTAGTTGAAGAATACTGTCCACAGTGATTATCTTTTTTTCAAATCAAGACTCAAGCCAGCATGTTCAGTGCTCTACACTGAGTGACATTCTCCTTTAAGTTTTTTCCTCGTTTGTTTTCGGGTTGGGGAGGTGGGGAGGATGACACCCCTGTTATGTGAGCACACTTTGTCTCTTGGCCGGTGCTTTTGTCAGCAAGACTCCCGAGATGATTAGCTGATCAATGAATGGCATCTTGCTGGGGAGAAAAAGTCTTCTTTTGGCAGCCCATTTTGGTCATTTACCACTGACTGTGGTGCCTTCGGAACGTCTTGACATTTGATATAAATCTTTTTGGAAAAGGTTTCAATCAGTGTATCCAGGATGCTTGGAAGGCTCCCTCCTCCCCTTGACATTGACAAACGCCTAAAGAGTGATAAGACGCAGTTGGAAACAGGATTTCTTTTTTTTCTTTCTTTTTTTAAGTAACACAAATCCGCTTCTTATACTGCATACCCTGCTCAGGGTGGAAGGCAACCGACATCCTGAACAAACTGACAGCTGCGTTAGAACCACTACATTAACAATATTTTTTTTTTTTCACGTTCCTGTCTGCTTTGTTTCATGCTAAAACTACAAATTAGGTCGCTCGTCGGGAAGAAATTTGAGGGCAATTACTGCAACATAACTTGAAGCTATTAAACTCTTCACAGGTTAATTCTCCCAAAAGCTCTCATGTACCCTGAGCAAAGAGGCTAAATGAAACCTCTCGCATTGAGATAGTCGGGTTGTTAATCTGCAAAAGGAAGCCTTATTGATTTGTATCTATGAAGGTAGTGCAGATCTTAACCGTGACCATATATGACCTCTACGTTGCATTGTGACTCAGTTTTAAAATTGGTGCTTTCATTACGTGCTCTTTACACAATTAAGTAACACTGACCTTGGACTACGTTGAATATTTTCTTTTTATTATTATTCAGCTACTTGACAGCGTTGTTTCTAACATGTTTTGCATACACTTGAAAGGATTCAGGCTTTTCACATCAATACAACGCTGCCTTTGGCAACTTTTATCTTCCTAGTATGAATTCATCAAAACAGGTTAGGGGTCAACAAGAGGCCAAAACATCCTTTTTTTAAATAGTGATAGACATGCCCTTACCCTTTTCTAATAGAAAAACAAGATGTACTGTAAAGTCACTCCACACTGCAAAAATGTACCCAAGAAACTACGGCAAGTAATTGTTAAACAGCAACAAGAAAACACAGTAGAATCCAAAATAGTTAATCACAGTAGTAAATGCAGTGGATTCCTGCAGACCTATAAATATATAACCTCAATGACTATGCTTATAATACGTAGAAAACACATGACTTTACTGTGAAATATTACAAAACCACACAATGCATTTGCAAATACTGTAATGTCACAAGCATGTGTTGTATATATGATGGTCGTGTGATGGGTGATGAGCCAAGGAGACGCCAAGAGGAATCGTCGAACAAAAAGGTTCATTTTGTTTCAGCGAGCCTCGGACTAGAGTTGCAACTCTAGGAGAAGAAGTGCCAGATCTATTAATTCTGCTGTCTTGTCGGAACATTGTGTTTAAGCACCATTTCTTATAGACCCCCTCAAATCTTGATGCCGATCAGTCTGGCCAACACACCAGTTTATTTACTTGAGAGTCAACCTGTGATGATTTGGGTCCGGTGACCTCCGAGCCCTATCCTCTGTCCCTTTGTGTGGAACTTAAACCAGATGTTGCTAAGGTCTTTAATCTTCTTTTCTAAACCCGACACCTACACTACCGTTCAAAAGTTTGGGGTCACCCAAACAATTTTGTGGAATAGCCTTCATTTCTAAAAATAAGAATAGACTGTCGAGTTTCAGATGAAAGTTCTCTTTTTCTGGCCATTTTGAGCGTTTAATTGACCCCACAAATGTGATGCTCCAGAAACTCAATCTGCTCAAAGGAAGGTCAGTTTTGTAACTTCTGTAACGAGCTAAACTGTTTTCAGATGTGTGAACATGATTGCACAAGGGTTTTCTAATCATCAATTAGCCTTCTGAGCCAATGAGCAAACACATTGTACCATTAGAACACTGGAGTGATAGTTACTGGAAATGGGCCTCTATACACCTATATAAATATTGCACCAAAAACCAGACATTTGCAGCTAGAATAGTCATTTACCACATTAGCAATGTATAGAGTGTATGTCTTTAAAGTTAAGACTAGTTTAAAGTTATCTTCATTGAAAAGTACAGTGCTTTTCCTTCAAAAATAAGGACATTTCAATGTGACCCAAAACTTTTGAACAGTAGTGTACATTCTTGTGATTCCCTCTTCCTTGGGAATTCTCCGAAGGTCAGGGATGGACATGTGCACTTTGACCTTAGAAGAAAACTCTTTTTAACGGATTATGTGACCAACTGCAAACACAAGCTACTTCCAATCCTATCAGAAAATTACACCTGATAAAATTAACCCCACATGCAAATACTCTAAGATTTATTATATTATTATTATGTCTAAATTAAAGATTTAGCGCTTTGTACATTTACATTTACAGCATACCATAATTGTTTTTGGGGTTTGTGTTAAAGCATTAGCCTAGTTAACTTTTGGCTAACAACATGATTTCTTGTATTTTGTGGCGAGTCTTTTCAGACATTGAGAGGTTATGTCGATGTGCTTCATTGTAAACCGCATGGAAATGAACCATGCTGTGTTTTTAAGTGTGTAGGAACTGGTTGCAAGTAGCTATTTAACAGTTACGGAGCATTTCAAGGTTTATTTTTATCAGCTCGCTAAATTGCGGAATTAAGGCCATGTTGTGAGTTGTCCAGTGAAAGGTTGTACAAATACTTTTAAGTTAAAATCCCCATGTGCCGCTCACATGTCTCGGAAACACAAGCATTTTGCAGATACTAGTAGTGGTGTCAGGGCAGCACAGTGACGCAGTAGTTAACGCTCCTCATGCCCTCACACTGAGGAGGTCCTGGGAACGATTCCTGGGTTTGGGGTCGTTCTGTGTTCCCTCCAAGTATTTCGGCTTCCTCTCACTGTCTAAAGATATGCACCCGGGGATAGGCTGGTTGACAACATTAAAATTGGCCCTAATTTGTTTTACTGTGAAATCCTGGCACCCACAGCTGCCATTATTCTACTGTAAATGTTATAGTTTTTTAGGTTAACAAATGATCCGTTTTTTTCATAATAATTTACCCTAAGCAAAAACAGCTAACTGTAAAATTATTGAATTCTACATCAACATACTGTAATGTCTGGAACATTGTGACTGTATTTTTTACGGTGAATTCCTGGCAACCACAGCTGCCGGTATTTTGCCGTAAATTGTGCATTTTTTTTTTTTTTACAGTGCAGATTTTTTGCATGCGCTTTAAATTGATGATTATGTTAAAAAAAAAAGTTAAAGTACCAATGATTGTCACACACACTAGGTGTGGCGAAATTATTCTCTGCATTTGACCCATCACCCTTGATTACCCCCTGGGAGGTGAGGGGAGCAGTGAGCAGCAGTGGTGGCCGCGCCCGGGAATCATTTTTGGTGATTTAACCCCCCAATTCCAACCCTTGATCCTAAAATGGTTGTGCTTCCCAGCCATTGGCAGTTGCGTCATTCGGTTTTCAAGGGGACTTATGATGATTGTAATCTACATGTGAAACACTTCCTTTTGGTCTAGATCAGGGGCTCTTAGTCTTTTTGACCTTGGGGCCAAACTTTTCCTCGATAGAGGGGCCTGAGACCCACTAAAATATTAACACTGAGTTAGTAATCTTACTCTTAATTTGTATCACATTCAGGGCTTATATCTAAACTACTTACAAGTTTACAGGTTAATCACATAGATTATTAAGGTTTAGGTCAGGTTTATTATAAAAGTAAATACTAATCAAATATACTGGAATAGATAAGATTCATAAAAACTGATGAAAAATAAATATACATACAATTTACGCAGTGCTAAAGTAAATACATTGTAATTTTTAATTATATAAAAAAAACTATATATACGTTTCTTAGATAAAGTGCCATTAAAATTGAAGTGCAAATGAAAATACAGCTTCACCCCGTTAGTCATATTTTTTGTGCTTAAGAAACTTCTCTATGACTTTGGTTCCAGACTTCTTCTATTTGTTTGAGATTATCATTACTGCCACAGGTGGTGGGAAAATGTATTACAACTGAGTTCCCATATGGACCACGCCTGAGAAACAGATATTTTTTGGCAGTCCTCTCGGTGGTGCATGCTGTCCAGCAATGGGCCCAGGCCCGATGGTTAAACACTGGTCTGGATAATATGTCTTGGATATGCTTTGGTGTAAATTTTGCATAAATCGTGCTCCACGGTCACTTTTATAACACGTTTTTGGAATCTGCCTGCAAGATGTTCGATTCTGGAGGCGTTCCCAGGTTGCAAATGAAACCACGTCCCATGCTCTCCAAAAGTATCAACATTTGTCTGTGGAAAATGTACAATTTAAATATATATCTTGAAGTTTGTCACTGCTATATTTTTCTAGACACAGTCAAAAATAAACTTCATAAACTTTATGAAGATTCAGTAAAGATTCATAGGTCACCAAATTAGGTACACCGATTCAGACTCTGCATAAAAAAACTGCTTTTAGCAGCTTTTATGTCACTGCATGTCGCATTATTATTATGCGCAAGATTTGGTGAAAATTACACTTTATCCTACATTTTTTTCTGTTTCCTCATAGCCTCTGGCTGAGAGCTTGTTTCATGTCGAAATACAGTCGTGGTCAAAAGTTTACATATACTTGTGAAGGACATAATGTATACTTTTGACCCAGCAGATTTGGTCACATTTTCAGTAGACCCATAATAAATTCATAAAAGAGCCAAACTTCATGTATGTTTTTTGTGACCAACAACTATGTGCTCCAATCACTCTATCACAAAAAAATAAGAGTTGTAGAAATTATAGGAACCTCCAGACAACCATGACATTATGTTCTTTACAAGTATATGTAAACTTTTGACCACGACTGTAAGTATGTCCATCTCGCTGTGACAACACGACTCATCCTGATGAGGCATTTAAAACTGCAACCAAGCTCAGGCCCAGATGCATGAACCTCATGATTTGACAGGTTAGCATCGTTTAACTCAAATATCCAACATTATAACAACATCTATAAGACATAAAAAAACAAAAAAATTATCTTAGCCCCTACCCCTCCCCGCCCTTCCCCGTTAAGCTAATAAAAGTCATACTTTGTACTTCATTACTGTGCTCATTAGAAATAGTTGGTAAAATGTAAATTTTACTCTATTCAAACACAGTGTTACTGTTCAAACCGTGTGTAATGTTACAGTGGGCAAAATATTAAATAATATTGTTAAATAAAGTTAAAGTACCACTGATAGTCACACACACACACTGGGTGTGGTGAAATTAACCTCTGCATTTGACCCATACCCTGGGAGGTGAGGGGAGCAGTGAGCAGCAGCGATGGCCACGCTCAGGAATAATTTTAGTAATTTAAACCCCATTTCCAACCCTAAATGCTGAGTGCCAAGCAGGGAGGTAATAAGTCCCATTTGTATAGTCTTTGGTATGACTCGGCCGGGGTTTGAACTCACGACCTACCGATCTCAGGGCAGACACTCTAACCACAAGGCCACTGAGCAGGTTTAATAATACCTCTGCCCTGTTTTTAATGCATACTAAGTTCTACTACGGTACTGTATTTTAATGTTGGTCATTATGGTGGTACTTAGAGAGCCACTTGGCGAAAAAAGTTTGAAAACCGCTGACCTAGAGTGACAGTGGTGATGGCCAATCACATGTTGGCATAAAACTGCATATCCAAGCAATGAAAAAAGGAAACAACTTGACTTGTCTCCTGTCATTGTAGCATATTTTGGACAGTATAGGGTGCAGTCGTCCAAAACCGCCTTTTGGCAAAAGTTCAGAGGACATGTCTCCCTTTTCAACCCCCCAGATGACCTTCTTGCTCGTTTCTTCTGTAATTGTCCACTTTGTGTGTTTCAAATGATCACTCATGCAGGCACAATACAAGCTGGGTTGCAACTTGCAAGGGAAAACATGGCCTGGGTTTTCAGTGATGTTGGCGTTCTCGACATGAACAAGTGGAACGGATTTATAATGACGACCTCTCCACCGTTCCACTGTGGTTATATTTAAGTAAAGAATGTCCATTTTTTTAGGATAAGACTGGATAGATTTGTATTTATTCAACAATGGAGAAAAGTTGTGGTTGCAATGCAGGATTTACATGCAAAAGTAAAATGTAATAACAAACTAAAAATGTGTAATAACTAATACATACTGTGCATTAAAAATGTGCACTATGTAGAGATAAATAATAAAAGAAAAGTCTTAACACCCATATTGCACAATTAGCTTAAGTTTTTTCACAATAACAAAAAAGTAGTTTACAGTTATCACATAAGTATTGTAAAATCTCATAGCTGTAGGTAGGGAAGACCTGTGGTAGCGCTTCTCCCTGCACTGTGGATCTAACAGTCGGTTGCTGAAGGAGCTACTCAGGGCCTCTACGGAGTCGTGCATGGGGTGAGAGGGGTTGGATGTCAAGTTCCACAACATCCAACTGTATTGACAGTTTAGTTAAGAAACATATTCATTATTAATTTAGTTAATTTATTTTAGTTTAACATATTTTTTATACCATATTTTACGGACCATAGATTGCACTGCTGTATAGGCCGCACCCACAAAATGTAACAAAAAAAAAACATGTATTTCCATATATAGGCCGCATCGGACTACAAGTGGCAGATGTATATTAATGAGTTAGTTACGCAGAAATATTTTGTAAATATTTCTCTATATACTTTAATTATTTCCAAACGGCAGTAAAACGGCTGATCAAACAAAACAGAAGTCATCGTCACGGACCCACGAGCTGCAAAAGCTAGCTTTCTAATCAGCTAAACAGACTTAATAACTCCACGATGACGTTTTGGTGAATTTACAGAGGAATTTGTGAAACTGAAACAATTTAAAAAAAATACAATTGTAATTGAATAGACACTCACAAACGTGTTAGCATAATAGGTAAAGCTAGCAACGCTATATTCATTACATTAAGATGGCACATACAGGTCAACTCATGGGACGATTTAGAAAGTAAGAATTGTCTTAGTTGTTTTGTGAAACTTACAAAAGATGCTTGACGGGATGAATGAAGAATCCATATGAGTAGAAACGCTATGGACGGCTAGAAGATGAAACAGCACTTTTACTTCCGGTGAAAGGACACTGCAGCAACTGCAGTGAGCAAACTCATCCGAAAGATGGCGCCGTAGCACAAACAATAACGCACCTTTTCAGTGTGTGTGCTTGGTTTTTTGGAAAGCTATTTGCATGTTCTCCCCATGACTGCGTGGGTCCCCTCTGGGTACTCTGGCTTCCTCCCACCTCCAAAGACATGCACCGGGGGATAGGTTGATTGGCAACACTAAATTGGCCCTAGTGTGTGAATGTGAGTGTGAATGTTGTCTGTCTATCTGTGTTGGCCCTGTGATGAGGTGGCGACTTGTCCGGGGTGTGCCCCGCCTTCCGCCCCAATGCAGCTGAGATAGGCTCCAGCACCCCCCGTGACCCCGAAAGGGATAAGCGGTAGAAAATGGATGGATGGATATTTGCATTATGGCCGTAAGCGAAGAAAAATCCATCAATCAACCACACTGTTTTATAAGCCGCAGGGTTCAAAGTGTAGGAAACAAAAGTAGCAGCTTATAGTCCGAAATGTACGGTGCATTTTATTTTTAATCAGTTATTCATGAGTCGCTTCTTATGCCGTGTATTTGGTTCGACCTCATTTTTCTAGTCAGCCTGACCAATTCAGTATTAATATTTGAGTGGGCCCGGGTTTTTGACTGATTGAGAAGTTTATTGACATCTTAAAGAATTGAATCCATGTATTGCTTTAAAAAGGCAAATGGATGGCACAAAAAGCCAAAAGGCTTGTTTCCATTGTGGTCCATTAAATGTTCATCATATTTGGAGTGGAACAGTTGGGCCCCGAGGTCAAAAAAGGTCAAGAAGCCCTGGTCTCGTGGGCACTCGAGTGTGTTACAGTATGCTATTAACTCATCAGTAATATTCTTTTTTAATTGAATCATTATAAAATGACTGGTCTTGACACCTCCACCTTCTAATGTCTGAGCATGATGCAGAACACTTAGAGCAGTGTTTTTCAACCTTTTTTGAGCCGAGGCACATTTTTTTCATTAGAAAAATACGGAGGCACACCACCAGCAGAAAAGGTTAAACAATGAAATTCCACCAGGTTGTCATGCCTTATTTTGAGTCTGTTGTTGTTTCCTGTGTGTTGTGCTTTAGTTCCTGTCTTGCGCTGTTATTTTGGTGACCCTTCCTGTTTTGTTGGTGTTCTCCTGTAGCAGCTTCATGCCTTCTTTTGAGTGCTATTGCCCGCACCTGCTTTGTTTTCGCAATCAAGACTATTTCAGTTGTGCGTACGCTGTCCTTCTTTGTGGGGACATTGTTGATTGTCATGTCATGTACGGGATGTGCTTTGTGGACGTCGTCTTTGCTCCACACTCTTCAAGTTTTTGCTGTCGTCCAGCATTCTGTGTTTGTTGACTTTGTAGCCAGTTCAGTTTTACTTTTGTTTTACATAGCCATTCCTATGCTTCAGTGCCTTTTCCTAGCGGGACTTGCCTTGTTATTTTTTGGTTTAAGCGTCACATACCTTTTTACCTGCATGCTGTCTCCCGCTGTGCTCTGCATATTGGGATCACGACAAACCATCCTCGACGAGTTCCAACTTCTACAAAGCAATTAACTACCTGCTGCCACCTACTGGTATGGAGTAATTACAAGATTACCCTGCCAAGCTCTACACAGCACAGGCACTAGACAACGGCACATTATTATGATTATTGATTTGCAAAAAATATTGTTTGGACCAATTAGGTGAAGTTGCATAATTTCCCACGGCACACCAGACAATATCTCACGGCACACTAGTGTGCCGCGGCACAGTGGTTGAAAATCACTGACTTAGAGCAATACGTCCCTCTGCAAGATTATATCTGTAAATGCAGACTTTTTGACACAGCTGTTGGATTTTCTAGACTTTGCCGCAGTTGGAGTCAGTGTGCAAAAAACCTACCCTGAGTCTTTCATTTGTGCTTCAGGGGTGACGTTTTTTTTGTGTGTGTGCAGCTTGAGTGTGTGTGTGTGAGCACTGAGCAGATAAGATAGTAGCTGTGGAGAAGGTGGGCGTGCAGGAGGGGTGGCTTTGAGCCCTCTCTCCCTGTGTGTGTGTGTGTGTGTGTGTGTGTGTGTGTGTGTGTGTGTGTGTGTGTGTGTGTGTGTGTGTGTGTGTGTGTGTGTGTGTGTGTGTGTGTGTGTGTGTGTGTGTGTGTGTGTGTGTGTGTGTGTGTGTTGGCGTGTGAAAAAGCGAGAACAAGAACAAGCGATAGCTAAGGTTTAAGCGAGGCACGGACGCCAGGGGAATTGTTTTGTTACTGTGGGAGTTTTCCACGGGATGTCGAGCGGCCGGGTGATCTGTGAAGTGCACTCCAGCAGGTCGACAGCTGGGAAGGTGTGATGTTGGAGCGTCGACGTAGGATGCGCGCGAGGCCCGCGTGGGCGGACATTGGGCGGTTCTGCTATTTCGGGATCGCTGTTCCAGTGCCTGACAGCGACCACAGCAGTGGTGCTGCATGCTCGAATAAACCCTTCCCCGCATGGAGCACTAATAACGCGGGACATGGTGCATATATTACAAGTCACGGGGATCCAGTTTAACTGCTAATACATTCAAATAAGCACTCTCGTCTGTATTGCATAATTGAATGTGCAACATCAAATTTTGATGTTGAGTGATAGGCAGCAGAACTGGACAAAAGGGGACTTTAAATATCTCATGAAAAAAACTAATACGTCTGCCTTCTTTTCTTCCTTCTCCTTCATTTCCTGTTTCCAACATGACTTCTATCCTCCCGTCATTCAACTCTCCTTTGGTCTTAATCCTCCCCCCCTAAATGTTCCACGCCGGCATCTTCATCTCCCTTCTTATCTCCCCCCCCCCCCCTGCCCTGCTGCCACTTCCTCCTCTCCAAATCTGTCGCCGTCCTTCTCTTTTATTTTTTCTGTCTGTCTCTCGCAGGCACGACCAGTCGACGCTGCTCTTTGGATCACCGCGGTATGGCCTTCTGGGAGCCGCCGAGCTATGCCAGATGCATAACAAATGAATTCAGATACTTGCAGCAATCAGTAAGTGCAAAGTCAGCTCCCTCCCACAGCCTTTATTCCCAACGCATTAAAATCCACCCCACGCCCAAAGCATCCGTTCTTGTTGCAGCGTGACCAAACATAGAGGAAAACTGTACCTTTAAGTAATACATTGTTATCACTTTACCGTTTGTTTTGTTGCCATATTGGACACGTTCAGTCCTCCAAAGATGCTGCACTTTTTCTTTACCGAATTTTCCAGATCATAGGGCGCGCCTGATTATAAGGCGCACTGCCGATGAGCATGTCTAGTCAGGTCTATTTTCATATACAAGGTGCACCGCATTATAGGGTGCATTAAAGGGGTCTTTTTTTTTTTTTTCTAAATTGAAAACACTTCCTTGTGGTCTATATAACATGTATTGGTGGTTCTTTGGTCAAAATATTGCATAGATTATGTTTTACAGATCATTTTCAAGCCGCTTTCTGACAGTCGCTTCCGGATGCGCCGTTTTGTGGGCGGTCTTATTTACAAGGCTCACCTTCGGCAGCGTCTTCTCCCTGTCATCTTTGTTGTAGCGGTATAGCGTGCAAGGACGGGAGTGGAAGAAGTGTCAAAAGATGGAGCTAACTGTTTCAATGACATTCAGTCTTTATTTAAATCAATAACAGAGAAGCATCTTCTCATCCGTGGCTCACTAGTGCAATAACAACACCGGCAATATGTCCCGTGACAAACCGTCCGACCGGAACTTTCTAATAACTAGAGTTCCTTGGGTGAATAATATAAACTCACTACACCAGTATGTTTTAGCGCTTTCATACTGACAGATATAAGTAAGAACTTAACACTACTTTATATTACAAATGACAACAGTGGAGGATGAATGTCCCATAAGAAGAAAATAGAAAAAAAGAAGAAGCTTATCGACTAGAAAGGCGGACATGCAAATGTTCAGGATTTATGCAGATCCCAAATACAGTTCAGCAGGTACCAGAAGGTAAGAAAAGTTGGTTTTGCATAATATTGCGAAACAAAACGGCAGATAATATGTCTTACCTTATAAACACGCCATAATAATACTCGTATGTTGAAGCACAGTACAATCCTTCAAGGGGTGCGGCTTCATAGCTTGCCAAAGTTGTACTAAAACATTTTGATAGATTTTTGAGCGCTATGTGTAATTTTCTATATTTTCAAAGGCACAAATACAATTTTGGTGTTGTTTACTTGAGTCATATTGCAGTCTACACGTATCTCTTATGTGTGACTGCCATCATATTGCAGTCTACACGTATCTCTTATGTGTGACTGCCATCTACTGGTCACACTTATCATTTCGGCATGTACCAAATAAAATAGCTTCGAGGTCGGTAAGCACAACTAAAATTATTCCGTACATTAGGCGCACCTTTTTTTTACTTTTATCGATAGAAAATACAGCGTTTACAGTAATCCAGAAGTATGTATGTAAAATACAGTGCATTATTTTTTCCTGTAATTTACTAGGGCAAACACGAGCAGACTCGAGTGTGTTACATTCTCATATGCAGAACACAATTACACACAAATCAAGCGAGTAACTTTTTATCCGTGAATGGAGACCATTTTTCCTGTTAAGGGGATCTAAGAAGATTTCCATCTACTGTACATTTAAAACATGTTCTTGTAGTCTCGATCAGTGGTTCTCAAGTATTTTTTCCGACCAAGTACCGCCTAAGGCAGGGGTGGGCAATTCATTTTTACCGGGGGCCGCATGAGCAACCCGAGCACTGCTGGAGGGCCACACCGACAATATTTCAATTAAATTTTGCTTAAATTATTTTTGATATACCGTAAGATAAATAATAATAATAATAATATTTTCATTTAACCTAACTTATCTTTATACAAAAGCAGATGGCTTTTGATGGTTTTATTTTTAACACTTTCTTACACAACACTTCCTGATGTATAATACAATGCAAAAATTTCAAATTCTGTCACTTTATCTTGCATCCTCTTTGTTGTGAACGTAGCACGCCTGTAAGATGATTGGCGAAGAAGGAGGAAACGTTGCTGTAGAAATGAGGAGTGAGGATAGATGTGCGTGTGGAAAGAACGAGATAAGTTGAGCTGTGTTAGTATAGGTTGCTCAATAAAAGTTTAAAAAGAGCGTCAGACTTGGTGTGCACGTCTTCTGGACGCTACAATTGATGTCAGAAGTGGGAGAAATGCCTCCCAGTTCGCCTTGCCATCAAACCTGGGAGTCTTCATTGAGGGCGGAATTCCCCCATGGCAAGCAGCGTGCGCTGCACCTGTAGACACTGCCTCTCTCCTTCCTCCCTCTCTCTCTCTCTCTCTCTCTCTCTCTCTCTCTCTCTCTCTCTTTGCGGTGAGCTCCTCACGTGGCACGTACCTCCCGATGATGTTGCAGGCTGAGCACACAAACAGCGTAGTATGCGCAAAGTTTTACTTCTGCCACCAATTGTAGTGTCCAGAAGAAGTGCACACCAAGTCTGACGCTCTTTTTAAACTTTTATTGAGCAAACACAGCTCAACTTATCTCGTTCCTTTCACACGCACGTCTATCCTCACTCCTCATTTACGCAACTCAAGAAGACAACATCAACTTCGGCAGGTCGTTACACTATATTCTTTCAACACAGCAACATGTGTACCACAAATTAAGCACACGGCTTTACCTTTACTTGGCAGTCCATGTCTTGTTGAAAACACGCCATTTGTCATCAACTTTTCTTTTTTTAGCGTCTCGGGGATAACCGGGCATCACTTGTCGCCGTGCGCCTTCACTCACAGGACATACGCCCATAAATAACACTTTTCAAAATAAAAGCAGCACAGTTGTATTGCACGCACGACATATAAGTTTTTTTTAATTTATTTTGTAATTTGTGATTGCGCTGCGCGCACGAGCATACGTCCACACGAAAGTAATACAAATAACGCTTTTCAAAACAAAAGCAGCACCGTTGTATTGCACACTCGAAATAGATACTTTTTAAAATGTATTTTGTAATTTATGATTGGCCTCATGCGGGCCGGACAGGGACGTACAAAGGGCAGGATGCGGCCCGCAGGCCGCAGAATGCCCAGGTCTGGCCTAAGGAAAAACATGGTTTTCTAAATGACACTATAATGACCGATTATAGAATACAGTAGCATAGTAGGTGTAAGTATTCATTAAAAACAAGGCAGAGGTTTTATTTACCAAGTGCATTTAAGAAATGTGGCCCCAGTAACATTACACATAGTTTGAACAGTAACACCGTGTTTGAATATAAAACACTGTACTTTAATCAAGTGGTTGTTTTGCATACCACTAGATGGAGCCCGTGTACCACTAGGGGTACATGTACCACAGTTCGAGAATCCCTGGTGTAGAAAATATGTATTGGCTATGCCATACTTGCCAACCCTCCTGAATTTTCCGGAAGACTCCCGAATTTCAGTGCCTCTCCCGTATTTCTCCCCCTCTGGTCGATAGCTCTACTTAATGACCAAATAAGTATGTCCACCTCGCTGTGAAATCACGTCGCCAAGGCCTCCAAAACTATGTTTAATCTCACGCCAAACACAAATATCCAACACTGCATTATTTATAACTTAGTGTGAAAGACTAAATGCATCATAGGTACCCTTTTAAAAAGGTTGAGCGCTGGAAAAAGAGCAATTTAAGGGAGCTAAGACGTATAGCTCTCCTTGTGAATGTACTGTACATTTATGCACGCAGACCTTGTGCATTGATGGGAAATGCCATTTTAGTTCTGCCTAACCGTGTCTTCTGCTCCAGTTATCTTCTTTCATTCACATCGGCTCATTTCGAGACATCCGCAAGAGCCAACACAATTGAGTCTGACGCGGATATTCGCCGCCACTCCTTTGGGAGCATAGGCCTCATTTCTCATTTCATACACCTCATTTCCTTCCTGTGTGAACGCCGATGGGGTGTCTGTCAAATGTTGCGAAGGACGCCGATGCCCCAAGTTTTGTCCTCTCCTGTTTTTGGAGGTTCAGGGGCACCTTGCGAAAGGTCAGAGGATGCTGGCGGGAGACGGCATGTCCCAGGTCACCAAAAACCTACTGGACCTCACCCAGAGGAAGAACTTCTATGCCGGTGACCTGTTGTCTTCTGTGGAGATCCTTCGCAACGTGACTGAAACCTTCAAACGGGCCAGCTATGAGCCGTCTTCAGATGATGTGCAGGTAAATTGGAAAACCACGAGCACTGTTTCACTTGTTACGAGGGTTGTACGGTATACCGGTATTAGTATAGTACTGCGATACTTATGAATCATATTCGGTACTATACCGCGTCTAAAAAGTACCGGTCCCCCACCCCCCCCGTCGTCGTCACGTTGTGTCATTGCTGGTTTACGAGCAGAGGAGCATGTTCGGCAGCGCACAATCACCGAGTACTTACAAGCAGACACAGTGTGTAGACAGAAAAGAGAGAACGGACGCATTTTGGCTTAAAAACTAAAGATAAAGGTGAAGTTATAACACTGAAATGCCCTCAGGAAGAGATGCTTTAAGACATGGCTAGCTAGCTAGCGGCTAAATTCCATCTGCAGTCTGCAGTGTTTTAGCTACTTCTAAATCACTAATCTTCGCCTCCATGGCGACAAATAAAGTAAGATTCTTACAAGTATCATCCCTGCAGGACGAGGAATAGCTAAACATGCTTCACTACACACCGTAGCTCACCCGCATCAAAATATAAACAAACGCCATTGGTGGATCCACACCTAGCCTCCACTGTAATGATACCAAGTACAGGAGCGTATCTAGTCGATACTACTATGATTACATCGATATTTTTTAGCATCACAAAATGTGTTTTCTTAAAATTTATTTATGTTCATCAACTCAGGAAATATGTGCCTGGACACATGAGGACTTTGAATATGACCAATGTATGATCCTGTAACGACCTTGTATCGGATTGATACCTAAATTTGTGGCATCATCCAAAACTAATGAAAAGCATCCAGACAACAGAAAAATAAGTGATTATTACATTTTAACAGAAGTGTAGACAGAACATGTTAAAAGAGAAAGTAAGCAGATATTAACAGTAAATGAACAAGTAGAGTAATAATTCATTTTCTACCACTTGTCCCTTATAATAATAGAATGATAAATGACACAATATGTTACTGCATATGTCAGCAGCTAAATTAGGAGCCTTTGTTTGCTTAATTACTACTAAAAGACAAGTTGTCTTGTATCTTTACTATTTTATTTAAGGACAAACTTGCAATAAGAAACATATGTGTAATGTACCGTAAGATTTTTTGTTAAAATAAAGCCAATAATGCAATTTTTTGTGGTCACCTTTGCTTAGAAAAGTATCAAAGTACCGAAAAGTATCAAAATACATTTTGGTACCGGTACCAGTACCAAAATATTGGTATCGGGACAACACTACTTGTTACAGAAAGGTACTTGGCTTAGGTACAGTATGGACAGTACCGTGCGAGGGTTTCTCAACTGGTCTCAGCCTGCTACCCACATTTCCCCACGGTCATTAAATCGTGACCCCCTTTTAGTGAAGTCAAACCACGTCATGATTTTTAATAGCCTCTGTCAGCATTTCAAACATAAACACCCAAGATCACACGTGGAAATTGCATTTCAGAGCACATTATTAAGTAATGGGAGCGTGCAAAAATGAGAAACATTTCAATCACTGTATACCTGTGCATTGATTACAGTATTTAGGAAGATGGCTATTGAAATATGTTTTTCTAAATAAATAAACAAGTCACACATTGGTTACATATTAAAGGGAAACTGCACTTTTTTGGGAATTTTGCCTATCATTCACAATCATTATGAAAGACATGATGACAGATGGATTTTTTTTAAATGCCTTCTAAATATTAATTAAACGTAAATAAGAGTCTGTTTACAGCAGAGCCAAAGGGAGCTCCAATATTCCGGACAGAAAATCTGATAAATAACCATTCAAAAAGCGCCAACAAAACCCCATTTACATTTCGTGACTTGAATATTAACCAAGTATTAGCGATATTGTTATTATAAGCGCCAACGCAAACAAACAATGTATAGGGGCGACGTGATCACTTCCATGCGTCCCTATGTTTACATCATTGAGTGGTCTGCTGTTTCCTTGCTTCCTTGCTCCCTGTAAGTTTTTTGGAGATCATAAATTGTACATCTCACCTGAAAAGTAGATGGCTGAGAATATAATCCGGCAAGTTGGGACCCTTTGACAGTCATGTAGGATCTGGAACTGCCGAGAACGGCGCGAAAAGTTCACAATGAGCTGAACTGAATGAACGATTCCAAAAAATGTTTTCCAAAAAAGTGCAATTCCCCTTTAAATACAGTGTTTTAATGCAATTAAACCCCCCCTTGGGTCCCGTTGGACCATTTAATGTGTTATTTTAGCACTGCTATTACTAGCATTTAGAACTCCACTTGATATTAAGTGTTAATGAAAACTGCACTTTTTGGAATTTTGCCCATCAGCCACAATCCCTATGTGAGGCAAGAATATCT
Source organism: Entelurus aequoreus (assembly GCF_033978785.1). Taxonomy (NCBI): domain Eukaryota; kingdom Metazoa; phylum Chordata; class Actinopteri; order Syngnathiformes; family Syngnathidae; genus Entelurus; species Entelurus aequoreus. Next base: position 21,129,228 of record NC_084739.1, read on the forward strand.
TTCCCTTTTTTCTACGTTTTAAATAGTGAAAAACTGCCAGCACAGGGCGGCGACCACTGCAAGTTATAGGGATTCACCTACTCCATCTAAAAATCCCTCCAAAAAACATTTAAAAACTTCCAATAATATGTACACATACACACTGTAAGCATGTATGTAATGTAATGTAGTACCAGAGACATTCACGATAACATGTAATAATTACAGTATTTTAATAATTTTTTGTAGAATTACCGGAACTTATTTCCTGGGCGCATTGATTTCATAGCGCACAGAGCAACGAATGCTACTTCTGTCAACCACAACAACAACAACAACAACAGCACAATGTGTGTGTTCTATGTTTTCTACCACTCGTCATAGCAGACACATGATCCAGCTATAGTGAAACCTGTGTAAAGTTATCAGCAATAGTTTGAAAAGGAGCACAACAAAACATTCAGTTAAAATGTCAGGTCTGGAGGGACTGTTGTATCTTTCAGCACCAGACTTGTGCGCCCCGTTTAGATGAAGAATTCACAATTGTTTGAGGATGAAACATGTCATTGGGTCTAAATTCAGAACCAGTATGCATCAGTGGGTTTAGATATTTAGCTAGTAGGCCGGCTTATTGCCACAACTTTCTACTATTGATGCGAGAGGCATGGTTTATAACCTAGAACTAACTTTTCTAAAATTCAAAGCTGATTCAACAGCAGCAGCTCCAGGAGCTAGCTTACCTTATCTTGCTATAGTAGCCTGAGTCACTTTGAGCAAGGTGCAGTGCCAGAAAAGTAGTTCCCCTCTGTTAACTCCTACAGCAAAAATGTCGTTATAGCTTAATTAATATGCAGGTCACAGTACATAAATTGAGCTTTGTTGGCAATATATTTGTGTTCTTTTAAAGGCTTTATAGGTGAAATAGGCAAAATCCCCATTACCCGAATTGTTAGCCGCCTTGTGCGAACCTTTTTTTTACTATTTAGAAGGCAGAGTAAAGGAAAATACATCAATGTTCTTGATTGTTTTCCCTTTAACAAAAGTAAAGAAACATTTGTGGAACATGGTATTTGTGCTTATTTGTCTATCCGTTAGTCGGTTAGCCGACTACTTCCTAATTCATGAGGGGCGAAGAACAGTTGGTTGGTGCCATGAGGATTCTGGGAGTGGATATTTACATTGATGCCTTCGTGACTTCAACGTTTATCCAGAGCCTCATCAAAATTTCATGGATTCATCCAAGGCCAAAGCACCACCTTAGGGATGAGCGTTTGACTACATTTCCTTGATCGAGCATCGGAATGATTAACTATCACTTAATCATTTCATATGCTTTAAACCAGGGGTGTCAAACGTACGTAAACAGGTTTTATCCGGCCCACGGGATGAGTTTGCTAAGTATAAATATGAGCCGGAATTTTTGAATGAAAGAAACTGCTGTTCTAAATGTGTCCACTAGATGTTGCAATAGCAATTATTTGTATCTTTGTAGATGATGCTACATATGTAAAAAAATAAATAAACCACATGATGTTAGTACATCAGTTGAGGAAAATGAGCAAACTACATAATAACATCCTGTAATTTGATTTTGATACTAGTTTTTTTATCTTGATATATTGAAAATTAACACCAATGAGTTGACTGGTGAACATTGTCACATAATTTCTTTATAAAGTATAAATAACGACAAATAAAGCTAGAATACTATTAACTGCAACATGTAAGTGTAAAAAAAACCCAACAACAACATTATGATTTGTACATTTTTAGAATGTGCTTCTTCTATTCCTAAACAGAGAACAAATCTGAATTTCTCTTTATTTTTAAGTTATTGTGCCGTGATTTTACCAGTCCGGCTCACTTGGGAGTAGTAGTAAACATTTCCATGTGCTGAACACCTGTTTTAATGCCAGTGTTCCAGGTCTTGAGTTCTTCATGGAGGTGTAGCTAAGTTTCCCATAGCTGTGGCCATTTTTCTTTAACTGCCCGAATGCAGCTGAGATAGGCTCCAGCACTCCCCGTGACTCCAAAAGGGATAAGGGGTAGAAAATGGATGGATGGATGGATGGTTCAAAATTAGAGATGTCCGATAACATCGGTCTGCCGATATTATCGGCCGTTACATGCTTTAAAATGTAATATCGGAAAATATCGGTATCGTTTTTTTATTATCGGTATCGTTTTATTTATTTGTTTTTTTGTTTTTTTTATTAAATCAACATAAAAAACACAAGATACACTTACAATTACTACACCAAGCCAAAAAACCTCCCTCCCCCATGTACACTCATTCACACAAAAGGGTTGTTTCTTTCTGTTATTGGTTCCTACATTATATATCAAAATTTATATTCATAAATTATACTTTTTTTTTTTCCTCTATGCTTTTTTTAACCTGTAAAGCACTTTGGTTCAATTTAAAAGTTGTTTAAAACGTGCTATATAAATAAAGTTGACTTGAATATAGATCAATACAGTCTGCAAGGGATACAGTCCGTAAGCACACATGATTATGCGTGCTGCTGGTCCACTAATAGTACTAACCTTTAACAGTTAATTTTACTCATTTTCATTAATTACTAGTTTCTATGTAGCTGTTTTTATATTGTTTTACTTTCTTTTTTATTCAAGAAAATCTTATTTTATTTTATTAATTTTTTAAAAAGGACCTTATCTTCACCATACCTGGTTGTCCAAATTAGGCATAATAATGTGTTAATTCCACGACTGTATATATCGGTATCGGTTAATATCGGTATCGGTAATTAAGAGTTGGACAATATCGGAATATCGGATATCGGCAAAAACCCATTATCTGAAAATGAATCAACAGTGCCTCTACTGGCCAAGTAGTGTACCTCTAATAATCCATCAATAATCAATTCACATTCATCTAGACTTCTTAAAAATGTAGTCATGCAGACGTCATCCGTCCTACTGTGTACTGTTTTACTATTTACAAAGACTGTCAGTATAACAAAGCCAGTGGGGGCATAAGACTTTTGCACATCACTGCATGCCGTACAAAAAAATAGATCATGATCTTTCCTCACCAACACGGTCACATCTTAGAGAAACGTCTGAGGCAGCGTGATGGCTGACAAACAAGCCCTTGGCTCTATTGTATTAAGAAGTCTCCTCCACATCCTAAGCCGTTTCATCTCATCATGTTGGACTTGACTGCAGTCCTGATCCTCTTTATGTCAATGATGGAGATTATAGCTAAAGCCCCACCTCCATCTTCAATAAGATAATTTATGTCCTCAGAGCCGTGTCACTTTCAAAGGCACCCTTGTTGGGCCTCGGGATCTCTGCTCACTTTTCTGTGATTTACTCAGTCTGTCCGAGCATCCTGTTTGCTGGAACACAAACTAACTGGGCAGCAATCTTTTGACTTTGATTTTTGATCATATTCTTGGCAGCAACAACACAGGGACAATCTAATATTACATAATACCAGAACTGCTTTCAAAAGATAATACTGTAATGCTTTGTTTTGTTTGTGACTTTTTTTCCTACGGGTTTGCTCTTGGGATCTTGCTAAAATGTTAACCCACATTTTAGGTGGACCTCTCAGTATTGTGATGCATTTAAATTAAAACCATAAAAATATGACACATGCTCAATAATAAGTATCTGACAATGTCAATAAAGTATTAGCTAAGGCAAAAGTTTAAAGAGCTCAGCGCAATAATTCAATCAATCAAAGTTTATTTATATAGCCCTGTGGAAGTCACTTCCTCGCAGTCCCACTGTCAGACACGGCACAGGAGTCCAGCGCGCAGGTTTAACAAGATTTGTAATGTTCATATGTTTTTCAACAAAGTTTTCTCCAGACTTTTAAGTCTCACCAATCCTCCTCCTTCTCTGCTCCCGGCCGCCTACTGTTAAAGACAACAGATGATTAGATTAACACGTACCACCTGTGCAATCTAATCATCTGCCAGCTGTGTCTCACCGTCAGCACATGCCACGCCTCCGTCTGATGGTGCTCTGTTTTCAGCACCATGGACAGAGGCGATGACCTTTGCTCTTGCAAGCGCGCTGATCACACTCGCTCTCCACAAGCACTAAATCACAAGTGTCTCAAAGGGCTCCAAAAGCCACTACGACTCGGCTCAGATACCACATCAGGCCGAGAAAAAACTCAACCCAATGGGATTACAATGAGAAACCTTGGAGGGGAGCGCAGATGTGCAATGGACGTCGAGTGGATCTAGTTAATAGTGTGAGAGTCCAGTCCATAGTGGGGCCAGCAGGGGATCATCTTGAGTGGAGACAGTCAGCTGCGCAGAGACATCCCCAACTGATGCTCAGATGAGTGGTCCACCCCGAGTCCCGACTTTGAACAGCTAGCGCTCATCTGTGGTCACCTAATAACCTCTTCACGCAGGAGAGAGGGGCAGAGCAGAAAAGAGACAGCAGATCAACTGGTCTAAAAGGGGGGTCTTTTTAAAGGCTAGCATATACAAAAGAGTTTTAAGATGGGATTTACAAACGTTTGTAAATGCTTCTACATCTACTAATTGGGGAATAGGTTCTCTCACCCTTTGAAAAGTAAATCTAATGAGTTTAATTTTAGGATAGGAGAAGCCTTTTTTGGCTTTTTTTGAAAATTGCTACTCCTATTTAATTAAAATCCATTGGCAACAGCTGCACTAGATGCACAGGTGTTCCCTGTGAGATCTACATCTCATCATCAAGTCAATATTTTACCGCACAGGGGTCAAAATCAAGGCCTGAGGGCCAGATTAGGCCCACCACGTCATTTTGTGTGGCCCGCCATGTCATTATTATACTGGTTTACGAAAGGCTGGAAATAATACATTTAATTAATTTTGACAGAAAAATTGTACGGCATGCAAATGCATATGTTCTACACTTTAATACTATCTGACCACGTCACAAAATATTCCCAGCATTTATTGTTAGGTTTTGAAAAATCAATACTAAAATATCTGCTTGTCACCTCGGCTTACGATTTCAGAGCAAGTTATCCATCAATCAAATGTATTATAATAATCATGATAAGTTGCCTATGCAAATTGTTTAATGGGGCTATTACTGTATTTTTTCGGACTATTAAGCCGCAATGGTATATAAGACTGAACGCACTAAATTTTTGAAGAAAAAAAGATATTTTCAGCCATTAGCAGCACTGGACTCTAAGCCACAGATATATTTACATAGAAATATTTTGTCAATATGTATTTACATACTTCCAAACAGTGCCTGTAACACAGCAGTAAAATGGCTGATCAAAGAAAACAGAAAAGTCATTGATATCTTTATAATAATGAATAACGTTTTCTCAGTTTTTAATAATAACAATAATAATAATATATTTTATTTGTATTGCACTTCACATTCGTCGAGAGCACCCTCGCTCCCCTTGCACCTCAGGGTTAAGTCGGCATGACGCATGCAGTCACGTCCTTCCCAATGCCCAATGCACCATCACAAATGTCAGGAAAGTCGGAGCATGTGGAAGGAAGTTATGACCGTTATCATATTCCACCCCAAAGGGGGCTATTTTGTTGCCGATATCAACGTGTAGTCGTGCTCAGACCCCAACCGAAAAGCTTTACATCAGTATAGAAAGAGATCTGATCATCTTGAGTGCAGTAATGAGAGTTTGATGGTTGATGGCGAGGAGCAGTTTTTGCCACGAGGCTCCGCCCACTGCGGATGGATACGAATAAGTAGTGACCAATTAAGTTGTCATTGCATTTGTACCAATTCTTATCAAGATCTGAATTTGTGGAGCCGAGTTATAAATGTCGAAAGTTTTTGTGACGAACCATCAGTTTAAAGTTTGCCGCCATGCCACGCTCACATTCTATAGCGTAGGCGAAATTCCTTCGCAATCTATCATCGTAGTGCATGGGTGTCAAACTCATTTTCATTGAGGGCCACATCGCAGTAATGGCTGCTTTCAGAAGGCCGATTTTTTTTTAATTAATTTACATTATGCATGCGGGTAGTAACCTGTGATTAATCATGATTAATCGAAATGCATATGCATTTGATTATTAGATTTTTGTTTATGCATAACTTGCTTTAAAATCATAAACAAAGGTGATTTTTATTGATATTCTGAATGTTGCTGGGTCGGGTTTAGTTTTGGAATTGAAATTGCATTGTTATGGTATTGTTGTGTATTGTTTTGTTGGATTGATTAAAAAAATTAAAAATTAAAAAAATAAACAAAGGTGACAAGCAGATATTTAACTATTTGTTTTTATCTCACAAAAATAGTTTTGCAATACACTATATAATAATGTAATTGGCATGATCAGATAATAACGTTTAAAACAGGGGTGTCAAACTCATTTTAGATCGGGGGCCACATGGAGAAGAATCTACTTCCAAGTGGGCCAGATTGGTAAAATCACGGCACAATAATTTAAAAATAAAGACAACTTCAGATTGTTTTCTTTGTTTAAAAATAGAACAAGCACATTCTGAAATTGTAGAAATCATAATGTTGTTGTTTTGTTTTTTTACAATTACCTGTTGTGGTTAATAGTATACATATTTTATTTTTGTCGTTATTTATATTTTCTGAATACATTATGTGATAATGTTCATTAGTCAACTCACTGGTGTTCATTTTCAATCTATCAAGATAAAAAAATTATATAAAAATCAAATTACAGTATGTTATTTGGGATAATTTTCCTCGACTAACATCAAGTGGTTTATTTTGTACATATGTAGCATCATCTACAAAGATACAAATAATTGCTATTGCGACATCCAGTGGACACATTTAGAACAGCTGTTTCTTTCATTAAAAAATTTCAGGTACATTTTCATACTTAGCAAACTCAACCCGCGGGCCGGATAAAACCTGTTCGCGGGCCTGATCCGGCCCTCGGGCCGTATGTTTGACACCACTGGTTTAAAATATGCATTTTTTTTCTGTCAAAATTTAAACAAAAAATGCGTTTGGTAAAAAATTTTTAATAATAATAAATAAAGTATTTTTTGAAATCTATTTTTCCCAGGCTTTCGCGGGTTACATAGAATGATGTGGCGGGTCAGAACTGGCCCCTGGGCCTTGAGTTTGACACCTGTGGTGTAGTGTCTGTCATTTTAACCGCAACTCATTTGGTCAAAGTCCCTAGGAGGAGTTCGTTAAAGCACGACCCCTGTTTTACTGCCTTAAAATGGGCGACGGAAACTAAAACGGCCAACTTCCTGTTTGTTTTAAAATATGGGTTCTTGAGACTTACGTGCGTCCTGTCATGATAAACGTCTTTAGCTATTTTTGTGACGATACATGAATCTGGTGGTAGGGGCTATTTTATTTTTCAAATTTTCAAGGGGGCGCTCGGGGAGAGCATTGTGTCCACGGTTATTACCAGAGCTCTTTGGGGGAGGGGTGCAGGGCTGACAGCAGAGATAGGCCTCGGCCGCCCACCCTTGATGTGTCTCTGCACTAATGCAGTGTTAAAGTGGGCACATTACCACCAGAGGGAGCATAAGCATTCAAGTAGAAAACAAGATAGCCTGTGTCAAGAGATGGACGGAGAGAGAGAAAGAGAGAGAGAGCGAGAGAGACTCCCTCAGGCACACTGTGGACCAGACCAAATAACAAGACTAAGGATCAGACCCAGGTCCTATTACGACTGCAGGCGTACACCCTAAGCATCCCCGACTCTCTCCCCGCTGAACAAGGAAATGCTCACAGCTGCTCAAACATTCCCTTTCATCGTTTTTTTTTTTTTTTTTTCTGGTTGCAACTTGTGCTTTTTTCCTCCAGCGCTCCATGTTTGCTACAAGCTGCAGGGCTGCGTTCAAGGAGACTCTGTGTACGTCTTTCCCCCACGCCATCGCACGCACTTGTGACCCTGTTCTTGTAGTGCTGCACTGAAAAAAGGCCTTTTATGACTAGGATGAGAGAGAGAGACAATGCTTGCGTGTGGGTGCGTATCTCATGTTTGCCATCATTATCTCCACAGAATTTCTTTCAAATCATCAGCAATCTCCTGGAGGAGGAAAACAAGGAGAAATGGAAGGATGCACAGAAGGTAGGCATGTTGCAGTGAATAATTCAGCCCTGCATGAGTGTTTAGGCACTAAACGCGACTCATCCGTAGACTTAAATAAAAGTCGGCCTCTCACGCTGAGATGATGCTCCGCTTCACATGGGGTCATTTAGCAGGTGTCCTCTGGCATGCACGTGGCCGCATTTTTGAAGGTGACTCCCGCAGATGGCCACTTGGTGGCAGCAGCACAGCCACCACGGAGGCCTGCCCCGGCCCATAAAAAAAAAGCACCGCAGGGCCCTTCCATTCGGCACATTGTTCGGCACAGCAGATACAAATCATGGCAATTAGTGTGATTAGACCATTACTTAAGTTGAATTTTATAGCACTCTTCAACCTTTAAATGTTTCATTGATCATGGTGCTGCAGCAGCTGAAAGTCTATGCTCTTTTTTTCCCCCCCACACACGTGTGTCTCTCTATGGCGAGCCGAAGGAAGAGGCCAAAAGCCTATTATTGTTATTACAGGATGCATATTTAGGAGCTGCAGCACTGCAGCGATATGCCGCGGGTCGAAACACAACACTCTCTCAACACTGTTTATCCTTGAATAGTCGCTCCCGGCTACGTCTTCTGTTGTGCACACGCCAGCGCTTTGAGAGATGGCGTCTTCGCAACTTGTGCCTGCACTCCCCTACCCCCCCGACCTGAAAACACACAAAATCCTAGACAAAAGATCCATCTGTGATGGCTGATGCAACTGTTGGATCTACCTGAATGAAAATTAAAATAACTGAGTACACTGATCACAGGGTAACACTTTAGTATGGGGAACATATTCTAGGTAACAAAGACTTAATTTAGAGTTATTAAGACACCAGGGGAACATATAAGGGTTAGAGTTAGGGTTAGGGTTAGGGTTACTAATAAGCAATAATTCTGAGGTTATTCAGGGAAGACTATTAGTTAATGGCTTACTGCTTGTATAATAAGGCCATGCAGAATAAGGCATTAATAAGTACTTAATAATGACTAATTAAGAGCCAATATGTTACTAATTTGCATGTTAATAAGCAACTAATTAATGGTGAATATGTTCCTCATACTAAAGTGTTACTGATCCCAGTTGTATTTATTCACAGTGGTTTGACAGGGCCCGTAATTTGCTTGTGTCTCTTTGAGGAACCAAACGGGAGCATACTGTGTCAATGAAAGTAGGAGAAAGACAACGGCTGGACTTCACAGCTATATTAGTGCCTCGTGTTGCATTCATGAGCGCACGCCAGCCCTCCGTCCGCGCAGCACCCACGCGCTGTGCGTCGAAGACATGGGTTGGAGGGTGGGGAGGGGGGGGGGGGGGTTTAGGGGGACTTCCATGAAGCGTCTCACTGTGAGGTTTTCCTGGCTGTAGACTTAGCCGGGCTTAGGGATCACTATATACTCACCTCCTGTCACTGTTGCCATGGCGAGGGAAGCAAGAGCACCATCTATAGATACCCCACTGCAGCCATTTCCCTGTGCTGCCTTCACATCTTTACAGTTGCCATGGAGACCAGCGGAATAAGTATGACTGCGCTGTGCGTCAAACATGCCGGAAGGAGCGACGACGCAATGTGCGTTTTTTGTTTTTTTTTACCACGCCCACCCAACCCCAACCTCCCACTACTAAGGCTTTGACTGTGCTGTGTCAGAGGCGCTCAACTTTAGCTGATACTCTTTTAAACATGTGCAAAGGAGGAGGAGAAGGCGGCAGGGGCCCTGCCTTAGGTGCTTGCCCAATAAGGTGCCACTCAAAGGGCCTTTATGATTGCGTCACATCCTCATTTTGTGCTCACACACTTAAGTAAAGCTTTTTTGTTAAGCTTATGTCGTTGCTTGAGGAGTATTGTCAAGTATGGTTACGCACAATAATCACTGGGGGGTCCACGTCAAAGCTTGTGGTGAGATGTGATCTGTCACTATGGGGACGAGCAGCCAAGGGTAGTGATTTATTGAGCTGGAGGAAATTGCTCACTGGGCTCCCAGTGTCAATGGCAGGGCTTGTGGAGCTGTCCATGGTGCTGTCCATGGTGCTGACCACAAAGAGCCACATCAGCCATCCACTAGTGACCGAGCTGCCCATATTTGTTGAGCCATTGATTCTTTGGTCTATAAGCTATTGAAAATAAAGGCAAGCAGGCCTGTCAGGTTGCAAATTAGACACTAATGAACATTTTATTGGTACGCATCAAGAAGCTGGTAAATGCACAGTAGAGCAAAAAAAAATGTTTTAATTTAAATGAATCTTCTTCAACTGAAGTCTAAACGGATACTACATTCAGGGCCTGATCTACTAAGATCCAAATAGCACGCTCTAACTGTAAAATTGTGTGTGCTATTATTGGGCGTGTTGCTTGTGATCTACTAAGACAATCAAAAATGGTGCAGACCTCTTTATTTAAATGAATTGTTGCTGTACTACTGACATTACTGTACAATTGCCCTCCACATGCATGTTAATATGTTCTCCAACTGTGTGCGATGTTGTTGTACACGTATATAACCTGTATCGCCTTTTTTGCACCATAGAATTGTAATCTAAAGACAACAGAAACTATTTTTAGCACGCTGAAAAGCTGCAGGGAGGCGGTGGACAATCATTACTGCAGTGCATACGTACATCTGGAATGATCTAAACACAGGAAAATGCACATTGAAAGATCTCTTTTCATAGAGCAGATACACTATAGTAATATGTTTCCCATATGAAAAACAAAATGCATTTAAATAAATACACCAGCAGACACTAAAATGATTTTTTTTAATCAGCCCCTTAAGTCATCCAGCAGCTATAAAATTATAAAATGATATTGCTGATTGGCGATATGTCAAATTGTTTTTATTTAATTTATGACAATCAAAATATGGTGACACACGCTCTAGTGTCAAGCACCTCTTTTCTCACACCATGTGCGTAACTGCCAGTTTGCGCATACTTTTCGGACATAAAAGAGCACCCGCAGACTATTTAACAGTCTTGATAAATCACATTGCGGGTTTTGAAAGACATTTGTATCCCCTCCTTTCAGTATTGTGCATTTCTTATAATCAGTATATCTTTTGCATGTACATGAAGACAGACAAGCTAAATGGATTGCGCTCATTATTCTGCTCACTTACCAAACGCAATCCTCTACGCACATGTTTAGTAGATTAACTTTGTGTGTGCTATTAAGTTTGCATCTGTTTTAGTACACTCAAACCTTTAGTACATCAGGCCCTTAATGTACTGCTGCAGAATTATCATAAGGAAAATAACTATTTCTGGGGATTTATTTTTTTCCCTCAATACTGATAAGTCTCTATATCATCGATTCATGTTTGCATGGAATTGTATTTGTGTTTCTCCTTTGCCAATGTACCACATGTCCACAAACAAATATTTGACTTTTGCTAACAACTAAACATGCATACATACAGTGCATGCAGGTTTAAAGTCGGGGTCTCCCGATCCAATAAGGCATCAGACATTGGTCTGATATCAGCAAAAAGGAATCGTATTATATCGCCTTACATCTAAGACCCGATACAAGTATTCCTGTGTGAAGCTCAACAGCCAGTTAACATCTAAATGTCCTCCTAAAAGCACACAAGGTTGGCATTTTCTTGTATTTCAGTTAAGTAAGCAAATAAGCGGCTACACAACAGCTAAGCACACAATAGCACACCAACTAGGATTGATGTCATAAGTGTCCTTAATTGAACGACGTTATAGTCTAAAAAAAATATCAAATAATTATAGTTGCCAATTAATTACACTTATAAAGTCTCTTAAGCAAAAGTGTATTAGAACAAACGTGTTAGGAACAAATGTGTCCGCATCATTCAACTTACTGCATTATGACCTTAAATCAATAAATGATAAATGGGTTATACTTGTATAGCGCTTTTCTACCTTCAAGGTACTCAAAGCGCTTTAACAGTATTTCCACATTCATCCATTCACACACACATTCACACACTGATGGCAGGAGCTGCCATGCAAGGCGCTAACCAGCAGCCATCAGGAGCAAGGGTGAAGTGTCTTGCCCAAGGACACAACGGATGTGACTAGGATGGTAGAAGGTGGGGATTGAACCCCAGTAACCAGCAACACTCCGATTGCTGGCACGGCCGCTCTACCAACTTCGCCACGCCGTCCCCAATGAATTACTGTGGCTACTAGGTGTCACCAAAAAAAAACATTTACCATTCTACTTTAACTTAGAGGCAGTCAAAGTCAATTCCAGATCATTTACAATAAATGGGTTAGTGTTTTTCATACTTAGATTTAGACTTAGACTTAGACAAACTTTATTGATCCACAAGGGAAATTGTTCCACTCAGTAGCTTAGTTACAAAGGTTGGAAATGATACGAAAGGAAAGGATAATGCACACAAGGGCACAAAAAGAGGATGAAAACAAAAGGTATAAAGTAAACAAAAAATGTACCATAGTAGCAATATAAAATATAACATATATGTAATATTTACATATTATATAAACAGTATATAATATATACTGATATATTATATTATTATATTATGTTTTTATATAATATATACAATATATTACAATATACAACCTACATATATATTGTTCTCTCTTTGACTAATTTCACTTGATGAAAGGATTTTTTTAAACATTCCACTCTAGATAGGAATAAAATAATGTATGATCTGTGCTGATATTGTATCGAATCTATAAATTATCTGTTATTTTTTATATTTTAGATGGATGGATTGACCAATACTTAAAGGTTCAATATCGGTCTTGTGACAAAGTTGCATTGGGACAACCATGTAGGTACAAGTCAACACTAAATTATGTTGTATTAAGTTATTCTAGTTTTGTAGGTCATGCTTGCAAACGTCTAGATTTAAATAGTTAAGAAACCAAAATATAAAAGTAACGATAATATACTTTATATTAATTGATAAAGATAATAATGAGTATTGCTTTATAATAATTAATCATTAATTGCAATCATATTAGTAAAAACTGTGTGGGGACATTACAATAATCTTTAACCCCAGGCTTTTATTTCCTATCTCATTATTTTTACTTCATGTTGTTTGTTCCCTCACAGACAGTCTCAGTGTGTGTAAACCCAGAGCAGCAGAGTGGAAAATGAGGTGCTTTATCTTTGATGCATTTAATAATTTCTTTGTCTCGTGCAGATCTATCCCGGAGCGGTGGAGCTCATGCAGGTCATTGAGGAATTCATCCACATTGTCGGATTGGGCATGAAGGATTTCCACAATGCGTATTTGATGACTGGGAACTTGGGTAAGAGTCGGCCTTGGAGCCTTTGCTTCTACGACTATCATTAGTTTAAAAGAATGATGCGTGGCGCACAGACTGGAGGAAAACTGCTGGGGATCAATAATGTTTATTAAAACAGAGCAAAGGGGTTTTAACGTGCTCAATTCTCATCTAGACATAATTATGTAAGAAGAGAGGCACATTTTTACATTTGGACTATATGTAAATGCATATGTATATACTCATATACATATATATATACGTATATATATACATGTATACACATACTTTATTAATGTATACGAGTATATATATATATATATATATATATATATATATATATATATATATATATATATATATATATGTATATATATATATATATATATATATATATATATATATATATATATATATATATATATATATATATATATATATATATATATATATATATATACACACATACAGTACATACAGGTTTAAATATATATACTTTTTATACATACATACATATATATATATATGCATTGTCCAAATTTTAAAATATGCCTATCAATATGACTTTTTACATGCTGCTACCCGATTCAACAATTCTTCTCAACAAAAGAGGATAAATATTACCTAAGAGAAAAATCTAATGCAGGTACAACACTTAAAACCTTTAGTATATCAGTATGTGGAATTAAATTATGGAATGGATTAAGCAAAGAAGTTAAACAATGTACTAATATGATCCAGTTTAAGAGGCTGTTCAAACCAAAGGTGATTACAAAGTACAAGGAAGAAGAATTTTGATGAACATCTTGAGCCTTATTGAAAATGAGATATTAATCTCATTTGTGAACCATATCTTACCTAACTATAATTAACGGATCTGTTGTAATCGTTGATGTAAATTGGGTTACAGAATGAGGACAGGAAGTGAATATGTGCTACTAAATTGCTATCAAATGGAAAAGGGGTAGGATTAAATAAACTCAGTTGAAATATAAATGTGTAAACCATAATATATTTTGGTATATATATATATATATATATGATATATATATATATATATATATATATATATATATATATATATATATATATATATATATATATATATATATATATATATATTATATATATATATATATATATATATATATATATATATATATTGGGATGAAATACCCTCTGTGTTTTTTCCTGACCTAACGTGTATATATATATATATATATATATTTATGAAAGTATATGTATGTATATGTGTGAATATGTATATTTTAGAATTTGGATTAATCATGAATAACACTGGTGATTATGAGCTTTCATATTAAAAATTGGTTTCAGAAAAGACCCTAATATTTGTACCCAAAATGCAATTTAATTTTTAGAATGTCATTGAGGAACATTTTTAAACCTTTTACTTGAATGCATGTCATTTATTTTGCACAACACTTGGTAACAGTTTTATCCAGTCAGGCTGTACTTTGGAGTGAAATCTGCCAGCGAGCACACCAGTCGAAAACTCCTCAGTCATTTTTTTTGTACTCGCTGTGAACAGACACATCTAAAACTGTGTGCAAGCTCACACCAAACTGCATGAACTGTGTAATTTGATTTTTTTGACATTGTTTAACATGAGTATCCAGCATTGTAACAACAATGCCTGATTAGCACACCACACAAGTCAATAAAATCAACAAAGTTCACCTTTGTGCATTCACACACAGCATAAATGTTTGGTGGACAAAATGAGACAAAAAATGAGTGGCATAAAACACGGCTTTCTGTGGCAGCGTCGGAGAAAGTTCTACATGTAAACAAACTACGGTGAGTTCAAGGACCGCCAAAATTAGTAGGACAAAACGGTGCTCGCCAAATGCTTATACGTCAGAGAATCATGTGTAATATAAATAGTGCGATTTCTAACAATTAGGGAGGTTTATGTCATGTTGTCCTCCTATTGAAACCATATTAAAACAAAAATATGTTTTCCCCCCCATCTTTTTCTATTTTCATAAATTTTTTAAAAAGCTCCAGGGAGCCACTAGGGCGGTGCTCTAGAGCCGTAGGTTACAGACCCCCGCATTAGTCATTACATTGGGCAACATCAGCATCAAATAGAACACTAAAGTAAAAATGACTGTGCCTTATTGAGACATTTTCTTCTCCATAGTCTAACAGTTTATTGAGGTATCTGTTCAACTGCAGTGCAATTAAATATAATTAGAGCAGCACACTGTCAACACATTGTCCTGAAGTGTGTACCGCCATGATAACATAATTATTTCAGATGTGGGAAAATATGGTGGGCGGGTCTGATAGAACGTTATCGAGCTGTATTGAAATTAGAAGTTGTTCATTGTAGCTGTAATGAGCTTGAAAGACATTTTTAATGCACCGCTGGTCATAGCAGAGATTAAAACGCCCCTTTTTTGAGACATAAAGTCTCCTGATATGAGTCTTGGAACAATATTTTTCCTCGCTAATGTTCTCGTGGGTTTCTTTTAGCTTGTGTGTCGCACATGCTCTCGGATGATGGCGGGTCTCTGTGGCATTTCATTTCTCACTCAGCCATGGATGCCGCCTCACTGGGAATGGAATAATAGAACGGCGCTCTTGATTTATTCATGCAAATGAATGTGAGCACGAACAGCTGGGCTGGTAGGCAATTCCTCCAGAGGAGTCGCATTTTCTTCCCTGTATTCTTTACAGTGGCCAACGTTTGACCCACTTATGGCAAACACTCGACACTCAGAGGCTCTTTATGCTGCATGATTTCCATAATGATGGATTGGAGGCCCCCAAGAATAGCGTAGCAATGAACCCATCCCTCAACATGCACCTTTGAACAAAACGTGAGCGGCAACTTAAATAAGTCAAAAAAGAAGCACATTTGTACTCTCTTTTTTTTTTTGTTCTTCCTTTATATTATACTTGTGGAGGTTATGGTGTTCTGTGAAAACCAACTTTGAGAACTCGGGTTAGCATCAGGAAAACTTTCTGATGTTACATTTACAGCTTTCAAGTCATTTAGACGCACACGGACATTGCATTTGGAGAATGGCACATTGGAGACCGTGAGCTGCAAAAAGACAACAGAAAAAAGTCACATTAGCGCAATGTAACTTTACTTGAAATTGTTTCCTCATCAACCTCGTCTAATTATGTTTGAGTGGAAAAACACTCACATTGCAAGTATACTGTACACACACTCTTGAAACTGGTTCCCAGGCCTAATGGGAGTTATTCTTTAATTGAATTTTATTGAAGTTGTTGAACACTACTTTTGTCTACAAAATGATTAAAGTCAAATTCAATTAAAAACACCCAAGCAGCAGAAAGCAAAAAAGTTGCATCTTTAACTAATGTATTGGATTGTATGCACAATCGGGACCAGTGTTTGTACTACAAATGTTGTATTTTTTGGTGATGATCAAGCGCAATGTTTTCCCCAACTTCTGAACAGCCAGCTAGATCACAAGTCTCCTATTTATACTCCACTCAACTTTTAATGGGACACCATCGTGCAAAAGTAGCATTTTTGCAACCATTTTGTTATATATTCTTAAGGGACAACACAAAATAAATTAAGCATAGTGTACAGTGGACACTGTCTACTTTGACTTACATATATTATCCAGGTTTAGAGTAGTCAGGGTACAGCTACTTTATTAAGTTAATTCAAGTGTATTTTATCCAGTATTATTTCTTGAGATTCTTTCGTCATCTAGTTGATGACGAAAGAACAATTTCAACAAAAAGAAGGAATTTCAGTGTGTTTGTTTTCAAGAAGTACACAATCATATTAAACTTTTAAATAAAAATATCAAACCAATGTTTTCATTTTGAGATTTATAAGAGGTATTTGTGTAAGATTCTAAAATATTTTTTTCTGAATAAAATCATCTTTTTCTTGCAAATATGTTTATAATTTTTCAAAAAACAAAACAAAAACATTCCTCCAAAAATATCCCTCCCTCCACTCATATATAAAGGATGCACATTTTTGTAAGGTAAAATAACGTTTTTACAGTGCGCCTTATAACCCGGTGCGCCTAATGTACGGAATAATTCTGGTTGTGCTTACCGACCTCGAAGCAATTTTATTTGGCACATGTTGTAATGATAAATGTGACCAGTAGATGGTAGTCATACATAAGAGATACATGTAGACTGCAATATGGCGCCAGTAAACAACACCATGTTCCATTGAGAATATACTGTAGAACAGTGGTCCCCAACCTTTTTGTAGCTGCGGACCGGTCAACGCTTGAAAATATGTCCCACAGACCGGGGGTGGGTGGGGGGGGGGGGGGGTTTGTTTTTTTTCATAAAGAAATACAATCATGTGTGCTTACGGACTGTATCCCTGCAGACTGTATTGATCTATATCGATATATAATGTAAATATTGTGTTTTTTATGTTGATTTAACACAAATAAAAAAATAAAATAAAATAGTTTTTTTCTTTCTTTTTTCTTTTTTTTCTTGTGCGGCCCGGTAACGGTCCGCGGCCCGTTGGTTGGGGACCACTGCTGTAGAACATCACACAGAGCGCTCAAAAAACTGTCATAATGTTTTAGTATGACTTTGAAACCGCACCGCTTGATGGATTGTCGGCGCATTAAGGCTACCGTAGTCAGACATACGACTATTATTATGTTGTTTGTATAAGGACTGCAAAAAGGCACCTATTAGCAGACATATTATCTGGCGTTTTGTTTTGCAATAATATGCAAAACCAACTTTTATTACCTTCTGGTACCTGCTGATCTGTATTTGGGATCTGCATAAGTCCTGAAAATGTGCTCGCGTTCGCCAATGTAGTCCGTGTGGACGACATTGTCAATAAGCTTCTTCTCTTTCTCTGTCTTCTTGTTATGTGACATTCATCCTCTGCTGTTGCCATTTCTAAAATAAAGTAGCATAAAGTTTTAACTTATATCTGTCAGTACACTCGCTATGAAAGCGCTAATAACTACCGGTGTAGTGAGTTTACATTATTTACCCAAGGAACTTTAGTAATTAGAGAGTTATGGTCAGGCGGTTTTTCACGAAACACATTTCCAGCGTTGTTGTTGCACTAGTGAGCCACGGATGAGGAGATGCTGCTTCGTTATTGATTTAAGTAAAGTCTGAATGTCATTAAAACAGTTAGCTCCATCTTTTGACACTTCTTCCACTCCCGTCCTTGCACGCTACAACAAAGATGACGGGGAGAAGACGCTGCCGAAGGTGAGCCACGTAAATAAGACCGCCCACAAAACGGCGCATCCTGAAGTGACTGTCAGAAAGCGGCTTGAAGATGATCTGTAAAACATAATCTATGCAACATTTTGACCAAATAACCACCATTACATGTTATGTAGACCACAAGGAAGCTTTTTTAATTTAGAAAAAAAATTATAATATGGCCCCTTTTAATGCGCCTTTTGTATGAAAATGGACATGAATAATGGTCCGAATAATGGACAGTTGCTTTTGTTTACATTAAGCAGAAATAGTATTTACTCACCTAATTTTGATCTGCATGTGTCAATCACACCTGGCACCAAGGGGGAAAAAATCGTTATTGCCAAGCTTCTCCTCAAAACACTTAATCATATTAGTTTTGAATTGGCATCAGCATGGCATAACTCTTAATGAGACACGGGTGACTTATTTTCCTTTTGGACACAGGACAGGGCTTTCCTATATTAAGTTCTCACCACGGCATTTTATAGCGGCCTCGTTAAGTCGTTAAGTGGGGGGGGTTTTTTGCAGGAAAGTGTACATACATTTTGCTCAAGCCAGAAAAAAAGGGCACCCACTGGGAAAATTATTCACAAATTTATTAGGATAAAAATCACAGCAGCATATTTTACATTTATATTGTAACGAATGGTCAAATTAAATAAAAAAATCTATGTTTTTGACATGATCGAAGCATAAGCAGCATCACACTAATAATGTACCACAATATACCTTACCACCGTTGTAGTTCAACTTAAATTATTTGCCACCCTGATTGCCTCACATCTCAGTGTTTGTGACTACTTGTAACACAAACAATGTGAGTTCCAGCCACAGATTTTTTTTTTACTGATTATATGTTAATTGGGCAGCACGGTGGTAGAGGGGTTAGTGCATCTGTCTCACAATACGAAGGTCCTGGGTTCGATCCTGTGCTCGGGATCTTTCTGTGTGGAGTTTGCATGTTCTCCCCCGTGACTGCGTGGGTTCCCTCCGGGTATTCCGGCTTCCTCCCACCTCCAAAGACATGCACCTGTTTATAGGTTGATTGGCAACACTAAATTGGCCCTAGTGTGTGAATGTGAGTGTGAATGTTGTCTGTGTTGGCCCTGTGATGAGGTGGCGACTTGTCCAGGGTGTATCCCGCCTTCCGCCCGATTGTAGCTGAGATAGGCTTCAGCACCCCCCGAAAGGGATAAGCGGTAGAAAATGGATGGATGGATGGATGGATATGTTAATTGGTGATAAAAATCAAACCTCTTATTTTTTCCCTTTTTCCTGCGAAATGTCCCATATCTTGAAATGCAAATGCTGACGGGTATGCCCAGAGGCGTAGCACCTAAAGTGCCTAAAGCCCCACCCCCAAACCCCTCAATAATTCCCTGTGCGCACACACTTATGTATGTTTACATGCACTAAAAAAAACTATTGCAGGAATTTGTTTGAAACCAGCTTTTAAAGGCCTACTGAAATGATTTTTTTTTATTTAAACGGGGGGAGCAGATCCATTCTATGTGTCATACTTGATCATTTTGCGATATTGCCATATTTTTGCTGAAAGGATTTAGTAGAGAACATCGACGATAAAGTTCGCAACTTTTGGTCGCTGATAAAAAAAAGCCTTGCCTGTACCGGAAGTAGCGTAACGTCGCAGGTTGAAGGGCTCCTCACATTTCCCCATTGTTTACACCAGCAGCGAGAGCGATTCGGACCGAGAAAGCGACGATTACCCCATTAAATTGAGCGAGGATGAAAGATTTGTGGATGAGGAACGTGAGAATGAAGGACTAGAGTGCAGTGCAGGACATATATTTTTTCGCTCTGACCGTAACTTAGGTAAAAGTTGGATTCCACACTTTCTCCGTTTTCTATTGTGGATCACGGATTTGTATTTTAAACCACCTCGGATATTATATCCTCTTGAAAATGAGAGTCGAGAACGCGAAATGGACATTCACAGTGACTTTTATCTCCACGACAATACATCGGTGAAGCACTTTAGCTACGGAGCTAACGTGATAGCATTGTGCTTAAATGCAGATAGAAACAAAATAAATAAGCCCCTGACTGGAAGGATAGACAGAAGATCAACAATACTACTATCAGGAGACACCGAACCAAACACTGGACCTGTAACTACACGGTTAATGCTGTGCCGCCTGTCGAAGCCTAGCAATGCTGTTGCTAACAACGCCATTGAAGCTAACTTAGCTACGAGACCTCGTCAGAGCTATGATAAAAACATTATCTCTCCACCTACACCAGCCCTCATCTGCTCATCAACACCCGTGCTCATCTGCGTTCCAGCAATCGACGGCGCGATGAAGGACTTCACCCGATCATCGATGCGGTCGGCGGCTAGCGTCGGATAGCGCGTCTGCTATCCTCAAAGTCCTCCTGGTTGTGTTGCTGCAGCAAGCCGCTAATACACCGATTCCACCTACAGCTTTCTTCTTTGCAGTCTCCATTGTTCATTAAACAAATTGCAAAAGATTCACCAACACAGATGTCCAGAATACTGTGGAATTTGGCGATGAAAACAGAGCTGTTTGTATTGAGATACAATGTGTCCCAATACTTCCGTTTCAACCATTGACGTCACGCGCAAACGTCATCATACATAGACGTTTTCAACCGAAAGTTTCGCGGGAAATTTAAAATTGCACTTTATAAGTTAACCCGGCCGTATTGGCATGTGTTGCAATGTTAAGATTTCATCATTGATGTATAAACTATCAGACTGCGTGGTCGGTAGTAGTAGGTTTCAGTAGGCCTTTAAAATACGTGGGGGAAAAAAAACTTTAATTGGGTTTTGGACTTGAAAATATGTAAGATAACCCCCCTAAATAAGTTCTTGTTTTGTTTTACAAAAAAGTGGCAACAAATTGAATATATAAAGTGGCAATAATATGCGTTTAAATAATCATATAACTTGTCATTATTCACTGAAATATGTTTATAAATCTGTCAAGTTGACATACTTCAGAGTGTAGAGATTATCTGATTTACGTATAATTATCATCAGTGGATAATATGAACCATTATAATACATCATTATTATTATTATGATTAAAATAGTGCCTGGAGGTTAAGCATCATCCTGATTTTTTTAAACTTAGTGATGCCTCGGTTTGTAACTTTATTGAGGGTCGTTGAACACACCACAGTTATTGGCCATGAGATCCAGAAGTGAAACCTGTACATTACGCTCTCCTATGCTGCCACAGACAAATGTATTACATTTTAACGTTTCTTCTATTACCTCATCTTTGTTCCAAAATGATAGTGCTCCGTGTGAATGCTTAAAGGTGAGGTTTGATGACTTTATGACGTCTGTGTTGAGTGTAATGAACCATTTTGCATTTTGATAGGGGGGTGTAGGTACTCTTAGACAATCTCCATTTGATTCAAGCAACCTTATTATTAAAGTTGTGGTAAAAAATGTTTACAACGTCAGGGGATAACACAAATATTGTTATTACCTGTTGGCCTCATGCTGCTTGTCACAGGATTTGTATCGGAGGCTTGTGAGCGACGTTGAGCAGTTTGGGGAAGAATTTTCACCATGACTCAAATATGAGATATTAAACATATTTGTGAGGAAATTATGACAGAGAGTAACTTTTATTCGTAAAATGAATGAAGGAAGACTCAAGACATTAAAACAACGTTGAGAACTCGTTGAATTAGGTCCTGACGTTGAGCAACTCAAACATAACGTTGTAACAACATGCTTT
Source organism: Entelurus aequoreus (assembly GCF_033978785.1). Lineage (NCBI taxonomy): Eukaryota > Metazoa > Chordata > Actinopteri > Syngnathiformes > Syngnathidae > Entelurus > Entelurus aequoreus. Next base: position 21,151,447 of record NC_084739.1, read on the forward strand.
TTGACGACGTTTAATCAATGTTGGTGTTATGATCTGTTACCCGGATCATGATTTGTTCTGTTAGTTTGACTACCTCAGTTTTGTTTTCAGCACCCACGGGTGCTGATTAGTTTCACCTACCTCTGATTAGTGTTCGGGACGCTCACCTGCTCCTGGGCACTAATCAGAGAGCTACATATTCCTGTCTTTCGTCACACACTGTCTGGCTTTCTAGTTTGCTTCCACGCAACAGTTATAACGTCTATTCCTACGACCCCAGAGCTAAGCTTTGCTCTTGTTTGCCTGATTTTATGCTAAGCTTTCACGCAAGCTATTTCGTGCGATCGTAGTTTTCGCATGTTTCATAGACAGTAAATCATTGTCTCACCTGCACCTTTGCCTGCAGAGTTTCCTGCTGCATAACCATGCGACCACATCGTCACAGTCGGCTTCTGACGTTGATTTGACCATTGAATTTTGGTCATTTTCCGACCAATATTCTACAACACAAATACAACGTTGAAACAACATGCTTTTCGACAATGTTTATTCAATGTCAGGTTGATTTGACCATTGGAATTTGGTCATTTCCCAACCAACAACGTGGACCCAACGTCAGACATGAACGTTGTCTTAATTTACAAATACAACTATTTTCCAACGTTGTCTCAAAGTCAGTTTTAAAGGACATGTTTGTATAATCAACGTTGTATCAATGTCGTGTGCCTGTTGGGAGTTGGGCTCCAGTAGAAAGGGTACTTTCTCACGCAGGGCTAAAAGGCCAATGCTTAAGGTTTTTCATTGATTGATTGAAACTTTTATTAGTAGATTGCAGAGTACAGTACATATTCCGTACAATTGACCACTAAATGGTAACACCCGAATAAGTTTTTCAACTTGTTTAAGTCGGTGTCCACGTAAATCAATTCATGGTACAAATATATACTATCAGCATAATACAGTCATCACACAAGTTAATCATCAGAGTATATACATTGAATTATTTACATTATTTACAATCCGGGGGGTGGGATGTGGGGGGGGGGGGGGGGGTTTGGGGCGGGGGGGTTAGGTTTGGTTGATATCAGCACTTCAGTCATCAACAATTGCATCATCAGAGAAATGGACATTGTAACAGGGTAGGTCTGACTTTGTAGGATATGTACAGCGAGCAGTGAACATAGTGAGCTCAGAAAGCATAAGAACAAGTATATACATTTGATTATTTACAGTCCGGGGAGGTGGGATGTGGAGGGGGGAGGGTGTTAGTCAAGGGTTGAAGTTGACTGGAGGTGTTCTTTCAGTGCGGTTTTGAAGGAGGATAGAGATGCACTTTCTTTTACCAAGGTACCACTAGGTGTCTTATCTGTGCACGTGCCTGGTTGTATGGAGGCGACATGAACTCATTCAATAGTGGTCTCTACGACACATTTCCTGAGGTTACGAAAATTCCAAACAATTTTTCACTCACAAAAAACTTTTGATGAAACAGACATTTTCTGAAGAGGACAATTCCAAGTAGAACTGTAAAAACATACTGTGGAACGAGGCCCATTGATTGCGAAAGCTTCCCACTCCAGCAGCTTGTCCTCTTTGCCGCATGAGCACCCGGAGGACAAAGTGGTACTTTAGACACGCTGGGAGATTTTGAAGGATAGTTTTGTCCTGCGTCTCTCATGTGAAACGTAGTCACACACATTAATAACGGAACCGATCTCCCTTAAGGTGAAGGTAGACCAAAAACCTTTGTGTTAATATGTCGCAATTCACTTATTGCAGCGTGCCTCATTGAACATCTCCTCCATAGCCTCGATGCACTGACTTGCATAACAATCGCTTTATTTGTGTTGCCGAGCCCCATCAGGCAGATGCAAAGCCCCGTTTACATGCAGAATTACCCCACGGTCTGAAAGGCAGCCTCTTTATTATAGGTTTGGCTTTCACGCTGTCCCCACCCCCACCGCCCCGACGAAAAAGGCATCCATACCTCTGCCCTACCCGAGCATCTGGCACTGGGAGGCGAGCCTATTTTGCGCACGTTGCGGCAATGTGATTTCATGGCCTCTCCCTGATCATCCCGAACACACGGACACGCCTTCACTGTCACGGTCTTCATCCCAGCGTAGAGCCCTGCCAGGATCCAAATGGTATTGTTGGCAAAAGCGCGATGAACAATGGAGCTTTTGCATCAATGGGGATTAGCCTCACATTCCCCTCTGAAGTAGCACCTGACTGGGACGGGTTGTGATAGCGGGTGGGGAACGGGCCAGCTTTATCCTCCTGCTTGTAATGCCGAGGCCCGTTTGCTTGATCCGGGGAATTTTCCCTGTCGTTGCCGTAGTGCACGGACAGGTGCTTTGTCGCGCCTCAGCAGGGAGGACAGAAAAGGAAAGAGCGATGAGAGAGATTACCTGTCTGCTTGTTGTCAGGTGCTAGTTTGGGGATCATAAACATTCTGTTGGGAATGTGTAAATGGAACAGTAAGGAATTGTTTGTTTTGCTCCAGGATTCTCCTCCGGCAGTTGGAAAGTGCAATTTGAGCCCATTTGTTGTACATTGATTCATTACTAAATTTGGAGTGTAACAGATGAACAAACATTTTGTGGTAAAAGGAAAATAACACATATAATCAATGAATCAAAACTTTATTTATACAGCACTTGTCATACACAGGCAAGTTGCGACACAAAGTGCCAATTAAAAGGGTTGAAAAGGAAACGCACACACACACACACACACACACATTCACATATATATTTCTGTATATATATAGTATAGTATCATATTAATTAAATTAAATTAAAGTACCAATGATTGTCACACACACACTAGGTGTGGTGAAATTTGACCTGTGCATTTGACCCATCCACCCATCCCCTTGATCACCCCCTGGGAGGTGAGGGGAGCAGTGGGCAGCAGCGGTGCCATGCCCGGGAATCATTTTGGTGATTTAACCCCCAATTCCAACCCTTGATGCTGAGTGCCAAGCATGGAGGTAATGGGTCCCATTTTTATAGTCTTTGGTATGACTCGGCCGGGATTTGAACTCACAACCTACCGATCTCAGGGCTGACACTCTAACCACTATATATGTATATGTATATTTATATATGTATACATATACAGTATGTGTATATATATATGTTTATATAAATATATGTATGTATATATATATATATATATATATATATATATATATATATATATATATATATATATATATATATATATATATATATATATATATATATATATATATATATATATATATATATATATATATATATATATATATATATACATATATAGATATAAAGTTAAAGTTAAAGTTAAAGTACCAATGATAGTCACACTCACACTAGGTATGGCGAAATTTGTCCTGTGCATTTGACCCATCCCCTTGTTCACCCCCTGGGAGGTAAGGGGAGCAGTGGGCAGCAGCAGTGCCACGCCCGGGAATCATTTTTGGTGATTTAACCCCCAATTCCAACCCTTGATGCTGAGTGCCAAGCAGGGAGGTAATGGGTCCCATTTTTATAGTCTTTGGTATGACTCGGCCGAGATTTGAACTCACAACCTACCGATCTCAGGGCGGACACTCTAACCATTATATATATATATATATATATATATATATATATATATATATATATATATATATATATATATATATATATATATATATATATATATATATATATATATATATATATATATATATACATATATATATATATATATATATATATATATTTATAATAGCTGGGTACTGTGGCCAAACAGCTCAATTTTTGTTTATTTCTAAAATCATATGGACAAAGATAAGACCTTCTGGAAGAAAGTTCTGTGGTCAGATGAAACAAAAATTGAGCTGTTCCTACAAGCCTGTTTCACAGGTTTCCCTGCTCTTCAGGGGATTTGATAGTATATATAATATAATAAAAACCCCAGAAGAGCAGGGAAACCTGTGAAATACAGTGTGTGTGTGTGTGTGTGTGTGTGTGTGTGTGTGTGTGTGTGTGTGTGTGTGTGTGTGTGTGTGTGTGTGTGTGTGTGTGTGTGTGTGTGTGTGTGTGTGTGTGTGTGTGTGTGTGTGTGTGTGTGTGTGTGCGTGCGTGTGCGTGTGCGTGTGTGTGTGTGTATGTTTATGGAACTGAGGGATGCACAAATACATCTGTATTCAATGTGGTTGTTTTTACCATAAATAATATAATTTGCAACTACATTTAAGTTCCCTGCTTTGAACTTTTAGCGTATGTTCCTTTTACCCCTGTTATATTCCTGTTTGTTTACATGGAAAGCTGCCATACCTGGAATGCTTAGATCTAAATGTATATGAAATTATATACAGTGCATCTAAATTGACTAATACCATTTTTGCTATATGATTCACACAAACCCATCTTTTGATTTTTGTGTCAACTGTTCTGACCGACACAATTTGTGTTTGATTGTGCTATTTGTGCAGTGGCCAGCATCCAGAGGCTTCCAGCTGTGTCAGTGATGACCGACATCAACTTCCCCATGAAGGGCCGTAAAGGCATGGTGGACTGGGCCCGCAACTCTGAGGATAAGGTGGTCATTCCAAAGGGCTTCTTTGTCTCCCAAAGCGCAGGTTTGTCTCCCCAGTGTTTCGCAAAGAATAACCTTACCTCAAAAGACACCATCTCCAAACCGAGTTACACATTTTTATCTGATTTGTCAGAGTTTGGACCTTCCTATTTTTTTTTTTCATTCAAGACCTCCAGCAGCATTTTAAGATTATACAAAGAGTTACTTTCTAACTTAGACTTGGACTTAGACTTAGACAAACTTTATTTATCCACACAATAGCTCAGTTTCAAAGGATGGAAAGGATAATGCAGGTATTAAGTAGATTAAAAATGTACCATAGTAGTAATATAAAATATAACACATATGTAATATTTACATATTATATATATAGTATATAATATATACTGATATATTATATTATTATATTACATTTTTATATAATATATACAATGTATAACAAATCCCAATTACCATGTACAATATTACAGTATATGTAACAGCTGCAGCAAAAAAAATAAATACAAATAAAAAATAAAATAAAAAGGGCAGCATAAAATAGAGAGTAGATCCAACAGAAAATATACATTATAAACAAAGAGAGGTAGCTAACATAGCTAACAGTGAAAAGTCATATTTTCTATTTCAAAACAAGATCTATGTCTATATAGTCGTCTTGTTCAGTCATTTTTTCCCAAAAACTCTATGACTTTTACTGCAAATTATTCCAGATCAATGAGTCATTCATGCACAATGCCAATCCACACATTTGTCGCTGTAAATCGTATAACTACCATAATAATATTTACTCCATTGGATCTCATACTATAACTTGTGCATTTCATTTAACCCTCAGGGGACCCAGGCTTCATTTGATGTCCATTCAGTAATTATTTGCTGTATTTTGCCCATATTTTTGTTGTGTTACACCATTATAAATTATTTTTCTTCATAAGATTTGTTTCATGTTAAATGTCAATTTTTTTCACAGGTGTACGATACACAAGCAGTTATTCGACAATACTCCAATCCAAAGCCAAACAGAACATATAAGTCCTCCATGAAAATTATGACTTTTTTTTTGTTTTACTTTTGTGCTCAATCTCACAACTTCAGCTCTAATCAAAAGGACCAAATAGTTTTGTTTTTTTTTCCAATTATTTTCACCCTTCAAAGCAGTGCTTCTTAGGAATTTTCTGTCGCACCCCTGCCCTCAGGAAGAAGAAAACATTTTGCGCTGCCCCAAACTCTTTGCCGCGACTATAAACAATATAATTTGTCCATTAAATTGTTTTAAGTACACCTCTGCATTACATTGCTTATTAACATTAAAGAAAAGACAAAATAATGAAAGACAGTTGAACTTCCCTTTTTTAGGGACAGCATGGCCCATTGTAAAAGGAATCACAACGGGAGTCCTTTTACAATGGGACAGAGGACCCTATTGAAATTGTAAGATTTTATTATAATTCTTTCTTTATTATTATTCTTCCGCAGCTTTGTGCTGTAATTTGACCCCCTTAACATGCTTCAAAACTCACCAAATTTGACACACACATCATTACTTGCAAACAAAACTCTTTAGTAAAAAAAAACCCCAAAAAAACCCCTCAAAATTGCGCTCCAGCGCCCCCTAGGAAGAAAACACAGTCAAAACTGCTTGTAACTTCCGTTACGAATGTCGTAGAGACATGAAACAAAAACCTCTATATTTTTTTTTTAATGTTTTCTTAACAGGCATGACGGCACGGCGTTGTCATGTCGTGACATTGCTGGTTTTACGAGCAGAGGAGCATGTTCGGCAGCGCACAATCACGCAGTACTTAAAGGCAGACACAGTGTGTGGACACAAGAGGGAGAATGAACGCATTTTGGCTTAAAAACTAAAGATAAAAGTGAAGCTATAATACTTAAACGCCACTCTACAAGAGGTGCTTTAAACATGGCTATCTAGCTAGAAGCTAACGTCCATTCGCAGTCGGCAGTGTTTTAGCTACTTCTAAATCACTAATCCTCGCCTCTAAGACAACAAATAAAGTAAGTTTCTTACAAATGTCATCGCTGCAGGATGAGGAATAACTAAACATGCTTCAGCTAGCGCTCCTCAATGTAAACAAACGCCATGGGTGGATCTACACCTGACATCTACTGTAATGATACCATGTACATGAGCGTATTTAGTCGATACTACTATGATTATGTCAATATTCTTTATCATCACAAAATCGTTTTGCCTTTTTTTTCTTTTTTATTATGTTTGTAAACTCAGGAAATATGTCCCTGGACACATTAAGGAGTTTAAATATGACCAATGTATGATCCTGTAACTACTTGGTATCGGATCGATACCCAAATTTGTGGAATTATCCAAAACTAATGTAAAACACCCAAACAACAGAAGAATGAGTGATTATTACATTTTAACAGAAGTGTAGATAGAACATCTTAAAACAGAAAGTAAGCAGATATTAACAATACATTGACAAGAATATTAGTAATCAATTTTTTACCACTTGTCCCAAAATAAATGAATAAGAAATGATACAATTGTTACTGCATACATCAGCAGACAAATTAGGAGCCTTTGTTTGCCTACTGCTAAAATACAAGTTGTCTAGTAAGTTCAGTATTTTATTTAAGGACAAAAAAGTGTTTTTCGATTAATTTTTTTGTTAAGATAAAGCCAATAATGCCTTTTTTGTGGTCCCCTTTATTTAGAAAAGTATCGAAATACATTTTGGCACGGGTACCAAAATATTGGTATCGGGACAACCTTACAAGAAACAATAACAGAAAAGATAACATTTTGCTTTAAGTGGTTCATTATGTCTTCTTATTCATATACTTTTCAAATAACCACAGTAACCTACCACCTATCAGCTGTTCTTGTGGTTGGCCACGTCTATAAGAACAGCTGATAGGCAACACATCACAGTGGTCTGGTGACCCTTCTGAAAAAGACTGCAGATGACAGTCGAAACATGTCAGGTAAAAATTGGTTTAATAATACCAAAAATATTGTATGACTACAAGAACATTTAAAAGGTATACAAAAACTATTCAAAGTGCATTAACTTGCCTGAAATTTACTTAGGGTTTTTTTCTTATTTAAACTATAAAACATTTTTTAACAACTTGAACCATTTGATACTGAAATATAAAATGTAATAATGCAATGAATAATGATAATAAAAAAATCATCAGCATCTTTAACAGGAGTATATTACATAAAACACTAGAAAACAAAAATGAATCAAACAAATTTAGCTTTTTTTCTTTAAAATGAGGAAGTCAGGATTAATGACTACAATGAGCACGTTTTGCTTTTAGAAGCGAGTTTGAAGCATGATGAGTATAAAGCTACGGAGCCCCTAAAGGGACATGGGATTTTTTTTTTTTTTAGACATGTATCTCGTGGCCACGAGAAACTTTCTCGTGGCCACGAGAAACTTTTTATAAAAAAAATAAAAAAATCAAAAAAAAATTAATATTTTTTTTTATTTATTTTTTTTATAAAAAGTTTCTCGTGGCCACGAGAAACTTTCTCGTGCGCACGAGAAACTTTCTCGTGGCCACGAGAAAGCATTGGATGCGTGCTGATGGTTTAGTGTGTGTTAAAATGGCAGTTTAGGAGTTAATATGGCTGTATTTCCAGATAGGACTTTCCCCCATGTGTGTTGTGGCAAAATGTGAATGCTTGATTAGTAGGTGTGAGACAAACACTTTATCTTCCTGGTTATTGTAACGCTACGTGATTGACATTATTTAAGACTTTATCATGCCCGGGAAAGGACAGTTTTCCTCTTCTGTGGCTGTGGGGGGTGGGCGTGGCTTGCGGACCTGCAGTGAAGCGGAGTGTGTCAGTTAGTCCCATGTTGATGTCCTCAAACTTCTTTCTTGCTTGGAAGATACACACACAATTGTAACTGTTATTTCTTCCTGCACATAATAAATATGTACAACGTGTTTGGATGTATTCATTTATGTAAAATTGTCATTAAATGTAATATTGCCTGGCAAAAAGTGATACGACGTACGTAATATTTTGATATTTACACATCGCATATTTACACACGCGCATCTGACTAGAATACCCTTATGTGCATTACATATATCAACATCAACTACCTACTGTACTGTTTACTTGTTGAAATACCCTTTTTAGAGCAAATATCTACCCACATAATTTATATGTGTATATATAATATATATATATATATGTGTATGTATGTATATGCATATATATATATATATATATATATATATATATATATATATATATATATATATATATATATATATATATATATATATATATATATATATATATATATATATATATATATGTATATATATATATATATATATATATATATATATATATGCATATACATACATACACATATATATATATAATATGTGTATATATAATATATATATATATGTGTATGTATGTATATGCATATATATATATATATATATATATATATATATATATATATATATATATATATGCATATACATACATACACATATATATATATAATATATATATATATGTGTATGTATGTATATGCATATATATATATATATATATATATATATATATATATATATATATATATATATATATATATATGCATATACATACATACACATATATATATATAATATATATATATATGTGTATGTATGTATATGCATATATATATATATATATATATATATATATATATATATATATATATATATATATATATATATATATATATATATATATATATATATATATATATATATATATATATATATATATATATATATGCATATACATACATACACATATATATATATTATATATACACATATAAATTATGTGGGTAGATATTTGCTCTAAAAAGGGTATTTCAACAAGTAAACAGTACAGTAGGTAGTTGATGTTGATATATGTAATGCACATAAGGGTATTCTAGTCAGATGCGCGTGTGTAAATATGCGATGTGTAAATATCAAAATATTACGTACGTCGTATCACTTTTTGTCAGGCAATATTACATTTAATGACAATTTTACATAAATGAATACATCCAAACACGTTGTACATATTTATTATGTGCAGGAAGAAATAACAGTTACAATTGTGTGTGTATCTTCCAAGCAAGAAAGAAGTTTGAGGACATCAACATGGGACTAACTGACACACTCCGCTTCGCTGCAGGTCCGCAAGCCACGCCCACCCCCCACAGCCACAGAAGAGGAAAACTGTCCTTTCCCGGGCATGATAACGTCTTAAATAATGTCAATCACGTAGCGTTACAATAACCAGGAAGATAAAGTGTTTGTCTCACACCTACTAATCAAGCATTCACATTTTGCCACAACACACATGGGGGAAAGTCCTATCTGGAAATACAGCCATATTAACTCCTAAACTGCCATTTTAACACACACTAAACCATCAGCACGCATCCAATGCTTTCTCGTGGCCACGAGAAAGTTTCTCGTGGCCACGAGAAAGTTTCTCGTGCGCACGAGAAAGTTTCTCGTGGCCACGAGAAAGTTTCTCGTGGCCACGAGAAAGTTTCTCGTGGCCACGAGAAACTTTTTATAAAAAAAAAAATAAAAAATAAAAATATTAATTTTTTTTTTTTTTTTTTTTTTTTTAATAAAAAGTTTCTCGTGGCCACGAGAAAGTTTCTCGTGGCCACGAGATACTTTCTCGTGGCCACGAGATACATGTCTAAAAAAAAAATAATTCCCATGTCCCTTTAGGGGCTCCGTATAAAGCAGGTTCCCCCAGCCCCAAATCCCCACCACACCCCACTATTTGAGAAAGACTGCTTTACAGACGTTTTTCATCAAATGATGTCACAGTTTTAATTAGTACACATTTGCATAATATCAGTTATTTTACTATTTGACTTTCACTATGTGACTAACTCAAGTTTTTTTGTTTTTAGACATGGAAGGATCGCCTGTCTTCATTTTGGGAACAGTTCTTTACAAGACCCTTGGACTCATGCTACCTTCACCAAAGTAAGAGCACTGGGCCACCTGGCTGTATTTCCTCACCTGCCGTCAAAATAATCCAAACTACAAAATGTTTTGATCATTTGGGAGCTGAAGAGTTGTCGGTTTTCCCGTTCAGAATAGTAGATCAACTCTCTGCAGTAAAATATTCCTGACTTCCTTGTCTCTGGAATACCGCAGAGACATTGTTCCAAGGAAAGAAAGATCAGAAAACATTTTGAGGGAGTAATGCAAAAAGTAAACGTGTTGATGTTTTGTGGGATTGGCTTGAATAAGTTTAGGATATTCCCTAAAAATTTAACCTTAAAATGTTTGCAGGGTATTAAAAGGTGAACTGCACTTTATTTTTAAATTTTGCTCGTCAATAACAATCTTTTTTTTATGCATAGTAACTCGTAAATAAACACTAACAAAAGTCAGCTAACAATGGAAGTAATGGGATTCACTCTATTCTGCCTATAAAGCGCTCTAAAAACATCCAAAAACCTCTATCAGCATTTTGTATACATGCTGTGTATGCTGTGTATATATACATGCTGGGCTGGTGTGGTTACACGTGGTCTGCGGTTGTGAGGCCGGTTGGATGTACTGCCAAAATCTCTGAAACGCCTTAGGAGACGGCTTATGGTAGAGAAATGAACAATCAATTAACGGGCAACAGCTCTGGTGGACATTCCTGCAGTAAGCATGCCAACCGCACGCTCCCTCAAAACTTGCGACATCTGTGGATTGCGCTGTGTGATAAAACTGCACATTTCAGAGTGGTCTTTTATCGTGGTCAGCCTAGGGCACAACTGTGCAATAATCATGCTGTTTAATCAGCATCTTGATATGCCACATCTGTGAGGTGGGATGGACTATCTTGGCAATAAAGAAGTGCTTAATAACACAGATGTAGATAGATTTGTGAACAACATTTGAGCGGAATATGTCTTTTGTGTATATAGTAAACATTTTAGATCTTTAAGTTACTCTCATAAAAAATGGTAACAAAAACAAGTGTTGCGTTTATATGTTTGTTCAGTATAGTAATAGGCAAATTCATAGTAACGTAATATTTACGTATTTTGCTCATTTTAAGCATAAAGCGGCATAATAATTTATCAGACACATCACAACGTTCGCTATTTCCTTCAACAACAACAACAACAACTACTACTACCACTACTACTTATGGCAGACTTCATGAGAGACAACAAATACTTTGGGACAAATGATGATCCACAACCATAAAGCAGTTTTAGAAGCTGAGTGATGGGCAGATCCAGTAAGTAGCCCTATTGCTAAGTGCTAAACCAGAAATACTAACTACAAACATAATAAAACAATCACTTACTGTACAATGTCTGCTCTTCCTGGAATGCCGATTAATGGGATCTGTATATATTCCCGTTTATATGAAGAATTAGTCATAATCCAGGTAAAAAAAACAAAAGAAAAACAAAACAAGTGTCTTTTTCTGTCTTTCTCACAATCTCCAGGTCTAAGTTGAATGTCAAAGTTGACCAATTTCTCGGTTTATGGCCACAACTTTCTACTATACATGTGAGAGGCATGATTAATCATTTACAATTAACTTTCAACAACTCAGAGGCGATGCAGCAGCTCACCAACTCAATATATCAATAGCTGCATAAGCTTGTTACCGCTCTGGGATCACGGCGCCGCTAAATGTACTTCCTCAGAGTTAGCATTCATAATGTCAAATAATATTGCAAATATTTGGTAAATATTCAGGTCACAAGATGTAAATGGAGTATTGTTGGTGTTTTTTTTATGGGGTTTTTTAGGGCTTTATGGGCGCAATAGATTACTCCCTTTAGCTGCATTGTTTTCCACCTTGTATTTTAATACCATTGTTGCATGTGACTTCACATCCGGTTGCAAACTCCACACCGGCTCAAGAACTAGGCTGGGAAACAAGCATAGATTATTGCAATGTTGCAACTTTCCATACCAACAAAACAAGAAGGCGCTCAAAAGTGCGGAAAGATTCCACTTTTAAAAATGCGATAGTGCGATGCTAATTAAGGATTATTGTATTTCCCATAGACATGCCACTCATTAGCATCAGCAATTTTACATGGCAATTTCAACGCCTCCAAATTTGGTAATGAAATCTACAATGCATGTTACAGTCAAACAGATGGAATGTAATAAGTACACAACTTACAGTACAAAAACTTTGTAGACTGGCACAATTAACTTAATGGCAAAGACTACTTCTTGACTAAGACAACACTCTACAGTCTATACACTACTGCCATTGAACATCTTGGAATTGCAAATGCATGCAAAGTCTACTAATAAATAATACAGTACAGATTAATACTTTCAAATTGTAAGAAAACAAGATAACAACTGGACAGTGCAGCTCCGAGTTAAATATTGGATTTTAGAATTAAATGTTTTTGAACAAATAACATTTATTAGCACATTTAAACACACAAACGAGTACTGAAAATTGAGTATTGGTACCGATTACATCAGGGACAGGGCAGCAGGAATTTGTACCATATCAATTCAAATGTGAAAAAAGTACCCATCCCTACTTTACAACACACCGATATTTTACTGGAAGAAGTGATAGGAATGCTTTCTAAATGATTGTGGTAGGTTGCTCTACGAGTGTACTGCACTTTTTGCATCAATTTAAAACAGGTTGCCTCTAAATTAAGTCAAATAAGGATTCATTATTGCATGAATAATTATAGGTAAATAACTAAGAAAAAGCAACAGGGTATCCCAAACAAACACCTGATGTCAATAAGTCCCTTGGACCAGCATGACACACAGGGACAGGGCAGCCATTGCACTGGCAATGTGGTGTTCACAGGTGGAGCAGCTGGCATCCGTACGCGTGTACGCCTCTCAGCAGGATAAGCGCAACAAGAGGAGGTGTCAGACTTGAGGGTTCTCCCTTTACCAAATGTCAAGCTTGTGAAGTTCCTAAAAAGAAGTCGAGGATTACTTTCTTCCCTCTAAATGCCGTCGTTCTAGCACTCTAACAGCGAGCCGGCGAGTTCAACAATAAGTCGTTTTATGTCCATTTTGCAGTCCGTCACTAAAAGTGACTTAAAGCGTATAAAAGGTCTGACAAAAATTTTCCCAGCTCCTCTGGTGCTAGGAAGACAGCCTTCCTTTGTAAGGATAACACTTTTTCTATGCTTGGAAAGTGCTCCTTTTTTCAAAAAGAGAACACCATGTCGACTGTAAAATCACTGGCAGGTATAAAATCCTGACCTTGATGAGAGTATTTTGGACCTCAGGGCATTCAATCGATTGCAACTGGACTGTTTGGTTTGTCTTAGTACAAGTTTGTAGATGTTCCGCCTCTCATCCGAGTAGGCTTCATCAGTTCAGATCTAGTCTAGCGGATAGTGCCAAAACCCAAAATATTTATACTCCAAAACCAGGAGTGTGTGCCTTGGCAAGAATGGTTTCGCCCTATTGTAGAGAGAAAAACAACTGTTTTGATGCATCACCTCCCTGTTCACCTGTATTCCAACCCAGGATGCAGTCGAGATTGTGAGGCAACGTCTACTAGGTGATCACACATTACAGGATAGATCCACACTAAACACCAGAACAGATGTGCCTTACTTTCAATTAATGGGAACGTTTTACTGACAAAAACATGGTTGTGCAATGGGATCACCTTTCTCCCCAATAGCAGCAAACCTTTACATGGAGGATATGGAAAATAGAGCTTTGAGCTATTTTAAGGGAACAGCAGGAAGTCATTGGTACAGATATGTGGATGACACATGGGTGAAAATCAGAAATCAATAAGTGCAAGCCTTCACCGAGCACATTAACTCAGTAGACAAAAACATCAAGTTCACACATGAGGATGTCACAGACAGTAAGTTGCCTTTTTTGGACTGTGATGTCCACATTGGAGAAAACAGGGGGCTCCACACATACCGATCAATACCTACTTTTTGACTTTTTGAACACAAACTGGGCGTTATCAGAACCCTACAACACCGAGCTTATAATGTTCCTACCTGCCCAAAGGCCAAAGAGAAAGAGAATGGGCATTTGAGGGAAGCCCTCAAAACCTGAGGTCACCCCAGCTGGTCGTTTGTGAAAAGTGCATTCAGTTCCAGAAACAACAAGAACAGAGTGGATGAGGAGGAAAAAGGTGACAGACGTGAAAATATTGTCATTCCATATGTATCAGGGCTATCTGAGAAACTCAGACAAAACACCCCAGTACACTTCAAACCAGGCAACACCCTGAGACAGAGACTAGTGCATCCTAAAAACCGGACACCCACACCCACAAAAACAGTCTGGTGTATGCTATCCAGTGTAATGATGAAAGCACTGATGTGTTTATTGGGGAAACAAAACAACCACTGAGCCGGCACGTGGCACAGCATGGACGGGCAAATGACCTGCACCTCAGGGAGAAACAGCACACCTTTGAGAACAAAAATGTACAGATTCTGGATGGGGAGGACGGATGGTATGAAAGAGGAGTGAGGGAAGCTATCTACTGTATGTCAAAGTTGAAAAACGATCCCTGAACAGAGGAGGTGGTCTGCGACGCCACCTGTCTTCCACATACAACACTTTCCTTTCAGCCACTCCTAAAAGACTCTGCAATTTAGCACAGTCTTTAGTTAGAAACATGCCATTTGTGCCATTTGTTTAAAACTGAAGGAATGCTAACATGGGGGATCATGACTGTTTTGGACTGGTGGTAGTTGATCCACAGCGATCGTTCTGCCACACAATACCTCAATGCTAATGAGAGGAAATTACACTTCAACAACTGTCGTTGGCTTTGACAGTAAGATTGCTTGTTTGCATCAAAACAGTTGTTTTTCTCACTACGATAGGGCGAAACCACCCTTGCCCAGGCACGCCGTACTGGTTTTGGAATATACATATTTGGGGTTTTGGCACCAGCCACTAGACTAGTAACCTGACTCTCGCCAGATCCTTGTAGTTCGCTGAGCTCCACACAAGGATCTGGGAGTTTTCAATAGGAGATGTATTTCAGAAGGCGGGGCCTTGTAAAAATATAATTGTATGTGATTGGATAAACCACTTGTCCGTTATCTTGAACGACGTGCTACTTCAACCACTCACATCGAAATCAACCCGTGACGCTGATGAGAGCGACGCTTGGAAATTCAAACCCGGTCGGAAGAAGAGCCAAAACATCCTTGCCACCAATAAATGCCTTCAAAACCGTTCTCTGTTCATCTTTTAAATAATTAATATTCAATAGATTCGACAAAACAGTTGCAGTAGCAGAATCAATATCAGCACACAAGGCAGCGAGGGCTGCGTGCCGCCATTGTTGTTTGAATCAAACAGTCACTTTGGCGCTACGTCACATCTATGAAATCCCGCCCGGCGATCCTCATTGGTTCATTATTTTTTGCTATCTTGAAGGAGTTTGCAATGCCTTCGAGCCCAGATCCTTGTGTGGAGCTCAGCGAACTACAAGGATCTGGCGAGAGTCAGGTTACTAGACTAGAGCTGACCAATCTAAGTCTAAGACTAGAACTGAGCGATCTATGAGCATGAACTGATGAATCCTACTGGAATGAGAGGCGAAACGTCTTCTAAGACAAACCAAACAGTCTATTTGCAATCGATTGAATGCCCAGAGATTAAAATGACCTGGAGGAATGAGAACGTTCATAGGCAGTATTTTGATGTGTACAATGCACATTGGACTGCCACAATTGGCACAGCTTTTATGCTCTTGCCGCTTTGTGCATAGTGCATCTTTGAAAGCATTTCTGTTGATTACAATGTAATATGTGACCGTTTTCCTACCAGAGAAAATAACATTCTACAGTACAATTATTTGTCCTGGCACAACATTGTATAGAATAGCCTGCTTTTTCCTTCAAAGTGTTGTTGCTTTGTACAGAATCAAGTAGAAAATGAAACTCGAATCCTTGAGGCATTCCAATTTACATTATCTATCACACTCAATAGCCACAACATTGAGTATGCCCACACAATCTAATGTGATCCAACTCTTTGTGCAATTGTTACGTTAAAGAATTTGACATATTGTGTAGTGAATGCATAAAAATAAGCATTGTGTCCCGCCAATGTATCATTTCAATTTATGGTCAGTTTATTTGTAATCACTCACAGCTTATATATATACAGTACAGTATATAACAGCAGATTCCTCAACAAGGTAGAACTCGTACAATTTATTGATTACAGTTGCAGGTTTTTTTACTAGCAACGACAAACTCTTTGTGCGTTCATATTCGTATTTTCACAAAGTGTGAAAAAAAATACATCATCTTACAGCAGCACCTACAGGGACACAGTCTTTTTTTGCTGCTAATGTTGTAAAGTTCCCTGTGAGGTATTTAAGATGATCTTACGCTATTTGGAGACAATTATATTCCCCCAGTTAGCCATGCACTCGCCTCTTGTGTTTGTACCTTCAGACGTGTTCCTCCAGTCTGCCTCTGTCAGGTTTGCTTAGGTTATTTCTCTGTAACGTCTCTGTAATAACCATTTAGGGTTTTTTTTTAACTCCAGTTTCACTTGACATGTTGAAGTGTTTATTATTGTAAGTACGCATTTTTTCATTTGTGTGAAAAAGACAAAAAACATTGCTAACTTAATTATTATTATCATAAAAGTTGTTTTATTCTAATTCAATTAATCAATTTGATTGATTAATCGTAGAAGCCCTAGCTAGTATCTACAAATGAAAGCTTCCCTTATAATTGGTGCCTGGTGTTCTCTGAACTTGAGTGAGTTGGCGGTTTTCAAAGTGTGACGTGGGCCTCCCTCAAAAGTGTCAGGGAATATGCAGCTCAGCTTGAGAAAAATAAAGAAAAAACATATTTTTCGAACTAAAGGGGACTTATGATGTTTTGAATCTACATTTAAAACCGTGCCTTTCCAAATCAACTGAATGTACCACAGGTGCACTCTAATTGTGTACATGGTGGTACTTGGTGTTTTATTTTTAATACATTTGCAAAAATCTCTTAAAGAAACATTTTCACATTGTCATTATGGGGTATTGTGTGTAGAATTTTGAGGATAACAATTAATGTATTCCATTTTGAAATAAGGCCGTAGCCTGCAACATAACAATATGTGGAAAAAGTGAAGCACTGGGAATACTTTTCGTAAGCACTGTACGTATTGGATATGCGTTGGTGTCAATTCTGCATAAAATTTGCTGCTTAGTCACTTTTATAACCCGCTTTATGGGTCTATCTGCAAGATGTTCGATTTTGGAGGCATTCCCAGATTGCAAATGAAACCACGACCTCCCCTCTTTAAAAGTGTCATTTAGCTTTTGAAAATGTACACGTAAATATACAGTTTAAATATACAGTACAGGCCAAAAATGTGGACACACCTTCTCATTCAATATGTTTTCTTTATATTCATGACAATATTCACATTATAGATTGTCACTGAAGGCATCACAACTGTGAATGAACACATGTGGAGTTATGTACTCAACAAAAAAAGGTGAACTAACTGAAAACATGTTTTATATTCTAGTTTCTTCAAAATAGCCACCCTTTGCTCTGATTACTGCTTTGCACACTCTTGGCATTCTCTCAATGAACTGCAAGAGGTAGTCACCTGAAATAGTTTTCACCTGTGGAAATGGTTTTCAGTTCACAGGTGTGCTTTAAGCTGAAAGCCTGATTTACTGTCCTAATAAGTACATCCACCTCGCTCTGATGTGACGAAGTAGCCAGACTGCAGAACCCTGCGAACAGAGGCATCCAAAACTCTGTGCAAGCTCACGCCAAAATGCATGAACCCTGATGATTTGACGCTTTGGCATTGTTTTAATGTGAGTACGAAAAGACGGAATTCATCATAGGTCCCCTTTAATCTTACTTCAGTTATGTTCAAAGGGGAGAAAAAGAATGATTTCTAGTTCCTACACTGAGAGAGTCAAGAAAGTTTCCAGAAATGCAGTTTTTATCAGGGAGTTGGTGAGACCTTGAAGTGGTAGGCCACGTAAACTGACAGAGAGGGGTCAGCGGATGCTGAAGCACATTGTGCAAAGAGGTCGTCGGTAGTTGGGCTCGGCCCCTTAGTTCCAGTGAAGGGAACTTTGAATGCTCAAGGACAGTGGTTCTCAAATGGGGGTACGCGTACCCCTGGGGGTACTTGAAGGTATGCCAAGGGGTACGTGAGATTTTTTTTAAATATTCTAAAAATAGCAACAATTCAAAAATCCTTTATAAATATATTTATTGAATAATACTTCAACAAAAGATGAATGTAAGTTCATAAACTGAACATCAAATCAAGTAGGCTACTCCATTCATTACCATAATAAACCCAGAGTTTCCCCCATGCCATGATGGTTTGACCCTCACTAAAATGTCTGTCAAAAAGAACTTTGAAAAGAAATGCAACAATGCAATATTCAGTGTTGACAGCTAGATTTTTTGTGGACATGTTCCATAAATATTGATGTTAAAGATGTATTTTTTTGAGAAGAAATGTTTAGAATTAAGTTCATGAATCCAGATGGATTTCTATTACAATCCCCAAAGAGGGCACTTTAAGCTGATGATTACTTCTGTGTGTAGAAATCTTTATTTATAATTGAATGACTCGTTTTTTTATTTTTCAACAACTTTTTAGTAATTTTTATATCTTTTTTTCCAAATAGTTCAAGAAAGACCACTACAAATGAGCAATATTTTGCAATGTTATACAATTTAAAAAA
Source organism: Entelurus aequoreus (assembly GCF_033978785.1). Taxonomy (NCBI): domain Eukaryota; kingdom Metazoa; phylum Chordata; class Actinopteri; order Syngnathiformes; family Syngnathidae; genus Entelurus; species Entelurus aequoreus. The sequence continues at coordinate 21,170,720 of NC_084739.1, forward strand.
TCAGAAACTGATGACATAGTGCTGTATTTTCCTTCTTTATCTGATTAGGGGGGTACTTGAATTTAAAAAATGTTCAAAGGGGGTACATCACTTAAAAAAGGTTGAGAACCACTGGTCTAGGATACCAAAACATTTTGGACAATTCCATGCTCCCAACCTTGTGGAAACAGTTTGGAGCGGGCCCCTTCCTCTTCCAACATGACTATGCACCAGAGCAAAAAGCAAGGTCCATAAAGACATGAATGATAGAGTCTGGTGTGGATGAACTCGACTGACCTGAACCCGATAGAACAACTTTGGGATTAATTAGAACAGAGACTGAGAGCCAGGCCTTCTCGACCAACATCAGTGTGTGACCTCACCAATGCGTTTTTTTGAAAGAATGGTGGAAAATCCTATAAACACACTCCGCAACCTTGTGGACAGCCTTCCCAGAAGAGTTGAAGCTGTGATAGCTGCAAAAAGGTGGACCGACATCATATTGAACCCTACGGGTTAGGAATGGGATGGCACTTCAAGTTCATATGTGAGTCAAGGCAGGTGGCCAAATACTTTTGGCAATATAGTGTACATTGTAGTTGTCTGCAGCCATGCATTCGTACTTATCTTTTCAAAGGCAACATTTCTGAAACAGCTCTTGTTCTGCCTTTTTTATTAGATTGCACAGGTCAAGGTGTCGAGTTAGCGCAGACTGTGCAGGCACGCTGTAATAGAAAGTGTTGTGGACAGGATAATTCAATGACATTTATTCCTCTGGTCATTTTTGTTTGTGTGTTTCAGGAACCACACAGTTGTGAATTCCAAAGTCATTGCTGTAACTGTCAGACCGGAGCCCAAGGCCATCCAGACCCACCTGGAGATTGAACTTGCTCACCTGGCCAATGTAAGAAGTCCCTCATGCTCGGTGTTTTAACGGCCGTTAGCGCTGTAGTAACAACACAACACATAACAACACACAATGGTGGCTCAATAACTCACTTTCAAGCACTGTGAATCCCGATAATCACATACTTACGTAATTAGACCAACAATCCGTTTTATGACACTTTCTTTTACATCACCAGGTGATAAATTGTGCGTTGTTAAGCGTCACCAAAGTCCGTGTTTATGTAAGAGTCCTCCAGTCAATCTATAAAGGAGACATTACGACAAAATGTGTTGAAGGACAAGCACATCTTGCCGTAGGTTAATTACAATGGCGATATTGATGATAATGAGGATTAATATAAGTCCGTTCCTTGTGACTTTGTGTTTGGTAAACATTGCACTTATTTTCATGTCTTCCAGGGAACCCTCAATCCTCACTGTGCACTGTGGGACAGCAACTTAATGTGAGTAAATGTGTCCTCGCTCATTCATTATATGTGACGCTCTCAGCATTACTCAAACTGGCAAATTAGACAAAGACACATTTTAATGTTTATTTCATTTTACCCACTCAGTCAACACAGCAATCAAATTATGGCTATAAATGATAATTGATCTTTTTTTTTTCTTTTTTTTTTAGAAAAAATACTATTAAACTTCATTACGTGTTTAGTTTATAGCCTGTTTGTATTTTGAAACAATATTCAACACAACAAGCTGTGTAAATGTAGTTTTACACATACTGAGGAATAAAAAGCATGTACTTATTTTGAGAAGTGGAGACATGCAAAGGACCAACATCCAGGCCTATAAAGTTAAACATCTATAAAGCTCCTGCTTTAGAATAATAATCTCTTATGATAAAAAGAGCAGTGATGATTTTTTTTTAATTGAATTGAAGTATTTATTTCAACCTGCACAGTACAACAAAACCCTTTTTTTTTTTTTTTTTTTTTTTTTTTACATTTTGGCAGAGACATTTATGCAAGGCTTGAAAAGGGGTTGGATGAAGCAGATGCTTATAATATCCCAACCCCTCTCACTCATTCCACATTTAACATAAACAATATAATACAAAGAACAATACTATACAAACAAAAACAAGAAAAGCTCCTGTACACTAACAATACAATAGTACCACTGTTACTATGAGACAAGACAAGACGAGACAAAAACACACACACACACACACACACACACACACACACACTCACACACACACACACACACACACACACACGTACACGTACACATACACATACACAGACCCAAACACTCTCTGACCATACACCTCTCTCCCATCGCTCTGTGCTGAGGGCATCACTCTCTTTCCTCCTCGTACTTCTTCAGTACTTCTTTTTTAAACAGTCTTTTAAATTGAATCATGTTAGAACACATTTTTAACATCTTCCCCTAAGTTGTTCCACAGACTGACTCCACGCACTGAAATGCACATTGATTTTAAAGTTGTTCTAATTTAGGCAAATATAATTTGTTGTTTCCTCTTAGACTGTACCTATGGTGAGCATCTCTATCCTGGAATAGGTTCTGTATATTGGATGGTAGAGAGTTTTGGGATGCCCTAAACATAATTTGAGCAGTTTTAAAATTGATCACATCATGCAGTGTAAGTTGCTTTAACTCCATGAATAGTGGATTTGAATGATGGCTGTAGTGAACATTGGACACAATCCTAATGGCCTTTTTCTGCAGAGTGACTAGAGGCTGTAGATGGGATTTAATAACAATTTCCCAGACTTCAACAATCATTGTAATACGACATAATAAATGAATGGTACAATAACAGCAGAGCATTGGTGTTCAATAAATGACATGATCTCCTCATCATTCCAACACATTTAGCAACTTTTGTCCTCAAGTAACTTTTATGAGGCTTCCATGATATATTTTCATCTATTACCACTCATAAGAATGAATTTGATGAACATAATCTATTGGTGTATCATCAATAACAATCCTGATGGGTATATTACTTTTGCGATTGCTAAAGAGCATGATTGTGGTCTTCTTTACATTCAGAGACAATTTGTTGGTATTAAACCAAGTTTTTAACTTTATCATCTCCTCAGTTACAGAGGCCAGAAGTTGCTTCATGTCGTCACCTACACATGTAATGATTGTAATCGTCAGCAAAGAGTATGAACTCCAGCAGTGTTGATACTTTACATATTTCATTGATATACATTATAAATAGTGTGGGTCCTAGTATCGACCCCTGGGGGACTCCACAGGTTATGTTCATGAGTGTAGTTTGATATTGGTCGATCTGAACAATCTGCTGTCTCTCATTCAAGTAGCTCTCAGCCATTTCCTGCCACTCCCCTTATGCCATAGTTTTCCAGTTTATTTACCAAAATCCGGTGGTCAATGGTATCGAAAGCCTTTTGCAGGTCAATAAAAATTCCTATAACAAATGTATTCTTCTCTGATACTATACCATTAGTAATGTTTTCTATTAAATCACTTAAAGCTAATGAAGTTGACCTATTTTGACGGAACCCATATTGACAATCAGATAATAATTTGTGCTTTCCAATGAAGCCACGAACTCATTATCAAATAATTTTTCCAAAATTTTTGACAACTGTGGCAGAAGGAAGACGGGCCGGTAATTTGTGAAGTGGTGTTTGTCTCCAGATTTGAAGATGTGGGATGACTTTTGAGAGTTTCATTTGTGAAGGAAATTGTCCAAGTTGAAAAGATAAATTGCAGATGTATGTGAAATGGTTTGATGATTTCTTCCGCTACGTTCCGGACCCATCCTCATGTCGAGGTCATAAATGTCACGTGATGTTTTGTTCTTGCTTTATTTATGTAGGGATGGAATTGATAAGATTTTTCCAAGTTCCGAGTCCACTTTTGATTTTGCTTAACGAGTCGGTCCCTTAATGGTCCTCTTATCGATTCTTATTTGGGAAAAAAAGGGAATAAAAGGTGAATTAGCCTCAATTTTGTTCAGTTTTAAGCGGTGGTCTGCAACCTGCGGCTCTAGAGCCGCATGCGGCTCATTAACGCCGCCCTAGTGGCTCCCTGGAGCTTTTTCAAAAATGTATGAAAAATAAAAAGATGGGGGGAAAAATATATTGTTGTTTTAATATATTTTCTATCAGACAACAAACATGACACAAACCTCCCTAATTGTTAGATATCCCACCTGTTTATGTTATACATGCTTCACTGATGAGAGTATTTGGAGAGCGCCGTTTTGTCCTACTGATTTTGGCGGTCCATGAACTCACCGTAGTTTGGTTTACATGTACAACTTTCTCCGACACTGCCACAGAAAGACATATTTATGCCACATCGTGTAGACCAGGGTGTCGAACTCATTTTAGATCGGGGCCACATGGAGAAAAGTGGGCTGGACTGGTAAAATCACGGAGCGATACTTGAAAATAAAGACAACTTCAGATTGTTTTCTTTTTCTAAAAATAGAACAAGCACATTCTGAAATTGTACAAATTATAATGTTGTTGTTTTTGTTTTTTTACAATTACCTGTTGCGGTTAATAGTATATATACTTTATTTGTCGTTATTTATATTTTCTGAATAAATTATATGATAATGTTCATCAGTCAACTAATTGTGTTAATTTTCAATCTATCAAGATAAAAAAATGGATATCAACATCAAATTACAGGATGTTATTTATGTAGTTTGATTGTTTTCTTCGACTGATGTACTCACATCATGTGGTTTATTTTGTACATATGAGCATCATCTATAAAGATACAAAGACTTGCTATTGCGACATCCAGTGGACACATTTACAACAGCTGTTTCTTTCATTCAAAAATTTCAGATTAATTTTTTATACTTAGCAAACTCATCCCGCGGGCCAGATAAAACCTATTCGCGGGCCTGATCCGGCCCTCGGGCCCTACAATTGGACACCCCTGGTGTAGACAAATGTCACGACATTAGGTACACCTGCACACTCGATGCAAAGCTCCATTAGAAAAGCTTTTTTTAGCAGCATTTATGTCACTGCAAGTCGTACTGCAGTGTTACTATGGCACATGCCACGATTGGATGAAATGACTGATAGCTTTACCGAATGTCCAAGTAACACTGTGATGTCACAACGTAGCCTGACTGAAAAACCCAGCAAGCAGACGCATCCAAGCTACGTGCAAGGCTTACGCCGAAATGCATGAATCTTATGATTTGATGCATTGACATTGTTTTCAGTGGCCTTGTGGTTAGAGTGTCCGCCCTGAGATCGATAGGTCTTGAGTTCAAACTCCGGCCGAGTCATACCAAAGATTATAAAAATGGGACCCATTACATCCCTGCTTGGCACTCAGTATCAAGTGTTGCAATTGGGGTTAAATCACCAAAAATTATTCCCGAGCGCGGCCACTGCTGCTGCTCACTGCTCCCCTCACCTCCCAGGGGTGGAACAAGGAGATGTGTCAAATGCAGAGGGTAATTTCACCACTCCTAGTGTGTGTGTGACTATCAGTGGTACTTTAACTTTATACATTTGAGAAGCTTACTGTATATTGTATTGGTCTAGCCTTGAGGCTTTGTGGATGCAACATAAAAAGTCTTGCTGATGATCTTTTTGTGTGTGTTTCTGCTGAGGACTTGTGCGTGATTAGATCGAAACTCATTTAATTCAGTCGTGACTCCTAGCAGTCACTCTTTGAAATCCCCGCTATCGATACAGTTACGCAAGCCCAGTTTTACACGGGAAAACATTAAATAGAGATCCAATAGCTATAAAAGACGTGTTGATAGTAAATTTGCTGGGATTAAAAAGGAACCAGATAGTGGGCCTGAAGTGCTGATGCATCAGTCACAACTCTGCGAGTTATGTAACTCGGCACAAGTCGTGCAAAAGACACGTAGAGACTGCCTTTAAATTCAGAATCAGAATCAGAAATACTTTAATATCCCTGAGGAGAATTAAGATTTTCAGCACAATCCCATTCAGGAGCAGACAAACATTACATGGAGACAGAACAGGATCGCTGACGGGTCTGTCAACTTCCGGCGCCCCTTACAAAAAAGGTGAGAAGAGCTGGGGGGGGGGGGGGGATAAAATAAATATTCAGTCCAAGCCTGGGCCCTGGAGAGGGGGTCCAGACTGAGGCCAAGGGGAAAAAAACTCATAGCCATAGCACACATAAACATGTGTGTAAGAGGTAAACATCAAAGAACACAAAGGACATTAAAGGCATTAAAAGAGCACAGCTGATGCAACCAGCCATTTCTACACACAGCCGCAAAAGTAAAACAACAACAACAACAACAAAACATATACTGTGGTGGCCTCTGCGGTGTTCCACACCATCGTCTGCTGGGGTGGGGGGAGCACGGCCAGAGACAGGAGCAGACCCAACAAAGCAACAAAGTGAGCCGACTCCACCCAGTGTCCAGTCTGCATGGATGAGCGAGGATATGTAAATTATGGCCTTGGTGATGTTCATACCACGCAGCACACTTGAACCGCACGTTCAAATCGCTCATTGCTGAGGGTTGATGCCATGATGCCGTATGCAGTGATTTTATGTCACATTCTGGCCTTTGATGGTTTTATGCACACTACATGCTTGCCAATGCTTTTTTGTGAGATTTTAACCTGTTTAGATGGTTCATTATGCTGTAATGATATTCTCAGTCTATTCCCTGCTTGTAGCCATTACACCAAGGAATCCCATGACTCGTTGTGTTGAATGTGGTGCACAACACTGAAGCAGTTGCTTGCCCACATTTTACATAATGCAGGCTTATTACTGGATGACATTGTTGAATGTGCTGGAACCTCTCAGCCCACATTTTGGATTTTTTTTTTTTTTTGTCTGTGTGTGTTGTAAACACACATGAAGGCAGGTGCCTCTTTTCACTTGTTCTGTCTTTAACAGAATGTGTTTGCACACATTCATGTGCTATACATTGATTTAAGCCACAGTGGCAATTCAGGTTTTCGTTCTGTTTCATAGGAAACCGAATCGCATGAAAACACAAAAAAATGTTTTACCATAGGAGAAAAAATGTGAATTCAACTAATCTGTTCCAGATACACTCTAAACCCCTTTTATTAGAGAATTAATATGCATGCAGAAAACAATGCCAAATTTCTATAAATAATACCGTATTTTTCGACTATAAGGCGTAAGTAAAATCCTTTCATTTCTCAAAAATCGACAGTGCACCTTATAACCCGGTGCGCCTAATTTACAGCATAATTCTGGTCGTGCTTACTGACCTCGAAGCAATTTTAATTGATACATTGTGTAATAATAAGTGTGACCAGTAGATGGCAGTCATACATAAGAGATACTGTACGTGTCGACTACAATATGATGACAGTAAACCACCAAAACTTAAATGTTCCATTGAGAATATAGAACATTACACACGGCGCTCAAAATCGGTAAAAATGTTTTTAGTACGACTTCGGTAAGCTATGAAGCCGCACCGCTTGATGGATTGTTGACGCATTAAACATACAAGTCGTTTGTGGTGTGTGTATAAGGACCGCAAAATGGCACCTATTAGCAGACATATTGGTGTTTTGTTTGGCAATATTATGCAAAACCAACTTTTCTTACCTTCTGGTACCTGCTGTTGTGTTTGGGATCTGCATAAGTCCTGAAAATGTGCGCGGGTCCGCAATTGTAGTCCGTGCCGACACCGTAGTCATAAGCTTCTTCTTTTTCTCTACCTTCTTTGGGACATTCATCTTTCGCTGTTGCCATTTCTAATGTAAAGTAGCGAAAAGTTCTTACTTATATCTGTCAACAGACTAGATATCAAAGCGCTAAAAACTGTAGTGGGTTTACATTATTCACCCACGGAACTTTAGTTATTAAAGGGTTTCCGGTCGGACGCATTATTGAGCCACGGATGAGGAGATGCTGCTCCGTTAATGATTTAAGTAAAGTCTGAATGTCATTTAAACAGTTAGCTCCATCTTTTGACACTTCTTCAACTCCCGTCTTTGCACGCTACACCGCTACAACAAAGATGACGGGGAGAAGACGCTGTCGAAGTGAGCCACGTAAAAAAGACCGCCCACAAAACGGCCCATCCTGAAGAGACCCTCAGAAAGCTACTTGAAAGGGGGTCTGTAAAACCTAATCTATGCAACATTTTGACCAAAGAACGACCATTACATGTTATGTAGACCAAAAAGATAGTGTTTTTCAATTTAGAAAAAAATCATAATATGACCCTTTTAATGCGCCTTTTGTATGAAAAAGACCTGAATAGACCGCACTCATCGGCAGTGCGCCTTTTAATCCGGTGCGCCCTATGGTCCGAAAAATACGATAATACAAATAAATGTAATGGATAAATGAACATTTAAAATCCATTTTGCCTTTATCGAAGACTGTTTGATGGCGATGAGGTCATAGCTCCCTTTGAGACAATTGTGATTATGGGCTATCTTTCATTGATTGATTGATAGCGCCATATTAGCTTTGATTGTTTACTTACTTTAGCAGTGTAATGCATTCAGTGACATTCCGAAAACACGGACTCTCTGGAACTGGTCTACTTAAGGTTTGCGACTATCAAAACATTTGCAAACTTGAGGACGCGCACAAAGCTAATCTACTAAACTCGCACGCATAGTTTTGTCTCTTAAATGAGCTGCAGCTTCATCCTATGTATGTGTGACTGTCAAAAAAATAAAAAATAAAATATACTTATATACTGTATATATATATTTATATATATATATATATATATATATATATATATATATATATATATATATATATATATATATATATATATATATATATATATATATATATATATATATATATATATATATATATATATATATATATATATATATATATATGTGTCTATTTGGCATTAAAAATGTATAGCTGCTGAATGTCTTCAGGATGAATTTAGTGCTCAAGGTGTGATTAATCAAGCTTGAGAGTGTTTTGCTGCCGCCGTTTTGCGTTTATATTTAGCATGTTTGGAAGGTATGTGCAAATTGGCACAGTTATGCACGAATGGTTGTGAGAAAGAGGCGATTGTGCTGCAAAGACAGAAGACTGGGAGAGAGAGAGAGAGAGAGAGAGAGAGAGAGAGAGAGAGAGAGAGAGAGAGAGAGAGAGAGAGAGAGAGAGAGAGAGAGAGAGAGAGAGAGAGAGAGAGAGAGAGTCCATCCAAGTCTGTGTCAACATATTTGGACTGTCAGAAATAAAAAGAGCAGACACGGCGTCTATTCAGCAATGTCATTTTATAATGTTATAGCTACTGCGTGACTTTAGACTTAGACTTCCTTTATTGTCATTCAAATTTGAACTTTACAGTACAGATTAGAACGAAATGTCTTTATAGTCCAGCGAGTTAATCCATTTTTGGGGGGAATTGAGGGGATTGTTATGATGCGTTCAAGAGTCTTATGGCCTCAGGGAAGAAACTCTTACATGGAATATATGGAAGTTCTGCCACGGAGGCTGCGGAACCTCTTTCCAGAGTCCAGCAGTGAAAACAGTCATCAGTAGGGGTGGGAGGAGTCTTTACTGATTTTCTGAGCCCTGGTCAGGCAGCGGCTTTTTGCGATCTCCCAGATAGGAGGAAGAGGAGTCCTGATGATCTATTTTCTTTTCGCGCTCACCACTCTCTGCAGAGAATTCCAGTCTGAGGTAATGCAGGCTCTTTAGGGGCTGATTGGTGACATAGGCATATTATTGATGTTTCTCCTGTATAAAAAGACTTCTTGCAACATGCATTTTCTTCCGGATGGATCATTCCAGCCCACCATCGCAGTTATGACAGGTGTTTTTGGCACAGCACTGGCACGTCATTAATATATAAATATAATGTAAATATCTAAAAAATACATGAATTAGAAATGAAAAATAACATTTTGCCGAGAAAGGTGGAACAGATTACAGTTATGTGCTTCTACAACATAAAATACCACAAATTGGCACATGATGCCAAGAAATGAGTAACAGGAAAATGATCCTTTAAATAGGGCGGTCTGCACCAATTTTGCACTTAATATCAATTATAAATGTGGTGTTAGTAGATCCCCCACAACATGCCCACTAATAGTACATGCACATTTATAGTTTGTACACGCTATTTAGTGCATGTTTAGGATCCTAGTAGATCAGGCCGAAAGCCCATAACTTCTCATTGATTCTTAAAGGCCTACTAAAATGATTTTTTTTTTATTTAAACGGGAATAGCAGATCCATTCTATGTGTCATACTTGATCATTTCGCGATATTGCCATATTTTTGCTGAAAGGATTTAGTAGAGAAAATAGACGATAAAGTTCGCAACTTTTGCTCGCTGATAAAAAAAAGCCAGGAGCTAGTATTCCTCACAATTCCCCATTGTTTACAATGGAGCGAGAGAGATTCGGACCGAGAAAGTGATGATTACCCCATTAATTTGAGCGAGGATGAAAGATTCGCAGATGAGGAACGTTACAGTGAATGACTTGAGAGGCAGCGATGGACGTATCTTTTTTTGCTCTGACCGTAACTTAGGTACAAGCTGGCTCATTGGATTCCACACTCTCCTTTTTCTATTGTAGATCACAGATTTGTATTTTAAACCACCTCGGATACTATATCCTCTTGAAAATGAGAGTCGAGAACGCGAAATGGACATTCAGTGCCTTTTATCTCCACGACAATACATCGGCGAAATGCTTTAGCTACGAGCTAACGTGATAGCATCTTGCTTTAACTGCAAATAGAAACAAAAAGAAATAAACCCCTGACTGGAACTATAGATAGAAAATCAACAATACTATTAAACCGTGGACATGTAAATACACGGTTAATGCTTTCCAGGCTGGCGAAGGTTACAATGCTGTGCTAACGACGCCATTGAAGCTAACTTAGCAACCGGACTGCACAGAGCTATGCTAAAAACATTAGCTCTCCACCTACGCCAGCCAGCCCTCATTTGCTCATCAACACACCGTGCTCACCTGCGTTCCAGCGATCGGCAGAAGGACGAAGGACTTCACCCGATGCGTTTGGCGGCCCGGAGACGTAGGAAGTCAAGGTGAAGTCGGCGGCTAGCGCGCCTAGCGCGGCTAGCGCGGCTAGCGCGGCTAGCGCGGCTAGCGCGGCTAGCGCTCCAACAAAGTCCTCCTGGTTGTGTTGCTGTAGTCCGCTGCTAATACACTGATCCCACCTACAACTGTCTTCTTTGCAGCCTTCATTGTTCATTAAAAAATTGCAAAAGATGTCCAGAATACTGTGGAATTATGAAATGAAAACAGAGCTTTTTGTATAGGATTCAACGGGGTACCATAACTTCCGTTACTCGACTTCGTCACGCGCATACGTCATCATACCGCGAGGTTTCAGCCGGAATTTCCCGGGAATTTTAAAATGTCACTTTATAAGTTAACCCGGCCGTATTGGCATGTGTTGCAATGTTAAGATTTCATCATTGATATATAAACTATCAGACTGCGTGGTCGGTAGTAGTGGCTTTCAGTAGGCCTTTAATGTGTCCACGTATCACACCATGTTGCAGAATTCTACGTGTCCAGCTTTGTGTTGAAAGATCGTGTTTGAATTCAACATTTGGAAACATGCGGATTGTGCACATTGTGTCCTCTGTTCTGCTGTTTGAGGGCAGCCAGTCTATTTTTGAACCAGCAAAGATACAACTCAGTGCGAGTCTGACTTTCAACAAAGCCACCGTCTCCAACCTACGTTATTTTATGATCCACACCCAGTCATTTTCATCAGAGTGCTGCAGAATGACTCTGCGGGGTGATTATGTTTGTACACAGTCGACTGGTCTGATTGGAATAAGAGACGCTCTCTGAGACCCATTATGAAGGGGAAACACACCATCTGTCAGCCATGTCGTTTCAAAGAAAACGAGAGTGCTCAGTGAGAACGTTGAGTTAAAAATTTTTTGTTGCCCGACGCAATGATTGATGCCGAGCCAGCGTCAGACCTTGTGGAAACTGCTAGAAGCTGTGAGGCAGCTGTCATACCTGGCACTCATCTCCTTTACTGGATCCTGTATATAAGGTATATAAGGCATATGAAACGAATTATTGTTACCTCCGCCAGGAAGTTATATAATGATTGCCGATGGTTTGTCCGTTGGTTAGTTAGAAACATAACGCAAAACGTTTTGGGTGGATTTCCATTAAACTTTGCGAAATATCCGAAATGAGATGAGGATCAACTGATTAGATTTCAGGCCTGATCCGGATAATTTCTAAGTGACCTTACGTATATGCTTCTGTGTGTGTGTGTCTGTTACATTTTGGGGGTGATCTGGATCACCGTCTGAAATTCAGGACATTTTTACTTTTGGAGGTAGTGCCTGGCAGAGGTCCGCGCTCTCCAAGTGTCTTTCATCCAAAGTCAGCTGGGATAAGCTCCAGCTTTCCTGCAACCCTGAACAGGATAATCGGTAGAAAATAGATGGATGGTATACTCTATTTTTAAACTCAAGCATTTTCAGATTACCAACCAACAGTGTTTGAATGGCAACAACAATTTGAAAACATGAACATTTAACCTAACGTGTTGCTTTATTTTGTACTAAGCCCATTTTGCCGTCAATCAATCCCTGCAAGACTTCCAAGGTTGCTTTTTTTTGTGATTGTTGCAAGCCTAAAAAAAAAACTGATTTCACGGCAGCTTTGTTTTCCAAAAGTTGCAGAAAAAGTTGCTATTGGCTTGAGGCTAATTTTCTTCACTAACATTGCATCAACTTGTGATTTTATGAATTTGTTACTAATGCCTTAAGTGTTCTCTTTAACCTTAACCTCCAAAAAGCACAGGATTCTAACGTATCTACCAAAATACGCATTATTTGCACACAAAATGTGTGCAAATAAAAAAACATTGTGTAAACCAGTGTTTAACCATCAGGCCTGGGCCTAAGGCGGCCCTTTAGAGGGCAGCAAGTGCCCTCTAAAGGGTTTGTGTTACGCCGGGGGTCGCATGGTTATGCGCAGGACGTTTTCCCAAGATGCAAATGGGCATCCGGAAACAGCATGCAGGTAGGAAGAATTATTTATTCCAAATAGATCAGGCAAGAATACAAAAACAGGAAATGTGTGCCGATTGCACGGGAAGCTAAACAAAGGCTAAACAACTGACTAACCAAACAAAAGAGCAAGACTCAAGTTCAGTCAACGTAACTGTTGTGTGTCGCAAATAAAACAGCCAGGCAGAGTGTGGCGAGAGGCAGGAATAAATAGCTCTCTGATTAGTGACGGGGAGCAAGTGAGCGTCCTGAACACTAATCAGAGGCAGGTGACAATAACCAGCACCCATGGTAACAACGAAAAGAAACCTAAACTAAATCAACAACTAAGGAAATCCTAAACCAAGCAAAACATGATCCGGGAAATGGAACATCACACTTTGGGCCATTTGGGTTGCAGCGTTGCTCAGTTGTAGACTTTTCCATCACTGGTGGCAGTAATGTGTCAGTCAGTTGACTCAGTGACACAATAAAACAGCGTCCAAAATCCGGCCTGCGGAGAGTCCAAACTTTAAAAAAAAAAAAAATTATATATATATATATATATATATATATATATATATATATATATATATATATATATATATATATATATATATATATATATATGACATCATCAGCGACAAGCGGGCGCTCTTTCAGTCTAATAGTGCGTGAGGAATATATACATATATATAAATATATATATATATATATATATATATATATATATATATATATATATATATATATATATATATATATATATATATATATATATATATATATATATATATACACATATATATATGTATACAGTATATATATACAGTATATATATATATACACATATATATACTGTATACTGCCCGTCTCCCGGCCAAATTGTTTTAACCCAATGTGGCCCCCGAGTCAAAAAGTTTGGGGACCCTGCATTAAAAGCCCAAACGATCAGGAAAAACTCAGGAGCAAACGTCAAGGAGAAGCTATTAATTTGCAATATTACAAGAAAAAAGTAATAAATAAGTAATAAATGTCAAAAAGTCACAAAAAAAAAAAAATATATATATATATATATATATATATATATATATATATATATATATATATATATATATATATATATATATATATATATAATTTTTATATATATATATATATATATATATATATATATATATATATATATATATATATATATATATATATATATATGACATCATCAGCGACAAGCAGGCGATCTTTCAGTCATTTAGTGCGTGAAGAATATATATAAATATATATATATATATATATATATATATATATATATATATATATATATATATATATATATATATATATATATATATATATATATATATATATATATATTTATATATATATATATATATATATATATATATATATATATATATATATATATATATATATATATATATATATATATATATATATATATATATATATATATATACTGTATACTGCCTGTCCCCCGGCCAAATTGTTTTAACCCAATGTGGCCCCCGAGTCAAAAAGTTTGGGGCCCCTGCATTAAAAGCTTAAACGATCAGGAAAAACTCAGGAGCAAACGTCAAGGAGAAGCTATTACTTTGCAATATTACAAGAAAAAAGTAATAAATGTTGTAGCAAAAACTTGTTTTTTTGAGTGAAAAGGGTAACAGGAAATTATTTTATTATTTTTTTTTTCAGAGGAAAAAGTTATTTTACCTTACAAAAATGTGCATTCTTAATATATAAGTGGGGGGAGGGATATTTTTGGAGGAATGTTTTATTCAAATTTTTTAAAAATTATAAACATATTTGCAAGAAAACTATGATTTTTCTTTGGGTTTTTTTTAGAAATAAATATTTTTGAATCTTACAAGAATACCTCTTTTAAGTCTCACAATGAAAACATTGGTTTAATATTTGTATTTAACAGTTTAATATGATTGTGTACTTATTGAAAACAAACACACTGAAATTACTTCTTTTGTTGAAATTGTTCTTTCGTCATCAACTAGATGAAGTTTGAATCGCGGCCCCCGAGACGATATTTTGGGGCCCCCACGTTAATGTTAGTGCAGCTCGCACATTTTATATCAGGCCTGGGCAATTATTTTGACTCGGAGGCCAAATTTAGAGAAAAAAATGTGTCTGGGGGCCAGTATATCTATTTTTAGGAAAACTAATACAAAACCTCACAATAAAGTCTGATTGAATGCTAAAAATGTTATGACAGACCGCCTTGAAAAGGGAATGGAATTTTTTTTTCTATGAACGATAAAACCCTGAATATTGACAACATATGAACGTCACACCCCCTCTCAATCGACATATTTTACATTCAAGCCAAATGCAACAAAAATGCAACAAAAAGCGAAATATGAACGTGAAGGGTAAAAAAACAAAAAACATCTACAATCGGATATATCACCTTCCGCGTCTGTCCCTGATACCCACATTTCAGGCTGGCCGCTCTGGAAACACTCTGTTGAAACGCTCCCCACCCACACTGCTTGGTGCCTCGTCTGACCTGCTGTGACGTAGATTACCATAGTAACTAGTAGGGTTGTACGGTATACGGGTATTAGTATAGTACCGCGATACCAATGAATCATATTCGGTACCATACTGCCTCTGAAAAGTACCGGTCCGCCACACCCTAAGATTTTTTGTTAAAATATAGCCAATAATGCAATTTTTTCTGGTCCCCTTTATTTAGAAAAGTATCGAAAAGTACCGAAAAGTATCAAAATAATATTGGTATCAGGACAACACTCGTCACTAAAATATCATGCAAAAGCGCAGATTCCAACCATTGAAATACGTTGTATAGTTCAAGACTTATGGTAATTAGAAAATATCACTGTACATCATAATGGCAGCTACAGTTTCCATCATAAAGATCTTAAAAAAAATATTTGGGAATGTCAGGCCAGATTGAAAAGCTTAACATGTGGCCCCCGGACCTTTATTTGCCCAGGTCTGTTTTATATGAATGGCACTATACAGTGTTCTTTGTGGAGCTCAACGAACCGACCGAACAGGGTGGAGTATACGGCTCTCGGGGGGCGCGACATCGACCGGGTTTGACGCAAGCAGAGAAACATTTCTCAATGATTGAAAGTTCCAGCAGCGTTGCCATGGAGAGTGTTCTTCCTGCCCAGCTGGCTGCCTCTTTTCTGTTGGGCACACGCAGACATTCGTACCAGTGCGCTGCCTTCACAACACTTTAAAAAAAAAAGTTTTTAAAGTTGCCACCCAGCAGGACATTATACATACAGTATATGTCGTGGCTTACTGTGGTGGATCCCTAAAACATTTTTCATATATTAGGGGCACCGGATTATAGGGCGCATTAAAAGAGTCATATTATTATTATTTAAAACACTTTTTTAAACACTTCCTTGTGGTCTACATAACATGTAATGGTGGTTCTTTGGTCAAAATGTTGCATAGATTATGTTTTACAGATCATCTTCAAGCCGCTTTCTGACAGTCGCTTCCGGATGCCGCCGTTTTGTGGGCGGTCTTATTCACGTGGCTCACCTTCGGCAGCGTCTTCTCCCCGTCATCTTTGTTGTAGCGGTGTAGCGTGCAAGGACGGGAGTGGAAGAAGTGTCAAAAGATGGAGCTAACTGTTTTAATGACATTCAGACTTTACTTAAATCAATAACGGAGCACCATCTCCTCATCCGGAAACAACAACACCGAAAATGTGTCCCTTGAAAAACTGTCTGACCGGAACTCTCTAATAACTAAAGTTCCTCGGGTGAATAATGTAAACTCACTACACCGGTATGTTTTAGGGCTTTCATGGCGAGTTTACTGACAGATATAAGTAAGAACTTTACACCACATTATATTAGAAAAAGGCAACAGCGGAGGATGAATGTCCCCTAACAAGAAGATAGAGAAAAAGAAGAAGCTTATCGACTACAAAGGCGGATGCGCGCTATTATTCAGGATTTACGCAGATCCCAAATACAGATCAGCAGGTACCAGGAGGTAAGAAAATTTGGTTTTGTATAATATTGCAAAAAAAAATGCCAGATAATATGTCTTACCTTATACACACACCATAATAATACTTGTATGTTTAATGTGCCGACAATCCTTCAAGCGGTGCGGCTTCATAGATTACCAAAGTCGTACTAAAACGTTTTGATAGATTTTTGAGCGCCGTGTGTAATGTTCTATGTTTTAAATGGAACATTTAAAATGTTGGTGTTGTTTACTTGAGACCTATCATAGTGCAGCCTACACTTATCTCTTATGTTTAACTGCCATCTACTGTTCACACTTATCATTACACCATGTACCAAATAAAATAGCTTTGAGGTGGGTAAACTCAACCAATCTTATTCCTTACACCCTTGCGCCCAATTATAAGGCGCACTGTTGAGTTTTGAGGGAAGAACAGGATTTTAAGTGCGCCTTACAGTCCGGAAAATACGGTACTATGTTTAAAACAACAACTGAATGGTGTCATTTCTGCTTCTTTTTTCGAGTAACGGCAGATGACACTCCATGAGCAGTCGCCTTTTTGAACTCGCTACTACAGTACTTTATACCAGTAGTCCCCAAACTTTTTGTAGCTGCGGACCGGTCAACGCTTGAAAATTTGTCCCACGGACCGGGGTGTGTGTGTGTGTGTGTGTGTGGGGGGGGGTTAATTGATCTTTTTTGTCATAAAAAAATACAATCATGTGTGTTTACCGACTGTATCCCTGCAGACTGTATTGATCTATATTGATATATAATGTAGAAACTCACATGGACAATAATTGTTTATATTATACAGAAGTACAGTACAACACCAACATTAATTCCAATAACAAACTGTCAATTATTCATATTAACTGCAGAAGCTTGTATGCCAATTTTAACAATATGAAATTATTTTTGGAACACTTTAAAGAACCTTTCAAAATTATCGCTGTATCAGAGACATGGATGGATCCAAAAAAAGGAATGGACTTTGGACTAGAAGGATATGAACTCAATTATATTAATAGAGTAAATAAGAATGGAGGCGGAGTTGCTGTATATGTGATGAAGGACTTCCATTACAAGGTGGTAAAAGACATGTCACTGGCTATTGACAATGTTTTAGAGTGTATAACCATTGAGATATGTCATGAAAGAAATAGAAATGTATTGATCAGTTGTATATATAGGGCACCCAACTCAAGTATTGAAGGATTTGAAGACTGGATTAAGGGAACTTTCAATGGAATCAGTCAAAAAGTACTCTTTTTATGTGGAGACTTCAACATTGATCTCTTGAACCCCAACAAGCAAAAGTCCATTAATGATTTCACAGATACAATGTATAGTATGAGTTTGTATCCTCAAATCACAAGGCCAACCAGAATTGCAAGTCACAGTGCTACATTTATTGACAATATATTCACTAATGTCTTTGATAATAATATAACAAGTGGACTGTTAACAACCGACATCAGCGTTCATCTGCCAGTCTTTACTATTTATGATGGGAACTACAGGAAGAAGAACATTGACAAAAAGACATTTCAAAGACTATGTACAGAGGAAGGAATGATTTTCTTCAAGAAGGATCTGAGGAAACAAATTTGGGACAATGTATATAATGAAGATGATGTAGATGATGCATATGGGAATTTTGTCAACACCTTTCTAACACTCTATGATAAACATTGCCCATGGAAAGAACGTAGTAAGAAGCAAAAGAAAAACAACCAACCGTGGATGACAAAAGGACTGAAAAACACATTGTATCGAATATTTATAACACAAAGATCTATAGAGGCAGAAAATAAGTATAAGAAATATAAAAACAAGCTAATTGGTATACTACGAACATGTAAGAAGGAATACTACAGTCAATTATTAAACAAGAACAAAAACAACATGAGAGCAACATGGGGCATCCTAAATAGCATCATTAAAAATGGTGCTAAGAAAGATTACCCCCAGTACTTTCTAGATGGACATACAAAAAATGACAATATGAACCAAATAGCTGAACGTTTCAATGATTATTTTGTTAATATCGGAACAAATCTGGATCAAAGAATTCCAAATGCAGATGACGGGTCAGTTGAGGACTTGAGTGAGCTCATAGACAGAAATCCCAATTCCATGTTTCTTAAAAGTGTAACAAAAGAAGAAATAATCAAAATTGTAAAAAATTGTAAATACAAGACTTCAACTGACTGTCATGGAATAGATATGGTAACGATAAAAAAGGTTATAGAAGACATTTCAGAACCTCTGACATATATCACCAATGTATCATTTTTAACCGGAAAATTCCCAGACAAAATGAAAATTGCAAAAGTCGTACCAATCTATAAGAATGGAGACGTACACCAGTTTACTAACTACAGACCAGTTTCATTACTTCCACAATTCTCCAAAATCATGGAAAAATGATTCAATAGTCGATTAGATTCATTTATTAACAAAAGTGGGACGCTCGTGGAGAACCAATATGGATTTCGAGCAAATATCTCAACATCAATACCATTAATTAAAATAACAGAGGAAATTACCAATGCAATAGATGGTAAAGAATGTGCGGCAGCAGTATTCATGGACTTAAAAAAAGCATTTGATACAATTAATCATGCTATTTTAATTAAAAAATTAGAACGATATGGCATCAGAGGTTTGGTATTGAACTGGGTAAGAAGCTATTTAACCAACAGGAAGCAATATGTGAAGATGGGTGAAAATATGTCAACACGGCTAGATATATCCTGTGGTGTGACGCAGGGATCAATACTGGGACCAAAATTGTTTAATCTTTATATAAACGACATTTGTAAAGTTACAAAGGACTTAAAGTTAGTTTTATTTGCAGATGATACAACTGCTTTCTGTTCAGGAGAGAACACACCGAAGATAATACAAATAATAACAGAAGAAATGAACAAATTAAAAAGATGGTTTGACAAAAACAGACTATCTTTGAATCTCAGTAAAACTAAAATAATGCTATTTGGTAATAGTAGGAAAGAGCATCATACGCAAATACAAATAGACGGAGTAGACATCAAAAGGGTAAAAGAAACCAGATTTTTGGGAGTATTAATAGATGATAAAATGAACTGGAAATCTCATATACAAAACATACAACATAAGGTAGCAAAAAACATTTCAATAATGAATAAAACAAAACACGTCCTGGGCCAAAAATCACTTCATATTCTCTACTGCTCACTAGTGTTACCATATCTGAGTTATTGTGCAGAAATATGGGGAAATAACTACAAATGTGCGCTGCATTCGTTAACCATGTTACAAAAAAGATCAGGTAGAATAATACATAATGTTGGATATAGAGAACATACAAACCTTTTATTTATTAAGTCAAAAATACTAAAGTTTGGTGATTTGGTAAAATTGCAAACAGCTAAAATGATGTACAAAGCAATCTATAACCTGCTACCAAAGAATGTACAACATTTCTTCTCAACTAAAGAGGAGAAATATAACCTTAGAGGAAAAAATAATTTAAAACATTTATATGCACGTACAACACTTAAAACTTTTAGCATAACAGTATGTGGAATTAAATTATGGAATGGATTAAGTAAAGAAGTTAAAAATTGTACTGACATGATCCAGTTTAAGAGGTTGTTTAAATTAATAGTGCTTACAAAGTACAAAGAAGAAGAATTATGAGAAAAACTTCCAACCTTATTGAAAATATTCTTCATCTCAGTATGTTAATAATGACTGAATTAATTAATTACATATTACAAACTGTTGTATATACTAATTCATAGATGTTATTTTATTATATAAAAAGGTCAGTAAATGATTTTATATAATTGTAAATGCTTTGAAGTGGGGAAGGGGTAGGATTAAATAAGCTTTGCTTCTTCCTACTCCTTTTCGGGCATGATGTAAATGAAATGATATGAAATCGTGTGATGTATTATGATGTAAATGTGTTCATGTCCGAAATAAACTAAAACAAAGAAAGAAAAAGAAAAACCAGAAATATTAATAACAGAAAGAAACAACCCTTTTGTGCGAATGAGTGTAAATGGGGGAGGGAGGTTTTTGGGGTTGGTGCACTAATTGTAAGTGTATCTTGTGATTTTATGTTGATTTAATAATTTTTAATTTTCAATTTTTTTTATTTTTATTTTTTTTCTTGTGTACCAATCGATCCACGGACCGGTACCGGGCCGTGGCCCGGTGGTTGGGGACCACTGCTTTATACCATCTACCAATGCCACGGTGTCAATGGCATCATGAAAGACATCAACCTTGAGTGTAAAAACAAAGGAGACTGCTACCAGGCTATAATCTGCCACCGTGTTGCTGAACAGGAAAAAGCGGAAATTACGTTCTCCATGCGTTATTCCACATCCGCAAACATGTATTTACTTATTTTCTTATTAGTTCTTAATTAATTTATTTATTTTATATCTTATTTTGTGTTAAAAAAATAAATATAAATACATTTAAGAAGATTGGATCCCAGTGCCATACTATGAAGCCACGCTGTTGTAACACGTGGCTTGGCATTGTCTTGCTGAAATAAGCAGGGGCGTCCATGGTAACGTTGCTTGGGTGGCAACATTTGTTGCTCCAAAACCTGTATGTACCTTTCAGCATTAATGGCGCCTTCACAGATGTGTAAGTTACCCATGCCTTGGGCACTAATATACCCCCATACCATCACACATGCTGGCTTTTGAACTTTGCGCCTATAACAATCCGGATGGTTCTTTTCCTCTTTGTTCTGGAGGACACGACGTCCACAGTTTCCAAAAACAATTTGAAATGTGGACTCGTCAGACCACAGAACACTTTTCCACTTTGCATCAGTCCATTTTCAATGAACTCGGGCCCAGTGAAGCCGGCAGTGTTTCTGGGAGTCGTTGATAAATGACTTTCGCTTTGCATAGTAAACGTTTAACTTGCACTTACAGATGTAGTGACAAACTGTAGTTACTGAAAGTGGTTTTCTGAAGTGTTCCTGAGCCCATGTGGTGATATCCTTTACACACTGATGTTGCTTTTTGATGCAGTACTGCCTAAGGGATCGAAAGTTCGTAATATCATCGCTTACGTGCAGTGATTTCTCCAGATTCTCTGAACCTTTTGATGATATTACGGACCGTAGATGGTGAAATCCCTAAATTCCTTGCAATAGCTGGTTGAGAAATGTTGTTCTTAAACTGTTGGACAATTTGTTCATGCATTTGTTCACAAAATGGTGACCCTCGCCTCCATCCTTGTTTGTGAATGACTGAGCATTTCATGGAAGCTGCTTTTATACCCAATCATGGCACCCACCTGTTCCCAATGAGCCTGTTCACCTGTGGGATGTTTCAAATAAGTGTTTGATGAGCATTCCTCAACTTTCTCAGTCTTTTTTGCCACTTGTGCCAACTTTTTTGAACATGTTGCAGGCATCAAATTCCAAATGAGCTAATATTTGCAAAAAAATTTAAGTTTTCCAGTTTGAACGTTAAGTATCTTGTCTTTGCAGTCTATTCAATTGAATATAGGTTGAAAAGGATTTGCAATCCATTGTATTTTGCTTTTATTTGTGATTTACACAACGTGCCAACTTCGCTGGTTTTGGGGTTTGCATAACAAAAGTAAATAGTTGTCCTTAGCTTTAACTTTTAAAGAACATGAGAAAATCCACCCAGTCAAAAGTGTATTCAAATTCATTATTTGGAAGGCTACGCTCAATTTCATAATGACCTTTAGTGAACGTTTTGTAAAGGTTAATCACCATTCCAGCCCTACTAAACTCATTTTAATTCCAGCATTTAAAATGGCTCAAAGTGGCGTAAAAGTAGGGTTGAGAACGTAAAGTTCAGAATGACATTCCAATCCAGCTCTAACGCTTCCACCCTTCCCTTGCCATTTGATATTTCTAGTATATTAAATCCATGTAAACCACAAAAAGGGAAGCCAAATGAGTATCTTCTTGATTTGTTTAAGTCCTGTTCCTTCACAGATTATCCTTAAAATGACGTAAAGCGGTTTCACTAATCTGAAATTTGCCACGTCGGGATTAACGGGATCTCGCCCACACTTTAAACACATCTCTAAATAGCTCCTCATTTAGTGGCCTTTTTTCTTTTAGCTGTTTTCCTGCCTGGTACAGTACAAACTGTAGTCTTTGTGTGTTGTTATTTAGTTTTAACTGCAGTGCCAAGACTCATGCCTTGGAGTTAAGTGTTTGGACAAGGATTTACTCGCTGAGCTGCTTAGAGAGAAGAATGAAGCATTTGCTGTACAATTTCATTGAAGTTACGCAAGGAAATGAGACAAAGCTATACCATTTTTTATCGTGCTTTAACAAGGGATTTGGAGCTTTGACCTGCAACTTTCATGTAAATTAGTTTGTAGTTGAAGCCTCCATATATGACATCATGTCAAATCAAAACTGATCAATAATTCACATGAGGAGTGGTGAGTAGCATCTGCTGCAGCTTCATGCTGGCTTCAAGCCAAACAGGCCACACGTAAACACAGAACCAACTGAACTGAGACTCAAGATGCAAGATGAGCTCCATCTTTTAAAAATTAAATAACTGTAACGCAAGCATGGTTAGATATCTGAAATCTATGTTGAGAAAATGGGATTTGCTCAAATGCATGAATTACTTAAAATGGCTTTACGGCAAGTCAAATGTTTTTTCTACTATTGGCATATGTTTTTGGTTAACTAAGGTAGTGTTTTTCAAACACTGTGCCGCGGCACACTAGTGTACCGTGAGATATTGTTTGGTGTGCTGTGGGAAATCATGCGATTTCACCTAATTGGCCAAAACTCCATTGGAAAAGTTGAGAATTTTAGTAATTCTCATTTAAACACCATGCATGACTCCGTTAGTCCTAAACTATGTGTGGTGTATATTTTAGGCCTTATTTTGTATGTCCCATCATGACGTGGATTAATTTGATGAAACACAATACAAAACTCCATCGGAAAAGTTGAGAATTTTAGCAATTCTCATTTAAACACCCTCCACGACTCCATTAGTGCTAAATTATTTGTGGTTTATTTTAGGCCTTATTGTGTATGTCCCATCATGATGTGAATTCATTTGATGACACACAATACAAAACTCCATCGGAAAACTTGACAATTTTAGCAATTCTCATTTAAACACCATCCACGACTCCATTAGTCCTAAATTATGTGTGGTTTATTTTAGGCCTTATTGCAGGGGTGGGCAATTAATTTTTACCGGGGGCCGCATGAGCAACCCGAGCACTGCTGGAGGGCCACACAGACAATATTTCAATTAAATTTTGCTTAAATTATTTTTGATATACCGTAAGATAAATAATAATAATATTTTCATTTAACCTAACTTATCTTTATACAAAAGCAGATGGCTTTTGATGGTTTTATTTTTAACACTTTCTTACACAACACTTCCTGATGTATATATAATACAATGCAAAAATGTCAATTTCTGTCACTTTATCCTGCCGCCTCTTTGTTGTGAACGTAGCACGCCTGTAAGGTGATTGGCGAAGAAGGAGGAAGCGTTGCTGTTGCGGAAATGAGGAGTGAGGATAGATGTGCGTGTGGAAAGAACGAGATAAGTTGAGCTGTGTTAGTATAGGTTGCTCAATAAAAGTTTAAAAAGAGCGTCAAACTTGGTGTGCACTTCTTCTGGACGCTACAATTGATGTCAGAAGTGGGATGAAATGCCTCCCAGTTCGCCTTGCCATCAAACCTGGGAGTCTTCATTGAGGGCGGAATTCCCCCATGGCAAGCAGCGTGGCTGCACCTGTAGACACTGCCTCTCTCCTTCCTTTCTGTCTCTCTATTTCTCTCTTTCTCTCTCTCTCTCTCTCTCTCTCTGCGGCGAGCTCCTCACGTGGCACGTACCTCTCGATGATGTAGCAGGCTGAGCACACAAGCAGCGCAGAATGCGCAAAGTTTTTCTTCTGCCACCAATTGCAGCGTCCAGAAGAAGTGCACACCAAGTCTGACGCTCTTTTTAAACTTTTATTGAGCAAGCTATACTAACACAGCTCAACTTATCTCGTTCCTTTCACACTCACGTCCATCCTCACTCCTCATTTACGCAACTCAAGAAGACAACATCAACTTCAGCAGGTCGTTACACTATATTCTTTAAACACAGCAACATGTGTACTACAAATTAAGCACACGGCTTTACCTTTACTTGGCAGTCCATGTCTTGTTGAAAACACACCATTCGTCATCACCTTTTCTTTTTTTAGCGTCTCGGGGATAACCGGGCATCACTTGTCGCTGTGCGCCTTCACTAACAGGACGTACGCACATAAATAACACTTTTCAAAATAAAAGCAGCACAGTTGTGTTGCACGCACGACATAGATGTTTTTTTACATTTATTGTGTAATTTGTGATTGCCGCTGCGTGCACGAGCATACGTCCACACGGAAGTCATACAAATAACGCTTTTCAAAACAAAAGCAGCACCGTTGTATTGCACACTCGAAATAGATACTTTTTTAAATTTATTTTGTAATTTATGATTGGCCTCACGCGGGCCGGACAGGGACGTACAAAGGGCCGGATGCGGCCCGCGGGCCGCAGAATGCCCAGGTCTGCCTTATTGTGTATGTCCCATCATGACATACCGTAATTTCCGGACTGTAAGCCGCTACTTTTTCCCCTCGTTCTGGTCCCTGCGGCTTATACAAGGGTGCGGCTTAATTACGGCCTGTTCTTCTCCGACACAGACGAAGAGGATTTCGGTGGTTTTAGTACGCAGGAGGAAGACGATGACACAATGATTAAAGACTGACTTTTCATATACCGGTAGGCTGGTTATTTTGATAACGTACAGGCGAGCACTTTGTATTACTTTGCACCGTTGTATTATTTGTACTCTGCACGAATGCTGTTCGCCATGTCAAAGATGTGAAAGTTTGATTGAATGATTGAAAGATTTATTGTTAATAAATGGGACGCTTTGCGTTCCCAAACAGTCATCTCTGTCCCGACAATCCCCTCCGTGGTAGCAGGAACCCCTATATACTACGGTAATTACACATCAAAACCCTGCGGCTTATAGTCGGGTGCGGCTTATATATAGAGCAATCTGTATTTTCCCCTAAATTTAGCTGGTGCGGCTTATAGTCAGGTGCGGCTTATAGTCCGGAAATTACGGTAGATTCATTTGATGAAACACAATACAAAACTCCATCGGAAAAGTTGAGAATTTTAGCAATTCTCATTTAAACACCATCCATGACTCCATTAGTCCTAAATTATTAGTGGTATATTTTTGGCCTTATCGTGTATGTCCCCTCATGATGTGGATTCATTTGATGACACACAATACAAAACTCCATCGGAAAAGTTGAGAATTTTAGCAATTCTCATTTAAACACCATCCACGACTCCATTAGTACTAAATTATTTGTGGTATATTTGGGGCCTTATTGTGTATGTCCCATCATGACATGGATTCATATGATGAAACATTACAAAACTCCATCAGAAAACTTGAGAATTTTAGCAATTCTCATTTAAACACCATCCACGACTCCATCCATCCATCCATTTTCTACCACTTGTCCCTTTCGGGGTCGCGAGGGGTGATGGAGCCGATCTCAGCTGCATTCGGGTGGAAGGCGGGGTACACCTTGGACAAGTCGCCACCTCATCGTAGGGTCAACACAAATAGACAGACAACATTCACACTCACATTCACACACTAGGGCCAATTTAGTGTTGCCAATCAACCTATCCCCAGGTGCATGTCTTTAGAGGTGGGAGGAAGCCGGAGTACCCGGAGGGAACCCACGCAGTCACGGGGAGAACATGCAAACTCCACACAGAAAGATCCCGAGCCCAGGATCGAACCAAGGACCTTCGTCAATGAGCCGTTGAAGAGTGTCTGTGCTGTCTGGAGATCAGCAGAGTAACCATGTAATACTCTTCCGTACCATTATGTGGCAGCAGGTAGCTCATTGCTTTGTAGGCCTACTTTGAGACAAGAGAATTAATGATGGTTATGGTTTGAAGTCATATTGAACAATTGCGTCAGGTATTTGATGAGAGCGACTTTATATTGTCAATATAGGCTATTGATTTTCGTTTTTAACGTTTTCTGCTGGTGGTGTCTGTCATGTATTGGTTACTCAGGTCACAGGACATTACCGGAACCATTGTAAGGGGAACTTAAGGGCGGGGGACACAGGATATGATGACATGTGTTGTGTGTTGGACACCTGGAAGTGGAAAAAGTAAGAGCGGGAATGAAAGGCAGAAAAAGACAATAAGCTTTCTTTTGGTGTAGTATTAAGCTGAGATTGCTAAAAAGTGAACTAATAAGTGACAAGTTTGGCACACAACAATGGCGACGAGGATGGGATAGTGTCCCCCTGGATTTTTTCAATGAAAAAAATGTGCCTTGGCTCAAAAAAGGTTGAAAAACACTGATCTAAGGAATATATATGTTGGCCCTGCGATCTGTGAGCGGTGTCCAAAAAAAATAGATTTTTCAATGAATCGCAATCCTTATTTGTAACGGTTCTTAATCAATGAAAAAAAAAAGTATATATATATATATATATATATATATATATATATATATATATATATATATATATATATATATATATATATATATATATAATACACATATATATATATATATATGTATAAATATGTACAGTACAGGCCAAAAGTTTGGACACGCCTTCTCCTCATTCAATGTGATTTCTTTATTTTCATGATTATTTATATTGTAAATTGTCACTGACGGCATCAAAACTATGAAAGAACACATGTGGAGTTATGTACTTAACAAAAAAAGGTGAAATAACTGAAAACATGTTTTATATTCGAGTTTCTTCAAAACACACTTTGCTCTGATTACTGCTTTGCACACTCTTGGCATTCTCTCCATGAGTTTCAAGCACACCTGTGAAGTGAAAACCATTTCAGGTGAAGCTCATCGAGAAAATGCCAAGAGTGTGCGAAAAAGTATTATATATTTTAAGCATTATGGGCAGAATAGTGGAGCTCCGCTGGTAGCACACTTTTATTTACGTTTATTTAATTTTAGGATGCATTAAAAAAAATTTAAAAAACATCTGCCGTCCTGTCTTTCATAATGATTGTGAACAACAGGCAAAATTCCCAAAAAAAGTGCAGTTCCCATTTAAGCGCGAAAATGATGACTGTTGAAGCTGCACTTTTATTTGCACTTAAATTTTATTGACAGTTTAGTTAAGAAACATATTTATTATTATTTGTTATTAATTTTGTGTATTTATTTGAGCAGTAAATAAGTTGATGAAATTATTTTGCAATGAATTTCATTAGTATTTATTTTTTTAATTTAACTTGCCCTAAGCTTTGATAATAATCTTTGTGATGAATACATGGTTTCATATCATTTCATCCTCTTAAACTGTAAGTAGTTTACATATATTTACTGAATACAATTAAAATCAAAAGTAAAATGACTAATTCAGTGGTAATATTTTAGTGACTCCCGTTGGAGCCCGAGGTCAGAAATGTAAGATTCCCTTATATAATTGATTAATGCGCCCATCCCTACAATCCAATACTGTATACCCAAAAGTCAATCTTCTGACTCAGAACACAAATACACACAGGGGGATTTCGCCATAAGAGTACTTGTTTGCAGCAGTGGCATTAGCTCAGTGTTGTATGTTGTGGCGGTATTTGCATGTCACGTCAATGTTGCTCACTTAACCTTGTCAGAGCGGGCGTCCTAGCACTGGTGATAGCTTGCAAACTCAGCAAGCTAGTGCCTAAGCAAATGTTCCGAGAGTCATGTTGAGAGGGCGAGGCCAGGTCGATAGCATAAGGGAGATGAGCGTTTCACCTCATACAATTATGGCCTGATCCGCTAAGGTTGTGCGCAGAGGATTCGGTCTCTTAAGTGAACAGAATAAGGATATGTCTTCATGAATATGCAGAATATATGCTGATCATCAGAACGCCCACAACACTTGGAGGAGAAAACGCAAAAAAACAATCATTCAGCACACGCAGTGTGATTTATCAAGACTAAAACTGAAGCTGTTTTGCGTCTACATTTAGTCCATCTAGAGTGGATATGCAAACTGTCATTTGCTCAAAAATGTCTCAGGGGAAGGGGGCGATAGTGCCACAGCTCCGTCCTATGTACAAACCCCCAATTCCATATGAGTTGGGAAATTGTGTTAGATGTAAATATAAACGGAATACAATGATTTGCATATCCTTTTCAACCCATATTCAATTGAATGCACTACAAAGACAAGATATTTGATGTTCAAACTCATAAACTTTATTTATTTTTTTTTGTAAATAATAATGAACTTAGAATTTCATGGCTGCAACACGTGCCAAAGTAGTTGGGAAAGGGAATGTTCACCACTGTGTTACATGGCCTTTCCTTTTAACAACACTCAGTAAAAGTTTGGGAACTGAGGAGACACATTTTTTAAGCTTCTCAGGTGGAATTCTTTGCCATTCTTGCTTGATGTACAGCTTAAGTTGTTCAACAGTCCGGGGGTCTCCGTTGTGGTATTTTAGGCTTCATAATGTGCCACACATTTTCAATGGGAGACAGGTCTGGACTACAGGCAGGCCAGTCTAGTACCTGCACTCTTTTACTATGAAGCCACGTTGATGTAACACGTGGCTTGGCATTGTCTTGCTGAAATAAGCAGGGGCGTCCATGATAACGTTGCTTGGATGTCAACATATGTTGCTCCAAAACCTGCATGTACCTTTCAGCATTAATGGCGCCTTCACAGATGTGTAAGTTACCCATGTCTTGGGCACTAATACACCCCCATACCATCACAGATGCTGGCTTTTCAACTTTGCGCCTGTAACAATCCGGATGGTTTTTTTTCTCCTTGGTCCGGAGGACACGACGTCCACAGTTTCCAAAAACAATTTGAAATGTGGACTCGTCAGACCACAGAACACTTTTCCACTTTGTATCAGTTCATCTTAGATGAGCTCAGGCCCAGCGAAGCCGACGGCGTTTCTGGGTGTTGTTGATAAACGGTTTTCGCCTTGCAGAGGAGAGTTTTAACTTGCACTTACAGATGTAGCGACCAACTGTAGTTACTGACAGTGGGTTTCTGAAATGTTCCTGAGCTCATGTGGTGATATCCTTTACACACTGATGTCGCTTGTTGATGCCGTACAGCCTGAGGGATCGAAAGTCACGGGCTTAGCTGCTTACGTGCAGTGATTTCTCCAGATTCTCTGAACACTTTGATGATATTACGGACCGTAGATGGTGAAATCCCTAAATTCCTTGCAATAGCTGGTTGAGAAAGGTTTCTCTTAAACTGTTCAACAATTTGCTCACGCATTTGTTGACAAAGTGGTGACCCTCGCCCCATCCTTGTTTGTGAATGACTGAGCATTTCATGGAATCTACTTTTATGCCCAATCATGGCACCCACCTGTTCCCAATTTGCCTGTTCACCTGTGGGATGTTCCAAATAAGTGTTTGATGAGGATTCCTCAACTTTATCAGTATTTATTGCCACCTTTCCCAACTTCTTTGTCACTTGTTGCTGGCATCAAATTCTAAAGTTAATAATCATTTGCAAAAAGAAAAATGTTTATCAGTTTGAACATCAAATATGTTGTCTTTGTAGCATATTCAACTGAATATGGGTTGAAAATGATTTACAAATCATTGTATTCTGTTTATATTTACATCTAACACAATTTCCCAACTCATATGGAAACGGGGTATGTATGTTTTTCAACATATATGGACTGTAAAAAATTTAACTATTTCACATATTGTTTATTCAGCAACATCATTTTATAATTTCACAACTGCTGGATGACTTAAAGGGGAACTGCACTTTTTTTATGTTGCCTATCATTCACAATCCTTATGTAAGAGAAGCAGACATATGTTTTTATTTTTTTTATATGCATTCTAAATAGGAAATACATGTGATCAAAATTCCACTTACAATGGAGCCTACGAGTCGCTCTGTTCTGCCTATAAAGCCCTTAAAAAAACATTCAAACACTTCAATTAAGGTTTTATATACACACTGTAAGTCGATATGTAACGTAGTAACAGGCACATCCATAATAACATTCAATATTTACATATTGTGCTCATTTTAAGCATTAAAACGCATCCCGACGTTCACTTTTATTTTTCAACAACATCACTGATTACTACTCATTGCAGACTTCATGAGAGCCAACAAACATAATAAGACATCACTTGCGGTACAGTCTCTGCTGTCATTAGGATACTGATTGATAGAATCTTGTTATAGTCCCGTTTAGATGAAGAATGACCCATAATCCTTGCGAAGAAAAAAGGGGGGTGGAACCAACAGTCTTTTTGTGTCTTTCTCGCCATTAACTGGTCTAAATTGGCTGTCAAAGTGCACAAACTCGTCGAAATATGTCCTCATCCTTCTACTATCCAGGTGAGAGGCGTGTTTATGATCTACAATAAAGTTCCAAGGGCAAGGAAGCATGATGTAAACATAGGCACACAAGCTTGTGATCACGCCGCCACGATAAATCGTGCGCGTATAATTACAATATCACTAATACTTGGTTAATATTCAAGTCCCGGGAAAATGGAGTATTGTTGGCGGTTTACGGATGGTTATTTATTGGGTTTTATGGACGAAATAGAGGACCAATCTTTGGCTCCATTTTAAGCAGACTTTTATTTACGTTTATTTATGAGCTAAAAAATCCATCCATCGTCATGTGCTTCATAATGATTGTGAACAATAAGCAACATTCCTAAAAAAAAGTGCAGTTCCCCTTTAAGGTGTTGCAAACAAATTCAATTGATGTGTTTAGTGTCTGCAGATGTTTTTAGGTTGTTATTTGGGGGGGGATTTTTCATATACGCTGTATATGAAAAACGCTTCTTACAGTAGTAAGTGCCAGCTTCTCCCATAAGCGCACTTTCAGCCTGATAAAAAGTAGGTTCTGTTGTAGATGTTCTGCAGAACGGCTTCTAAAATGCCCAGAAAGAAGTGGTATATGTCTGCTGTGCGTTTCAGAACATGTAGGTGCATGATAACATGATTGTGCAGTAAATGGTGCAATCTGTGTAGTACACGCAAATATCTCATTTAAATAAGGCTTTCTACACCAGTTATCAATTGTAATGGTAATAGTACACATCATTTGGTATGGTGTTTGGATCGTAGTACATTAGGCGCTAAGTAAATTAATTTGAACCATATATCATTAAGGTATGCAAACACATCTTAATATTAAAATATCAAAATGTTGCAGCTCGACAACGTAAAGCTACTCTAGAAGTTAAACATCCAATTGCAGCTGAAAGTTACTGCTCTCGATCTAAAGATGCTCAAATCTAGTTTTGCTTTATGTCAAAGTTTCTTATTTGGGTTCACATTTGCTTCCCTTCAGGTACCATGACAAAAGGTATTTTTAATGGTTTCCCTCTTTTGTTACCAGGTTTTCTTGACATTTCCATATCAGAGATCAGCGTCAGTCAAAGTGTTGACGTCACAGACCTCCAATTGGTGTATTTGCACCACAGATGTGCCCTTGATCAGATTTAGTCCCAGCGAGAGAAAGCGAAAGCTTTTGTTGTCTTTAGTTTTTGGCTTTTAATGGAAAGTGCACTGCAGATAGGGAGAGCACAATGGTATTATTTTATTTTTTTTACTTGATGATATCTGTATGAAAGGATAGAGTGGGAATAAAAGGTGGAAGTGCGGTGATGCCTCTTTACTGCTTCACTGCTGCACCAAAGGTGGATAAACTGGCAAGAAGCTAAACATGTATTCTGAGTATTAATGTGTGTGTGTGTGTGTGTGTGTTTGTGTGTGTGTGTGTGTGTGTGTGTGTGTGTGTGTGTGTGTGTGTGTGTGTGTGTGTGTGTGTGTGTGTGTGTGTGTGTGTGTGTGTGTGTGTGTGTGTGTGTGTGTGTGTGTGTGTGTGTGTGTGTGTGTGTGTGGGTGGGTGGGTGCGTGCGTGCGTGCGTGCGTGCGTGCGTGCGTGCGTGCGTGCGTGCGTGCGTGCGTGCGTGCGTGCGTGCGTGCGTGTGTGTGTGTGAGTGTGTACACAATGTGTGCACCCAATGGTAACAAGATGAGCAGTCGGTCATGTTACTGTGATGGTTTACTTGTTAACTTGCATGTTAGGATAATACAAATATAGTAATTGTACATCATAATCATGTTGACGGTACAATGGCTTGTAGTATCAAAAAGAGAATTTATGTTGTTGCAATGGCAACCTCAGATCACCTTCCCTGGTGGTCCTTAATTTTGGTGGACCAGCAAGGGCAACTTTTATGATGCGCTAAGCACTGGCTTAGGTACTCGGGATGGGTGGTATGGCCTAAAATGTTTATCGCAATACATATTGCAGGTTCTTGTGATAACGACATTGCGATACTTATTTAGCTGCTGATGTATGTGGTAACATTGTGTCTTTAGCATCATATTGTCGGTTGCATTAGTTTCTCAGAACTATTGATTTACTAGTTGATTTACTGTTAATAGGATCCATCGACACACTTATTATTCTATTGTTTCAATACTTTTAGTTTCTACTACTAGTTTTGTGTGATATAAAAAATGTTGGTATTGATCCAGTATCAAGTATTTCCAGGGGCAGTATTGGCCATACCAATGTTTATACTTTAAACATTATCAGGATCATTAAATTATTAAATTGTTGACCAAACCACAGGATGTCGGTGTAACAGTATGAATTACTATTGTAAATATATCCTTATTCCATTTTGTTACATACAGAAAGTCATTAGTGCAAAATACTTAGACAAAGCTAAACAAGTTTGCAAACAATAATACTAAAAATATAAATCTAATAACTTTAGTATCTACCATAAACTGATACTATACTTGGTTTCATTACTGTTGATATTTGTATCGATCTGCCATACCAATGTTCATACTTTAAACCAGGAGTCCCCAAACTTTTTGACTCCAGGGCCACATTGGGGTAAAACAATTTGGCTGGGGGCCGCGCTATATATATATATATATATATATATATATATATATATATATATATATATATATATATATATATATATATATATATATATATATATATATATATATATATATATATATATATATATATATATATATATATATATATATATATATATATATAAATATATATATATATATATATATAAATATATATATATATATATATATATATATACATATATATATATATATATACATATATATATATATATATATATATATATATATATATATATATATATATATATATATATATATATATATATATATATATATACAGTATATGTGTATGTATATATATATATATATATATATATATATATATATATATATATATATATATATATATATATATATATATATATATATATATATATATATACATATATATATATATATA
This sequence comes from Entelurus aequoreus, assembly GCF_033978785.1. Taxonomy (NCBI): domain Eukaryota; kingdom Metazoa; phylum Chordata; class Actinopteri; order Syngnathiformes; family Syngnathidae; genus Entelurus; species Entelurus aequoreus. The sequence goes on from NC_084739.1 coordinate 21,204,985, forward strand.
CAGTTAAAATGCATTCTGTTCCAATAAAATGTATGCTTTCATGTCTCCACTTAATGTGGACCCTGGCTGGCACAAATTGCATTTTGCGAAGACATCCAAGACGGATGATGATGATGGAATGCTAATACAGAAGCCTTGGTATTTGCCTAATATGCAATAAACATGCAAATAATGTGAAGAGCACTCTGGATTGAGTTTTATATGTAAACAATTCGATGAACACGTATATGCTGTATGTTATGAAAGTGATTTTCTAGGACCTTCAAGATGAATGGAGATGCTTGAGTCAAGCATCTCCATTCATCCTGAAGGTCCTAGAAAATCAAGCAGCTTGACCTCATTCGGCTTTAAAACTGAATTCTGACTATCTCGCTGTCACAATGCTGCCGTCAAATGAAGCCTGATCCAATTCTGTCACCAAATTCACTCCTGGATGTTTTAACACCAGGCTGCCATCTGCACCTCACGGCCAACAAGGTGTTCGCTCTTCACATCAAAAGTGACACTTTGTATTATCAAACAGACGAGCACCAGTAAGGTCAGAAAGTGTCGCCAACGTGACAAATATTAATCCTCAGTACGGCGCCCTCTCCTGTCACTGGAGCAAAACTTCTGTAATGTTGGAAAATGATCATGTCGACTTCTCACCAGGGGGACTGCTGACTTCATCTCATGCAACGGGAAGTCATCAATCAATCCCTGTGGCTGTTTGAAGGTTGCAGCAGCACTTTATCCCGGCCCTATACACAGATTTACCTCAAACAATATTGGAAAAAAAATACAGGAAACGTTTACTTACTTCCAGACCGGGGCTATGTTCTGGTTTTATTATTGATGATCGCACAAAGCCCAATCTCCCCTGCAACTACACGCTTCAATCAAGCAATACAGAAATGTACAATTTAGCAGCACAGCCTTACAAAATGGTCCGAAAGGGGAAATACAAAGAACAAAATTGACGTTTGGCCACAAGAAAACAAGAAAGGTTGTTTGTTTTATTAAATTCCATTCAATTGTGTTGATAATTTTCATTCACAATTAAGGTTTTGCTGACTGATGGAACATTGTTGTGTGTTCATGTTAAAGGGGTCATATATATATTACATATATATACATATATATTCTCTGGAACGATCTCCCACTCCATGTGAGACAGGCCCCTTCTTTGGCTATTTTTAAGACCCTTCTTAAAACCCATTTTTATTCACTGGCTTTTACCCCAGCATGAGACTTTAAACTGTTTTAAACTTTTAACTTTTTTAACTGTTTTTAACTTTTAACTGCTTTTTATCTAAAAAATTGTTCTTAGGGTAATTTTGTATTTGCTTTTTTAATGTGTATTTTACTTCTGTTTTAAATTTTATTTTTTAGTCTGTCCTTTGCCTTTATTTCTTTGTGGTGAACAGCCTTTTGTTCTTCAACTGTGGTTGTTTTTAAAGGGCTTTATAAATAAAGTTGGTATGGTATGGTATGGTATGGTATATATTATGACATGTGTCTACATTTAAAACACTGCCTTGCAGTCTACATAACATGTCATTTTAGTGCTATAGTTAAAGTTTTACATATATTTTGTTTTACAGACCATCTTCAAGCCGCTTTCTGACTGTCCCACAACAATGCGCCGTTTTGTGGGCGATCTTTTTTACGTGCCGAAGCCCTCCTACAGGCCAAGCCCCTTTCGACTGCGTCTTCTCCCTTTCAGCCATGTTGTAGTTTTTAGCGCTTCCATATCGAGTCTACTGACAGATATAAGTTTGAACTATACTCTACTTTTTATTAGAAATGGCAACAGCGGAGGATTTTAGCATGCATGTGCATGTACGAGCCAGTCCACCCCACAACCGGCTCAGTGGCCTTGTGGTTAGAGTGTGCGCCCTGACACATACCAAAGATTTAAAAAATGGTACCCATTCCAACCCACTCAGCATCACGGGTTGGAATTGGGGGTTAAATCCCGAGCGCGGCCACCGCTGCTGCTCACTGCTCCCCTCACCTCCCAGGGGGTGGAACAAGGGGTGGGTAATTTCACCACACCTAGTGTGTGTGTGACTATCAGTGGTACTTTAACTTTAACAAGAGGATAGAGACTTATTGACTACAACTTTGGACTAGTGTTGTCCCGATACCAATATTTTGGTACTGGTACCGGTTCCAAAATACTTTTCGGTACTTTTCTAAATAAAGGTGACCACAAAAAATGGCATTATTAGCTTTATTTTAGCAAAAAATCTTACGGTACATTAAGCATATGTTTCTTACTGCAAGTGTGTCCTTAAATAAGCGAACATACAAGACAACTTATCTTTTAGTAGTAAGTAAACAAACAAAGGCTCCTAATTTAGTCTACTGACATGCAGTAACATATTGTGTAATTTATCATTCTATTATTTTGTCAAAATTATGAGGGTAGAAAATGAATTATTAATCTACTTGTTCATTTACTGTTAAAATATGCTTACTTTCTCTTTTAACATGTTCTATCTACACTTCTGTTAAAATGTAATAATCACTTATTCTTCTGTTTGGATGCTTTACATTAGTTTTCGTTGATACCACAAATTTAGGTATCAATCCAATACCAAGTAGTTACAGGATCATATATTGGTCATATTCAAAGTCCTCATGTGTCCAGGGAAAATATTTCCTGAGTTTATAAACATCATATACATTTAAAAAAAACTAAAGAAGATTGTGTGATGATAAAAATTGTTGATGTAATCATAGTAGTATCGACTATATACGTTCCTGTTCTTGGTATTATTACAGTAGATGTTAGGTGTAGATCCACCAATGGCGTTTGTTTACATCCATTATTCACCGGCGTCACCGCTAATGATGCCGGTGAGCTACGGTGTGTAGTGAAGCATGTTTAGCTATTCCTCGTCCTGCAGGGATGATACTTGTAAGAAACTTACTTTATTTGTCGCCATGCAGGCAAAGATTAGTGATTTGTTATAGCTTCACCTTTATCGTTATTTTTTAAGCCAAAATGCGTCCGTTCTCCCTTTTTTTGTCTACACACTGTGTCTGCTTGTAAGAACTCCATGATTGTGCGCTGCCGAACATGCTCCCCTGCTCGTAAACCAGCAATGTCACGACGTCACGACAACGGGGGGTGGGGGGGGCGGGGGGGGGGGGGGAACCGGTACTTTTTAGAGGCGGTATAGTACCAAATATGATTCATTAGTATCGCTGTACTATACTTATACCGACCGGTATACCGTACAACCCTACTTTGGACTACAGCTGAATACTGTAAAAAAAAAATGGCTGACTCACGCAAAGTTTTTCGGGTAAACCTCTACCATAAATGGCGATATCCGCATGATGTAAATAAGGCAAACTACGTCACTGAAGTCTCAAATTGCAAAAGACTTGTTTGGAGCAAGTTTGGAAGAAGGCAAAACAGTTTTAAAAATATCTCCCCCATGCTTCAATGGTTTGACTCCAATTTTTCGGGACTTATGGGGATCCCAATTAGACAAAAACAGGTACCAACAGGTAATGAAAGTTGCTTTTGCTTTATTTTGCATAAAACCCCTCTAAATGACAGATTTGATATGTGTTAGATATAATTGAGGCTAAAAGCTTCTTGTGAAATATTAACTGTCGCCATAGTGAGGAGCTTGATTGACAGCCAGCCGTCCAATCATAACATTCGGCGATCCGGTGCCAACTCATACATTCAATTTCTGTTTGTGTACAAATCCTTTAACGCAGGGGTCGGCAACCCAAAACGTTGAAAGAGCCATTTTGGACCAAAAATACAAAAAAACAAACCTGTCTGGAGCCGCAAAAAATGAAAAGCCGTATATAAGTGTTATAATGAAGTCAACCCATGATGTAAGTGTCTATATTAGCTATAATAGCCTACTATCAAAATAACTATGTGTTGCATGCTGACGCAAATCTTCTTTGACAGAAATATTGACATTTAATATTAATTCTACACATTTTTACAACATTGGAAAACATTAGTAAATCAGAGGCTACTCAGAAGGTGAGATAACTCCTGGAAATTACTGGCTTTTAATGGCCAAAGGTATAGATGTGTGTGTCCAAGTTCAAGGAAACGGCAGGCTGTCTTCTTTTAATAGATTTTTTTACAATCTTTGGCAAGCTCGGTAATGTTTGCTGTGGTCTGGAACAACATGGCACACAAACACGTATCGGAAATGCAGCCAATATTGCATACAGATAATGTGTCAGGAGACGTGCAAAACTAAATTATATACAAAGAGGATAAAAGTAAAGGATATTAAATTAGCTCAAATATACCTACAAATGAGACAAAGTTATGCAATATGTACATACAGCTAGCCCAAATAGCATGTTAGCATTGATTAGCTTGCAGTCATGCACTGACCAAATATGTCTGATTAGCACTCCAACAAGTCAATAACATCAGCAAAGCGCAATTTTGTGCATTCACGCACAGCATGAAACTTTTGGTGGACAAAATGAGACAAAGAATTAGTGGAAGATTTTACATGTAAACCAACTGTTGCGTCACAGTCAACACTATGGTGAGTTCAAGAACCGCCCAAATTATTAGGACAAAACGATGTTCAACAAATACTCTCATCAGTGAAGCATACACACACAAACATATTGAACAGTGGGCTTTCTAACAATTGGGAAGGTTTGTCCTCAAACAAAAAACATACTAAAACAAAAAAATTATTTTCCCTGCATCTTTTTTCCATTTTCAATCCTTTTTTAAAAATGCTCAAGGGAGCCACTGAGGCGGCACTAAAGAGCTGCATGCGGCTCGAGAGCCACGGGTTACTGACCCCCGCTTTAACCAGACCAAAATAGGGTTTATAGTCACGACCTTCCATGTTATGTGTCACAAGCAGATCTTCATTTCAGCTGTCCGCTCTGCTTAATTAATAACAAACTTGTACGTCTACGCCTTTAAAAAAAAAAAAAAAAAATCCGCTAACTGAGCCTGCTAAAATTCAATAGATAAGAGTAAGAAATGTGTGACACTTCAAGCTAGAGCGACAAGAAGAGGATAAGGGAACATATTGAAGGTTTTATTTATTTTTTTATTTTATCGATGTATTAGTGTGCGCAGACAGGCTGGAGCTGTTCAAAACCTTTTGGGAAATTCTGAGTACAGGCTCCACTGTCCCTTCCTGGAATAATAAACATTGCTGCCGTATTGATCCAATGACACAGCAGAGGCTGCTGGGTGCAGTAACACACTCACCAGCCGTAGTGTTAGATAAACCTGCATGTGCTGCTTCATATTTCATTCATGTACCATGTCTGAGCAGTATTCAGGCAGCACGGTGACACAGTGGTTAGGATGTTAACGATTTATGCTGTTTCTGCCACGATCCCACATGACAGTTTGGATTTTGTTCTTTACTTTCCTGTGTTTAGTATCATTTCCTGTCCTGGTGCTTTTGTTTTAGTAGTACTTTCTGTTGAACTCCTTGTTTTGCTGCACCTTCACCTTCTGCTTAGATTCCTACAACCGCTCCTGTTTTTTATTGGTTAATGAAGTCTATTTAGGTTCACCTGTTGCTCCTTGCCAGCGCTGGTTTATTGCCTTATGTCAGTGTGCATGTGTCACTCTGCTGCCTTTTTTATTCTGATGTTTTTTTGCTCTCTATGTAAAAATATATATATATTTTTTTACCTGCACACCACCTTCTGTCTCTGCATCCTGGGGTCCCCCCAACAACCACAATGTGTCACCAGACAAAATCCATGTTTCTGTTCCGTGTTCTGGATACTAATGGCCAGCTCTAGGATAATTTAAATCAAATTCAGTGTTATCTAATTTTTTGTTCATAATCTGTTCCAACAAAGACCGAATCATATGAAATCGGAAGCAATAATGTAAATCTAAAACGGTAATAATTGGTATGACATGGAAAAGGGGTAGGATTAAATAAGCTTTGCTTCTTCCCACTCGGACGTGTTGTTATTAAAAAGTATGTGATGTACCATATTGTAACTATGGATGTTCGATAATGGCTTTTTGCCAATATCCGATATTCCGATATTGTCCAACTCTTTAATTACCGATACCGATATCAACCGATACTGATATATACAGTCGTGGAATTAACACATTATTATGCCTAATTTGGACAACCAGGTATGGTGAAGATAAGTTCCTTTTTTAAAATATTAATAAAATAAAATAAGATAATTAGTAAAAATTAGTAAAATAAGTTAAATAAATTAAAAACATTTTCTTGGATAAAAAAGAAAGTAAAACAATATAAAAACAGTTACATAGAAACTAGTAATTAATGAAAATGAGTAAAATTAACTGTTAAAGGTTAGTACTATTAGTGGACCAGCAGCACGCACAACCATGTGTGCTTACGGACTGTATCCCTTGCAGACTGTATTGATATATATTGATATATAATGTAGGAACCAGAATATTAATAACAGAAAGAAACAACCCTTTTGTGTGAATGAGGGGAGGGAGGTTTTTGGGGTTGGTGCACTTGTATCTTGTGTTTTTTATGTTGATTCAAAAAAATAAAAAAAATAAAAAATAAAAAAAAAACAACAAAAAAAACGATACCGATAATAAAAAAAACGATACCGATAATTTCCGATATTACATTTTAAAGCATTTTTCGGCCGATAATATCGGCAGGCCGATATTATCGGACATCTCTAATTGTAACTATATGCATGTTCGAAAGAAAACTAATACAATAACCATCCATTGCAGACACCCAAATATATTAACACAAAACATATGTTATGTGTCATAATTATAGTTTTATATGCAAAAAAACATCAGAAATACATATTATAAGCGACAAAGGAAATGGATGAATGAATATTTCCAGTAATTTGCAAATCACTTTTAATTTTATTGAAAACTCTCGGGGGCGGAGGAGTTATTTATTGATTTCAATAGTGTTTCTCATCTTTTTTATCACAGTGTTTCTAATATCTTTGGCACCATGGTGGGTTATCTTCCTGCCTTACATTGTGTCATAGCATTTTATTACAATACTTTTTATTGGGCTCAATAGGAGATATGTTGTACTGTTCTATAGTGTGTTTGTACTGATGATGGTTTGTGGTTCTGATGTCCTTTGTGTTTGTGTGTGGGATGTTTAATTATCCTGGACTCTGAATTCCCGGCCGTGCAATCATTTTACCTTTGGGTACACATATAGAAACCTTGACCACAGAGATGTGTGATGTAACTCTTACAGTGATGATGTCACAGAGGGACGATGACTTCAAGGGTGAGGAGTCAAGAGCAGGCTAACACAGGCACCTTTTGTTGTGAAGACACGTTACGGACAAAGGTAGACTCACGCAGTGTATTAATAACATGACAAGACTGAGTCTCTTTTTCTTTTTTTTTTCAGTAGTATTTGTAGAATGTGCCGCGGGCCGTTAAACAAATTATCTGCGGGCCGCAAATGGCCCCCGGGGCCACACTTCGGATGCCACTGGTCTATCCTGTCATAACAACAACATGACTGCAAAATGCTTGTTGCTTCTCTTGAACTGCTTTTTTTGTATGAGTGACAAATTCTTCTCACTGATGAGCAATTTTTAATTGGTAATTTTGTAAAATACTGAACATGTGTGTTCTGTTAAACCACAAATGCAGGGTGTCAAAACCCTTTTTAATTGAGGGCCACATCGCAGTTATGGCTGTGCTTGTAACAACGAATAATATATTAATTTACCTATGCATTTAATAATTTTATATACATTTTAATGTAAACTGTAAAAACATTCTGTAGATTTTATAGGAAAAAAAAAATCTGTAGATTTTAAAGTAAATAAAACTAGCCACTTAGTCACCAGAACTTTACTGTAAAATATATAGTGTTTTCTTACAACATAATACGACAGTGTATGTAGTTGTAATAGAAAAGCATGACGTGCTGTATGTATCATGATCAATATTATAGTGACTCACTCGATAGACAATTGTCTGTTTGGTCCAGCTGGCTGGGGCAGTTTATTCAAGTTGACTTTGGGTAAGCGCGCCGTATATGTCTGCATCGCTTGGCTCCAAGTTCCACATTTATACCGGCAAGTCTCGCCGACCTCACTCTCTCGGCTTCTGTCTGCTCCAACGTTTCACCCTTCCTTCGTGCTCGCTTTTATAACTAACAGTTTATCCTTTGTATATTCAGCTTCAAAAAATATAAGGTTGTGAATCCTCATTTGTCCAAAAATAGTCGTCTTTGTTGTCTGCCATAAATACAACATACTCGAGGAACACACATTTGTTGCCAGAAGTCGGAAGTGCGTTGCTATGGAAACGGAAATAAATGCGCTGAGGAAAGAAGTTCCGGTAATGCATACATAGTACATATTGTTATGAGTGTGTCTGTTGCTACGTCATATATATATACTTGCAGTGTGTTTATAAAAGGTTGATGGAGGATTTTTTAAGTTGTTTTAGAGGGCTTTGAAGGCTACAACGGTGACCCACAATAGCTGCATTTTGCAAGCGTTTTAGCATCTTTATGATCCGAAAAAAATTAAAAGTAATGTGTGTTCTTGTCTCTCATCATGATTGTGAACGATCATGATGAGAGTGCAGTTCCCCTATAAGTGTCCCAAAATAAAAACTAATTGTGAAAGACCGGAAAAGTGCCGGGAAGCTGCTTTGTCCAGACATAATTGGGCCGTTTAAATTAATGTGGTTGGCCACATCTGGCCCCCAGGCCTTAAAATTGACACCTGTGCACTAATATTAACATAAGCTAGACTGGGGGTCAGCAACCCCCGGCTCTCGAGCTGCTTGCGGCTCTTTAGTGCCGCCCTAGTGGCTCCCAGAAGCATTTTTAAAAAAGGATTGAAAATGGAACAAGATGCGTGAACATTTTTTTTTTGTTTTAGTATGTTTTTTGTTTGAGGACAAACATGACACAAACCTTCCCATATGTTAGAAAGCCCACTGTTTAATATGTTTGTGTGTATGCTTCACTGAAGAGAGCATTTGGTGAACATCCTTTTGTCCTACTAATTTCGGCGGTTCTTGAACTCACCATAGTGTGGACTGTGACGCAACCGTTTGTTTACATGTTTACATCTTCCACTCCTTCTTTGTCTCATTTTGTCCACCTAACGTTTTATGCTGTGCGTGTATGCACACAGGTGAGCTTTGTTGATGTTATTGACTTGTTGGAGTGCTAATCAGGCAAATTTGGTCAGTGCATGACTGCAAGCTAATCCATGCTAACATGCTATTTAGGCTAGCTGTATGTACATATTACATCATTATGCCTAGTTTGTAGGTATATTTGAGCTCATTTAATATCTTTTACTTTTATCCTTTTTGTATTTAATTTATATGTGCATGTCTCATGACACATTATCTGTATGTAATATTGGCTGCATTTCTCATAGTTGTTTGTGCGCCATGTTGTTACAGACCACAGTAAACCTTACCCAGCTTGCAAAGATTGTAGTATATCTATTAAAAGAAGACAGCCCGCCGTGTCGTTTAACTTGGACACACACATCTATACCTTTGGCCATTAAACGCCAGTCATTTCTAGGAGTTATCTCACCATCTGAATAGCCTCTGATTTACTAATGGTTTTTAATGTTGTAAAAATGTGTAGAGTAAATATTACATTTCAACATTTCTGTCATGAAGATTTGCTTCAGCCTGCGACACATAGTCATTTTGATAGTAGGCTATTATAGCTAATATAGACACTTAGATCATGTGTTGCCTTCATTATAACACTTACAGTCATGGTCAAAAGTTTACATACACTTATAAGGAACATCATGTCATGGCTGTCTTGAGTTTCCAATAATTTCTACAACTCTTTTTTTTTTGTGATAGAGTGATTGGAGCACATACTTGTTGGTCACAAAAAACATTCATGAAGTTTGGTTCTTTTATGAATTTATTATGGGTCTACTGAAAATGTGACCAAATCTGCTGGGTCAAAAGTATACATACAGCAATGTTAATATTTGGTTACATGTCCCTTGGCAAGTTTTACTGCAATAAGGCACTTTTGGTAGCCATCCACAAGCTTCTGGTTGAATTTTTGACCACTCCTCTTGACAAAATTGGTGCAGTTCAGCTAAATGTGTTGGTTTTCTGACATGGACTTGTTTCTTCAGCATTGTCCACATGTTTAAGTCAGGACTTTGGGAAGGCCATTCTAAAACCTTAATTCTAGCCTGATTTAGCCATTCCTTAACCACTTTTGACGTGTGTTTGGGGTCATTGTCCTGTTAGAACACCCAACTGCGCCCAAGACCCAACCTCCGGGCTGATGATTTTAGGTTGTCCTGAAGAATTTGGAGGTGATCCTCCTTTTTCATTGTCCCATATACTCTCTGTAAAGCACCAGTTCCATTGGCAGCAAAACAGGCCCAGAGCATAATACTACCACCACCATGCTTGACAGTAGGCGTGGTGTTCCTGGGATTAAAGGCCTCACCTTTTTCTCAGTAAGACTAAACTAATACTATCTGGTAACAGTAGAAGAGAAAGTGAAACACAAATACAGATAGACGTAGTGAAAATTGAAAGGGTCAAATAAAACACATGTTGGGGTGTAATAATAGATGATAAAAATGAATTGGAAAGCTCATGTAAAAAATATACAACATAAAGTAGCAAGAAACACTTCAATAATGAATAAAGCAAAACATGTTCTCGACCAAAAATCACTTCATATTCTTTACTGTTCGCTAGTGTTACCATATCTGAGTTATTGTGTAGAAATATGGGAAAACAACTACAAATATGCGCTTCATTCACTAACTGCGTTACAAAAAAGATCAGTTAGAATAATACATAATGTTGGATATAGAGAACATACAAAGCCTTTATTTATCAAATCACAATTATTGAAATTCAACGATTTGGTGCATTTGCAAACAGCTAAAATTCTGTACAAAGCAAACAATAACCTGCTACCCAAGAATGTACAACAATTCTTCTCAACAAAAGAGGAGAAATACAACCTTAGAGGAAAATCTAATTTAAAATGTGTATAATCATACGACACTGAAAAACCTTTAGTATATATCAGTATGTGGAATTAAATAATGGAATGGATTAAGCAAAGAAATCAAACAATGTACATACTCATCTCACCATATGAAATATAACTTACTTCACCAATTATTTTTTTTTTTTTTTATTGTTATTACTTATGGAGTATATTGTGAATAAATTGAGAACAGGAAGTGAACAAAAGTTTTAGCAACTGCTATGTAAAGGAAAAGGGGTAGGATTAAATAAGCTCTGCTTCTTCCTATACTCCTTTTTGAACATGTTGAATAGAGCAGTGTTTTTCAACCACTGTGCCGCGGCACACTAGTGTGCCGTGAGATACAGTCCGGTGTGCCGTGGGAGATTATCTAATTTCACCTATTTGGGTTCAAAATATTTTTTGCAAACCAGTAATTATAGTCTGCAAATTATGTGTTGTTGTTGAGTGTCGGTACTGTCTAGAGTAACCGTGTAATACTCTTCCATATCAGTAGGTGGCAGCCGGTAGCTAATTGCTTTGTAGATGTCAGAAACAGCGGGAGGCAAGGTGCAGGTAAAAAGGTGTCTAATGCTTAAACCAAAAATAAACAAAAGGTGAGTGCCCCTAAGAAAATGCATTGAAGCTTAGGGAAGGCTATGCAGAACGAAACTAAAACTGAACTGGCTACAAAGGAAAAAAACAGAATGCTGGACGACAGCAAATACTTACTGTGGAGCAAAGACGGCGTCCACAATGTACATCCGAACATGACATGACAATCAACAATGTCCACACAAAGAAGGATAAAAACAACTGAAATATTCTTGATTGCTAAAACAAAGTAGATGCGGGAAATGTCGCTCAAAGGAAGACATGAAACTGCTTCAGGAAAATACCAAAAAAAGCCACCAAAATAGGAGCGCAAGACAAGAACTAAAGCACTACACACAGGAAAACAGCAAACAACTCAAAATAAGTCACGGTGTGACGTGACAGTACACCTACTTTGAGACAAGAGCTATAGTGATGCATGGTTGGTTATGGTTTAAAGTCATATCCAACAATTGCGACAACGACTTTTTACCGTCAACTGAGTTTCGTTTTTTAATGATTTCTGCTGGTGGCGTGCCCCCGGATTTTTTCAACTCTTGGCTCAAAAAAGGTTGAAAAACACTGGAATGGAGAAACTGGAAATTGTGATGTTCGAAATAAACTCAAACTCAAACAACATTTCCTACTTTTGACACTGTTACTGTAGTGTCCACTTTCAAAAGGCGTACATATAAAGTGGGCTTTTAATGGAGCAGCACTTTTTGTTATGTAAAGATGTTTTGGCGTGAGGACGAGATCTCGCGAGACAACAGGTGTTGAATAAATCTGCAGTCACACTCTTTTTTGTTGTTGTTGTTGTTGTTTGCTGTAATATATTCTTCGCGCCAATTATTAACACAAAGAGGACAATATCTAAGTAAAACGAAAGGCACATAGGAGAAAAGCTGCTCCTTTTCCTTTCACCTACTACAGCGGTGTTGTGAGGTGGAGAGCGGCAGCAACCATTCACGCTGCTCCGGCGGGGTGGTCTCACTATCTCGGGGGTGCTAATAAAAGTCGCTTCCGACCGGGGGGGCGACCGCCATTAAGCCGTATCGTGACTTTGAGGAACCGTCCCGCAGCGTTATTTATACCCGTGTTGGAATGACACCTCCGTCCGAGTCAAAACATCCGGCGACAGCGCGCACCGCTGCTCTCATTGGGCTAGCCTCCCCCTTTTCCCTCACGCCGGCTGAGAGCCGCGCAGCATCAGTCTTGATTGCTGCGAGAAAAAAAAATCCTTTTGCCAGGAAGCCAAGCAAAGGCTGCTAATTAAAGCAGTGCGGGGAAGGGAAAAAGGGGGGTTGGAGAAAGGACGGAATAACAGGTGCGCCGAGGAGCGAAGGATGGAATATTTTATAAAGGAAATAACGCAGGTAAATATTATTGTATTTTTTTTTCCTATGTGTGTGAATCAGAACCATGTTGGATCGCGCCTTCGTGTCTTCTTCTTGGCGTCATACAGCTGCAAGAGACCGCGGCGCTTTATCTTCTGTTTTTTTATTATTTATCACTCGATTCCTAATGAGTAATTGACTGACTTTGTGGATGCAGGAGCGTCTTTAAATCGTCCCTTCTTTGTGCTCGCAGGAACGATTCTTGGGGAGCCTGGTCCACCAAGGCGTGTAGAACGGTGCTGACAGATGCCTCGCATACAAAATGCTTATGTGATCGTGTGTCTACCTTCGCCATTTTGGCTCAGCAACCCAGAGATATGGTAAGTAAGACCGGATGGGGGGAAAGGGGTGCGTTAATCCAGTTAATTCCACACTGAGTAGTGTGTAGGCGTGCTTGTGTATGTTTGTGTTGTGGGAGAGGGGGGGGGTCTTTTATTGTGTACAACTTTTATGGGCTAACTCATCCAACACACCTTCCCCGAACACCTGAGGGCTAAAAGTTACTTTCTCATCTCCTTTTTTAATGTGTGGGAACGGATGGGAGAAAATCAGCAGCTTGTGTAATTGAAGTAATCAACAGTGGGAACATGGAGTGCTTACAGTGCAGTACAGTGTGGCCTTCATCATTCACAGCATATGGTTAGCACGTTACTGCTAGGCCCCAATCACTAGAAATGCATGTTATTAATCATTGTAATAGTAATGGCACATAATTGCACATATCCTGGCTGTTGTCTTTGGATACTGCAGTGCATGTAATATGTTAGCCTCCTGCTAGTCACACTGTTACCTGGGCACACCTACTGTAACAACGCACCTCACATTCTGATTCAGGGGCGGTATGGTGTAGTGGGTAGAGCAGCCGTGTCAGAAACCTGAGGGTTGCAGGTTCGCTCCCCGCCTACTGACATCCAAATCGCTGCCGTTGTGTCCTTGGGCAGGATGAATGAATAATAGGTGGTGGTCGGAGGGGCCGTAAGCGCAAACTGGCAGCCTCGCTTCCGTCAGTCTACCCCAGGGCAGCTGTGGCTACAAATGTAGCTTACCACCACCAGGTGTGAATGAATGATTGCTTCCCACTTCTTTGTGAGCGCTTTGAGTATCTTAACAATAGAAAAGCACGATATAAATAAATAAATGGGTTATACTTGTATAGCGCTTTTCTACCTTCAAGGTACTCAAAGCGCTTTGACAGTATTTCCACATTCACCCATTCACACACACATTCACACACTGATGGCGGGAGCTGCCATGCAAGGCGCTAACCAGCACCCATCAGGAGCAAGGGTGAAGTGTCTTGCCCAAGGACACAATGGACGTGACTAGGATAGTAGAAGGTGGGGATTGAACCCCAGTAACCAGCAACCCTCCGATTGCTGGCACGGCCACTCTACCAACGTCGCCACGCCGATATAAAATCTAATCCATTATTATTATTATTATTATTGATGCTCACAACCACTATTATCTTCAGCTATATAACCTATACCAGTGTTTTTCAACCACCGTGCCGTGGGAGATTATCTAATTTCACCTATTTGGGTTAAACATATTTTTTGCAAACCAGTACTTATAGTCTGCAAATTATGTGTTGTTGTTGAGTGTCGGTGCTGTCTAGAGCTCGGCAGAGTAATCATGTAATACTCTTCCATATCAGTAGGTGGCAGCCGGTAGCTAATTGCTTTGTAGATGTCGGAAACAGCGGGAGGCAGCGTGCAGGTAAAAAGTTGTCTAATGCTTAAACCAAAATTAAACAAAAGGTGAGTGCCCCTAAGAAGAGGCATTGAAGCTTAGGGAAAGCTATGCAGAACAAAACTAAAACTGAACTAGCTGCAAAGTAAACAACAACAGAATGCTGGACGACAGCAAAGACTTACTGCGGAGCAAAGACTGCGTCCACGATGTACATCCGAACATGACATGACAATCAACAATGTCCCCACAAAGAAGGATTACAAACAACTGAAATATCCTTGATTGCTAAAACAAAGTAGATGCGGGAAATATCGCTCAAAGGAAGACATGAAACTGCTACAGGAAAATACCAAAAAAAAGAGAAAAAGCCACTAAAATAGGAGCGCAAGACAAGAACTAAAACACTACACACAGGACAACACCAACAAACTCAAAATAAGTCACGGCGTGATGTGACAGGTGGTGACAGTACACCTACTTTGAGACAAGAGCTATATTGATGCATGGTTGGTTATGGTTTAAAGTTGTATCCAACAAGTGCGACAGTGACTTATTACTGTCAACTGAGTTTAGTTTTTTAATGATTTCTGCTTATGGTGTGCCTCCGGATTTTTTCAACGCAAAAATGTGCCTTGGCTAGGGATGATACTCGAAACCGGTTCTCCCGGTTGTTCGATAAGAAAAGAACCGAGTCCTCGGACTCGAATCCCTTTTTGAGAACCGGTACCCGTTATCGAGACCACTATAGTAAAGAAAAAGAGTTGGTTCTTCATTCGAATCCCTCGGAACGAATCCCATCCCGACCAGAAATGCCCCTTGAGACATCACAAGAATTTACGTCACGTAGCTCAGTCATTAGGCGCAGATAGGGAAAGCAGGAAAAACAATGGAATAATAAAGTTCAAAACAAAAGGTATAATCCAATGAATAACTTTACTGAGAGATTTGAGCAGGGTACAAACACATGACGAACACTTTTACGACCAACCGGAAACATAGCAACCAGGCTAGCAACGCACCTCCTTTACGGCAGCTGTCACAATGTTCTTAAAGCAACCGCAGCACATACATATATATATATACAACATATATGACATCTCCCTTTTTCAACTTTTGTTTTTCTTTCCTTGTAAACAAAACAAAATCACACTGTATATGTGTTGTCTGTCTAATTATAAATAATGCAGACGAGGCGTGTTGGCTGAGTTCTTGACGTTTACTTTCACGGGTGACGACATGCAACAACACTTTTCGGGGCTACAGCGCATGCTCGTCACTCCCGTTGCATGCTGGGTAGTGTAGTTGTTATATTCCTGAGCTCATAACATCACATCTTTCCCCCTATAAAGAAAGATTTTAACTCAATAAAGTGTATTTCTTTTTTTAGCTTTAACTTTTCATTTTTTAGCATTGTAACCACATTTGCAAACAACTTTTCTCTTCATAGAATTTTCTTTCAATAAAGAAATAAAGTGCAAAAATGTCAAAGCATCATAACAAACAGTTATGTCAAATAGCAGCAGAAGTGCACTTTTTGGAGAGCTGTATTATTTTCAGTTTTGTGCCCAAGGGACTGATTTTATTTAACACTATAGTATTATTTATACACATATAGTGATCACAGAGACAGGTTGTTTTTGTGTTACTGTATATATTTGTTTTTCTGAAAAATCCCACTTAATATACTTTGGGTAACAACAGTCAATATTTTTTTTTTTTTTTTTTTTTTTTAGGGGGGTAACAGTCAATATTTATTTATTTATTAGATTTAATTTTTTTCTTATATAATAAAAGTGAGCTTTTGTTAAACCAAATATTGTGTGTTTTTTTCCATATACAACAACCTATCTGGACTCGATAAGAGAATCGATAAGGAATCGGTTCGATAAGAGGATTCGATAATAGGCTCGAACTCGATAATTTCTTATCAAACATCATCCCTAGCCTTGGCTCAAAAAAGATTGAAAAACACTGACTTATACAATAGGCTTGGGCAAAATGGCAGAAAACTGTATCACGATATACGTTTATTTTTTATATTGGTTGATATCAATATTTACTCAGTTTTTTATGAACGATATAGAAAATATGGAGAAACAAATTAACTAAATGTTAAAAGGGAACGGCACTTTTTTTATTTTATTTTGCATATTGTTCATAATCATGAAACACATGACGATGGATGTTATTTTTATTTATTTTTTTGTTTAGTTAATTATTTCTTCAGTCTTTGGCCCTGCGATGGGGTGGCGACTTGTCCAGGGTGTACCCCGCATTCCGCCCGATTTTAGCTGAGATAGGCTCCAGCACCCCCCGCTGCCCCGAAGGGAATAAGCGGTAGAAAATGGATTGATGGATTTCTTCAGTCAGTGGTCAACAAAATAAACAAACAGTTTTGCATGCATAAATTGACAATTTTACAGACCGAAAGGGTTTAGGCTGAAGTTGAGCACTTATTTCGCCTAACCCTATAAACAATCTCAAATACAAGATGTAGTAAAACCAGGAGACACACTGATCTTGTGCTTCATAGAAATATGAAATTTCCTTTACACAACATATTATAAATACACCTTGAACATGAACACTGTTCAAAAATATACAGAGTAAAGACAGACAAAGAGTTGTGAAACATCCCTGTACAAATGTTGGTTAAACATTTGTACCAATAATATACTATATACAAACACTTATAATTCCATTATTATTTATAGTCCACATTTAATTTTATAACAAACATTGATCAACTACTGGTGTTGATTCAAGAGCGAAATATTTTTCTAAGACATTGGTCTTAAAGTTTTTTTTAAATGTGTGAATGGAACTGGAACACTTTAAGGCATCATCCAAGCTGTTCCACAGATGAACCCCCCTGACAGAAACACATCTTTTTTTAAACTAGTTCTTATATTTGCTTTCTGAAAGACAGCTGTTTTTTTGAATTCTAAATATTAAATAAATGCTATCAAAAGTCAGCTTACAATGTCGCCGTGCAATTCCGCCTATAAAGCCCTTAAAAAACATCCAAACACCTCCGTTGAGGTTTTATATACATGATGTAAGTATATATGTGATGTAGGGCTGGGCGATATATCGAAATACTCGATATATCGCTGGTTTGTCTCTGTGCGATATAGAAAATGACTATATCGTGATATTCGAGGATAAGTTCTCACGCAGTTGCTTTTAGCTGCGGGGCATTAAACTGCATGCGTTTCTCACTCTTTCCTGTCTCTCCTTCTCACAGAGACTTAAACCAAGCGCACCTTCTTACATACGTCACATACTGTCACGTGAACAACGTCACACGCTCCCGCGGAACGAGAGGTAGCGACATGGTAACGTTAGCTGTGATGCAAACAGCTAACGGTGTGGTTTGATTGGTAATACGAGAGAAAGAAGGTGCGAATCTGGTAACAAATGGAGGAAGAATTAATTCCCAAGAAAAACAGCACGGGGTCCATCGTCTGACGGTGGTTTGGCTTCAAGCGGGAATATGTCTTTACATCATGTCAACATCTCCGTTCGGTGCCACACCAACTAAATGTCGAAGCAACTATTTCCACATCAACACCGTAGGACATGTACTATTTGATATGCAGCTCATTTTTATGTGACACTTATTGAAATATCTTGTGTGTCATCATGCATAAAAGTGCACTAATAGCTTGTTTTAAAATGTCTCTGACAATCATGCACTTTCTGTTTTGAAATGACATGAATGTTTGGGCCACTGCTTAATAACTGTTTAATAAATACAGTTTTGGTCAATTGACTTAGTTGTGATTTCCCTCTCTGCATGAAAGTTTAAAATGAGCATATATTAATGCAGTATGAACAAGAATGTTTTAATGTAGACACATAGAATCATCATACTGCTGTGATTATATGTATCAAGTGTTCATTCAAGGCTAAGGCAAAATATCGAGATATATATCGTGTATCGCGATATGGCCTAAAAATATTGAGATATTAAAGAAAGGCCATATCGCCCAGCCCTAATGTGATGTAGTAACAGGCACATTTATAATAACATCTAATATTTACATATTTTTCATCGCTGATTATTACTCACTGCAGCCTTTGTGAGAGCCAACAAACATAATAAAACATACTTACTGTGCAATGTCTGCTGTAATTAGGATGCCGACTGCTGGGATGTTCATATATTCCCATTTAGGTGAAGAATGAATCATAATCCTCACGAAGAAATGGGGTGGGGACAGGGGGAACACACATCTTTTCGTGTTGTCCTTGCCAGTTTCGGGTCCTAAATGGTTATCAAAGTGTACCAACTTGTTGGAATACCTACACGCATGTCTCATGTCCAGGTGAAATGCATGATTTATGATCTAGAATAAACTTACAGGAAGTGAGGAAGCAGCAGACTACTCGATGATGTAAACATAGGGAGACACGGAAGTGATCACAGCACCGCTATAAATAGTTTGTCTGCGTTAGCACTTATAATAACAATATTACTAATACTTGGTTAATATTCAAGTCACAAAATGTAAATGTAGTATTGTTAGCGGTTTTTGAATGGTTATTTATTGGATTTATGGGCAAAATAGAAGAGCTTCCATTGGCTCCGCTGTAAGCGGACTTTTATTTACAAGTTAGAATGCATTAAAAAAAAAACAGTCTATCCATTGTCACGTATTTCATAATGATTGTGAACGATAGGCAAAATTCTAAAAAAAAGAAGGAATTAATGATTAATGAATTAATGTGAAAATGTAAACATGGAGAAACATGAGAAAAACAATTTTCAGCAGGTTTACTCGATGCAGAGAATCAGCAGCGAGATAGATAGATAGATAGATAGATACCTAATTGATCTTCCGTAAAACACATTAATTCATACCAACAACAATAAATACATCATTCTCAAAGTACCAACAACGGCATTAAAGTGTACATGTATAGCTCAGACAGATTTTTTTTACAGTCTTATAGCCGAAGGAAAAGAAGATTCTTCAACTTTCCGTTTTGCAATGTAATGAGAGGAGCCTGTTGCTACGGTTACTCCTCTGAGCGGCCACAGTGTCATGCAAAAGATGTCTGAGGTTCCTCAGGATGCCCTGCATTAGACCCCTCTTCCTTCTCTCTAACACAGCTACCACAGAGTCCACACATTTTTTCCCATCACAGAAACACATTTCCTGATTAGCCTGTCCAGTTGGTTACTCTCTCTCGAGGTCATGCTACCGCCCAAACACATAACACCAAGGAAAATGACACTAGCTACTACAGACTGATAAAATATATGTAACATCAGATTGCTCACATTAAATAAATTGACTTCTAAGTTATCTCCTTCCAACTGCTTCTCTGTCAAACACACCATCAGCAGTTTTTCCATATTTTTAATGGATAAATGTTTCGATAAGATTTTAATATACTTGACTGTCATTAGACTTATTCTACTTCAGTATGATGCAGACTAGCAGTGATATGATCAAATTGCTTCGAAAAGTTGGCGACCCGCTCGGTCAGGTTTTTGATCATTCCTTTTTTTACTTCAATGAATATTGATGTCTCGATATATATTGGGGTGGTGTAGCTCGGTTAGTAGAGCGGCCGTGCCGGAAACTTAAGGGTTCCAGGTTCAATCCCCGCTTCTGCCATCCTAGTCACTTTCCCTACCTGCTCCCGGTGCCACCCACACTGGTTTAAATGTAGCTTAAAAATGTAGATAATTGGTTTCACTATGTAACGCGGTTTGAGTCTCCAGAGAAAAGCAATGTATAAATATAATTCACTTCACAATTCACATCATCTGCTTCTTCTTAGCCCTGTCCTTCACATCCGGCTTACTTTTTCCCATGATTGGAAAACAAAGTTATGTTGCTCTCTAGCTATCAGTTAATGTTAGCGAGTAAGACCAGATGTTTTGGGCGGATCTTATGGGGTTCACTCTGACATTTGCTATGCCAACTAATGGTGAGGATGCTTGTCACTCAAATTCTTGCTTGCAACCTAAAGCATAACAATTAGCCAAATGACAGCTCTTAAATCAAAACACTTAAGCTGGGGCACTCTTAATTTGAATTACCACTGTATCGTATTACAAGATTTAGCAAAATGACATTTATTCAGTGAAATCATTACAGGTACAATAATAAGCCTCTTCTTTGGCCACAGCTTCACCTAACATAGGAAAGTGTAGCGATGTAAACAATGCTTCCAACAAGCAAAATTGCCCATTTTTCATCGGTCCCCTCTGTCTGCATCAGTAGAGAATTGATGTCCTGCATGCACCATATTTGAGCCCCTACTGACTGCTGTGTCTCCTCCACAGACCATGGAGTACTCAGGGGTCCCATCTGTGACGCTGATAGTTGGCTGTGGTCTGTCGTGCCTCGCCTTGATCACGTTGGCCGTGATCTACGCCGTGCTGTGGAGGTAATGTTTTACATTGCCTGTTTTATTTGTCCAATCACTCCAAAGTTTCTTCCATCTGAAAGTGCACTTACACATTTTTTATGGGCTTTGTTTCCTTAGATATATTCGCTCTGAACGCTCCATCATTCTGCTCAACTTCTGTTTATCTATTATCTGCTCCAATATATTGATCCTTGTGGGCCAAACACAGACGCACAATGCGGTAAGTGTCATTTTATGCTTTACTTGGCATATCTCAAAGTATGTGGAGGCTTTTTTTGTTTTGTACTAGCCATCCTAAGATTAGATTTATTTTAACGTGTGCTAATCTGATTGAAGAAAAAATTAAATCCAACTTGTCCTGTAATTTATCAGGTGTTCTTTCAATTGTGTACAAAATAGGAGATTTAAGATTTTTAGTGCAATACTAAAAGCATTATTAATTCTGTCTCAGCCAGTTTGCGCTCTGAAGGAGAAAAACAAGATGTCAGCTCAGGCACACATTCATGCCGCACTGGTATTGCAACAAGAGTTCAGAACATTTAGATTGTCACTTGAATTTTATGTTGGGTTGATTTGTCTTTCAAAAATGTGTTCTCCTACCTGAAAGTTTATAGCATGGTAACATTAGTATGCATATACAGTATCTGTACAAATTGGTAAGATGCTACAAAAGGTTGGGGTGTTATTTCCAACATGCTTTAGAAGTTGCCTGTCTGTGACCTTGTAAAATAAGTTTAATTGGACGTTTAATCTGTTTTATGGTTCCTTTTGTATGCCAGATGCTTTCTGTGTTTATGAGTGCAAACAAACAAGAATGTAACTACTTTACTGCATCCCCTTTCAGACAAATTACTAATTTTATTTTGGGTGTTGTGCAAAAAGCCTTTCGTGCGTCATCTTAATTGACAATTAAGTGTTTTTATTCAGCGTAATTTAAGGACAAGCTTGTACAATAACTTTGCTCAAATGGCCCTTAGTCAGGTGTTTCATTGTCCCTTGAGAAACCATGTAGCATCAACACAATGGTGGCCGTCGTTAAGATATGAAAAAGATACAAAAGGACATGTGGCTTTGAAATGACAGATTTTCGAGGGTTTAAATGAACAGTTCTTCAATAGTTTGTCACTGAGCTTTTTAGCATATGACACACACACCAGGGAACATGATGTGCCATTCAAAAGACTAATGAAGCAGTTGAAAGAGGATCTTGTGACAGTGACAACCAACTTCAAAGTTGAGCTGGACTATCAGAGAAGTGTTTGTACATGTGCTTTGTTTAAGTGAGTGGCTAGAGATGTTTTGCTTCATGCAGGGTGGAAGTTACTGTCGAAGTCAGCAGGACTCAAAAGGACAACCACTGCTCCTAATAAATATGCACCAGCTCTACAGCTTCTGTTAGTGGCTTGTAAAATGTAAAAGATTGTTTGGCAAACAGTTGTTGTGATTTACAATCTACCCACACAGATGCCCTCCTTAGTCATTTGGCAGCCCTACACACTGACATATTGTCAGGTTATGCAGATGTGATTGTGTTGCAGGATTGAAGTTATACTTTTACTCTTTTTTGCTAGCAATACCCTGATTCTCCTTCCCCTGCCTTAACAATCCACATCTTTATTTTTGGGGGCACTCATCAAAATGTTAGGGTTACGTATCCTTTATGTGAAGGTCCATCTTATCAGGGAGCAGATGGCCTTGCTGGAGGTTTGAACCAGACACTGCTCATAAATCAAAAGCGCCCTTCTTTATTAATGTAATTATGTTCACTTAAATTAAATTATAGATAATGAGTGAATGCAGGAAAAAGGAATCATCTAAAATGTGCTTTGCTATGACCTATGTCTGAAGGTAGAAAAGGATGCAATTTAAAAGCAAGGTAAAGAACAGTTTTAGCCTGATTTATATGTCAAAACCTAAATCAACACGTGGTGGTATCCTGGCTGATCCACATTCATCTGGTGCATTGTGGTGGCCAGGAAGATAAATGAGCAGACTCAAGCCGTGGGGGATTTTAAAAACTGAGTTGATTTGAAGCCTTGTCTGATTCAATCAAGGCTCCAGGCATCTTGAGGTCTTGATTACAACCACAATTTATCAAAAAATATGCACAGTAAATGAACCCCTTTAATTGGGTACAGTATGTGCCTCTTAACCCTTGTGTGGTGTTCATATTGTTGTTATTCAGCCAGTGTTTGTGGGTCTGATGGACCTGTTGCATTTTGTGGCTTTTAATGCCTCACAATCAAACACTTTTATGTTAAAATACTGACTTATCCCAAAAAACATCTGTAATGAAGTGCTTCGAGAGGCTGGTAAAGGAATATATTGTCTCCAGACTTCCCCCCACATTCGACCCATACCAGTTTGCTTATCGCCCTAACCGCTCCACAGAGGACACCATCTCCTCTGCACTCCACCTGAGCTTAGCACATCTGGAAGGAAAGGACACACACGTGCGGATGTTGTTTCTGGACTTCAACTCGGCATTCAACACCATCCTCCCGCAGCACTTGGTGAGCAAACTGGCCCCCCTTGGATTCAGTACCCCCCTATGCAACTGGCTGCTTGACTTCCTCACAGACAGACCCCAATCTGTGAGAGTGGGCAACAACACCTCCAGTGCCATCTCCCTGAGCACCGGCTCCCCCCAGGGCTGCGTCCTGAGTCCGCTGCTGTTCACGTTGATGACCCATGACTGCTACGCTAGGTCCACTACTAACCACATTGTGAAGTATGCGGACGACACAACCGTAGTGGTCCTCATCAGTGACAACAACGACATGGACTACAGGGAGGAGGTGAAACATCTGGTTGACTGGTGCAGAACCAACAACCTGGTCCTGAACGTCGACAAGACCAAGGAGATCATTGTCGACTTCAGGAAGCACCAGTCCAGCCACGCTCCACTCTTCATCAACGGCACAGCGGTGGAGATAGTAAGCAGCACCGAGTTCCTGGGGGTGCAGATAACTGACAATATGACCTAGTCCCTACACACCGGAGCTCTTGTAAAAAGAGCTCAGCAGCGCATGCAATTTTTGCGTCGGATGAAGTATGCGGACGACACGACAGTAGTGGGCCTCATCAGTGACAACAACGACATGGACTACAGGGAGGAGGTGACACATCTGGTTCTCAGCACATTCTACAGAGGCACTATAGAGAGCCTACTGACCAATTGCATCTCTGTCTGGACTGGAGCCTGCAATGCCTCAGACTGGAAGTCTCTCCAGAGAGTGGTGACGGCGGGAAAGTTCATCAGGACTCCTCTTCCTCCTATCCAGGAGATTGCAAAAAGCCGCTGCCTGACCAGGGCTCAGAAAATCTGCAGAGACTCCTCCCACCCCCACCAAGGACTTTTTTCACTGCTGGACTCTAGAAAGAGGTCCGCAGCCTCCGTAGCAGAACCTCCAGGTTCTGTAACAGCTTCTTCCCTCAGGCCGTAAGACTCTTGAACGCATCATAATAATCCCCTCAATTCCCCCCAAAAATGGATGAACTCGCTGGAATATAAAGACAATATAACATACATCCATAAACGTAGATGCATATGCAAAAGTGCAATATATTTATCTTTACAGTAATCTATTTATTTATATCTGCACCTTATTGCTTTTTTATCCTGCACTGCCAACCAGCTAATGCAACGAAATGTCGTTCTTATCTGTACTGTAAAGTTCAAATTTGAACGACAATAAAAAGTAAGTCTAAGTCTAAGACCCACAAACACTGGCTGAGTAACAACAATATGAACATTGCATGGAAATTTCACTGCCAGTTTCTGCATCCCACAGGGATTCTTCTTTTGTGTGTCTGCACCTGCGGTTCCCACACAAGGTTGCAATTATGTTTGTCAACACTGCCTGCTCTCATTTTGTCGCACATTTGACCCTCTGATGTTCTGTGTACCTACACTCTGTCCTCCTCCTGTCCAGGCCTGCTTTGTGTGTGTGTGTGTGTGTGTGTGTGTGTGTGTGTGTGTGTGTGTGTGTGTGTGTGTGTGTGTGTGTGTGTGTGTGTGTGTGTGTGTGTGTGTGTGTGTGCGTGTGGTACACAGAACATCAATTTCCACACTTCTTTTAGCCCTGGGTCCAGTGGACCCCGGACATCTTATATGTAATAGAAATGTGTAGGGGGGGTGTATGGTGTGTGTTCATTAAATATGTATTCTGATATATGTTCTTCACAGAAAATGAGCCAAAGCCAGTGAGTCTCGTTTGAAAAATTAATTAATTGTATCATTATTCTTTTAATAAAAATCGAAAACGGGTCCCACAGACCCGAACACCACACAAGGGTTAAAAACTTCAAGTTTTTTAATCCACAGGCATGCTGAATAGGATTCTGCTTTGTTCAACATGGCTTCCTTTTGGAGAGATTTACGTCAATTAGGGGTGTAACGGTACGTGTATTTGTATTGAACCGTTTCGGTACGGGGGTTCCGGTTCGGTTCGGAGGTGTACCGAACGAGTTTCCACACAGACATATTAAGTAGCGTAACGTACGTTGTGTAAACAATGCACACCGAGGCACAACACTGGGCATGCTAGCAGCTAACGGGCTACGATAGACTGACCATACGTCCTCTTTTCACCGGACATGTCCTCTTTTGTGGAGCTGTCAGGGCGGAGTTTCTTAAATGCCTCAAATGTCCGGCATTTTGAGTTAGGGTTGCGTGTATTTTCAATGTACGTTCAGGGTTAAGAAGGGGTCAAAAACAAAACAAATTGTGCACGCAGCCGCATTCGTGAGGGAGGGGCAGAGACAGAGAGAGCGAGAGAGTTATGATAAACGCGCATGCGTCGCCAGGCTCTGCTTTTTTTCCATAGATTTATCAGATTTAATTTTTTATTATCTATAGCAGGGGTGTCAAAAGTGTGCCCCGGGGGCCATTTGCGGCCCACAGTTAATGTTTTAAAGGCCCACGGCACATTCTAAAAATACTATTAAAATAAACAAAAACATAACAAAAGTGAAATAAAAAAGCTTAAAGGTTAAATGTAATTTAGAAAAAGTTGCAATAAAACAAAGCTGTTTTTTTTCTTTCTAACTGTCATTGCTCAAAACATAATATGGAATCAAAATCAATGTTATTATAAATTATTGACCTATCCAAGGTTCCGATTACTTCACATCAAATATTCCACTAGGAACAATATTTTTGGTGGGAGATTTTGCAAATTTGGTAAATAAATAACCCAAAAATGTATAGTTTGTTGTTTTCTTACTGTACCGAAAATGAACCGAACCGTGACCTCTAAACTGAGGTACGTACCGAACCGAAATGTTTGTGTACCGTTACACCCCTAACGTCACTAGCACTGACCAAAGTATTTTTGATGGCGACCTCTAAATAAGCCTGGAAATAATTAGAGAAATTGCAGTAAAATGGCATTCTAAAAGTAATGTGTGAAGAAAAATGGGCTGTGACTGGAATACTTAGTGTGAGCGCAGGACGGCAACGGCCATCAGAGGCAGGGTTATGGCACCCAAGTCCAGCACGGTACAAATGACCTATAATGACTAGTGGAGTACGTATTACTGTAAGTGTAGTTGCTGGCTGGCTTGGCTGGGTGTCTTACTCAAACTTTGAAACACAGGTCTGCTGAAAAAAGTGTGACACTAAACGACACATTTGTCTGTTTACATGTGCAATGTATTCCTTATAGTCAAAAACAGGAGGTTTCTTGCTATTGCAGGCTACTGCTGAAGATAATGACATTGATAATTCTTCTCCCGTGAAGTATACTGTATTTAAAGTGATCAGTGGAGACACATTACTGAAATTTACCATACTTTCAGGCATGCAATTTAAAGTGTCTTTAGTCATTTTTGCAGCAGAATGTAGTCATTCTAAGAATTGTTGTCTCTACGCTGAACCTTGCAAACATGCACTGATTCTGATTTTTACTACACCATTCTTGTGTAAATGTGCCCTTAATTGCGTACAGAGAACCCCAAAAAGTTATTTTAGGCTCAATCAAGTTGGTGGGCGGGATTGTTCTTGTCAGTCTGCATTCTTGATGTCGAAGAGAAAACATGAAGGGCAACAAATATATTCTTGCTTTTGTTTTTTCCTGTTGTAATAATATTTGAGACATACTGCATGCGTTTGATCAGACCTCATGTTAGACTGGTAGGCCGGCGAAAGGAGAAAGCATAGCCCTAGAATGGGTTTAATTGCCGTGCTTCTGACACTGCTGCACTTGTTGTTGCTCTAACTTTGGAAAGGAGTGCATATACAGTAATTGGCTCCATTGTTTGTGGATTCAGAGTTGCTCGTCGTCTAATAGAAAATTCCTCTGTGAGCTGTGGAGGTGTCCTCCGGGTGCAGCAGTCAGTGAGACACCTTTGCCTGTCTGCGTTTTGCTTTGTCCTCTCTTGGTGTCCATCATGCTTTGTAGAAGACACACACGGGTGCTGTTGGGATTTTCAGATATTAAAGTGTCAGAGTTAGAGATGATTCTTGTAAAATTGTCAAAGTGTAATGAGTAAAAATGTATTCAACAATAAGTGGGTGAAAGTCAAAAGGCCCCCTGTGTGCCAACCTTTCCTCTCCCTTTTAAGACCACATCAATAGAAACATATTGTGATCATGTTTTATTTAACATTATGACAGCCTCACTCAAAACAGTTAAATAGAATAGAATATAAAGTCTTTATTGCCATTATACACAGTATAATGAGATTCGGAGAGCAGCTCCTTATGTGCACACATATATAGCACAAGTAAAAGTATAAATACAAAGTATATAACAGTATAAAAACACAGACAGGTAAGCAGAGAAGAGGTAGTTTGAGTCTCAAGGATCAGTGCAATTAAACAGTTTCCATTAGTGCAAATGTGCATAGAGTATAGTGACAGCTTTGGGGAAGAAGCTGTCCTTGTCCTGTTTTTTTTTCTTTTAAGCTCGTATGGACCTGAAGCGCTTACCAGAGGGCAACAGGTTAAAATGATGGGAGCCACGGTGGGTGGTGTCCTTGGAGATGTTTCTGGCCTTCCTGAGACAACATAAGTTGTATATGGCAGTCATGGAGGGCAGAGGGCAGTTGATGATTTTTTTGTGCAGTTTTTGCCACCCTCTAAAGTCTCTTGCTGTCAGCTGGAGTGCAGCTGGAGTGCCACCCTGTTACTGTGTAAGTCAGCAAGCTCTCAATTGTGGAACGGAAGAAGGTCACCAGCAGCTGGGTGTCTAGTCGTACCTTCATGAGCACCCTTAGGAAGTGTAGCCGCTGCTGGGCCTTCTTGACCAACACTGTGGTGTTGGTTGTTCAGCAGAGGTCTGCAGAGATATGGACACTGTTTGTCACCATTAATGTACAATGTATGCAGTTGGAATGTACTCCTTGAACTAACACATTTTAGAATTGGTAAATTCCAAGTTTTGGCAGCGCTGTCTACATGTTATGTAGACCACAAGGAAGTGTTTTAAATGCAAAAAACCCAATCATAATATGACCCCTTTAAAAGGTCATTAAATGTTTTTTGATGCTTTTACCAAGTACACATTTGATTTATAAATAAGAATCTTTTGCAAAAATGTATATACCACAGTCAGGCCCAGAATCAATTACCGGTACATGTCCTAAACAAAGGATTACTGAACTGCAAATAATATTTATCGTTCTCTGCTCTTACTTAAATGAATACAATGTGTCCAGTTCTGATAAAATTCCTGCTACTGTGCCATTGTTAACTGTCAAAGACACACCCTTAAAGCCAGCCTCAATCTATTAAAGATACACTGTTTGGTCCAAGACTTTTCTGACTGGCTGCAATTTAATATGTTTTGAATTAAATTAAATTGTATGATACGATAAATTAAGATGTAGTCGAGCAAAGCAAGCAGCCTTGCAAAATGTATGATAAATTAAGTTAAAGTTAAAGTTAAAGTACCAATGATTGTCACACACACACTAGGTGTGGTGAAATTTGTCCTCTGCATTTGACCCATCCCCTTGATCACCCCCTGGGAGGTGAGGGGAGCAGTGGGCAGCAGCGCCCGGGAATCATTTTTGGTGATTTAACCCCCAATTCCAACCCTTGATGCTGAGTGCCAAGCAGGGAGGTAATGGGTCCCATTTTTATAGTCTTTGGTATGACCCGGCCGGGGTTTGAACTCACAACCTACCGATCTCAGGGCGGACACTCTAACCACTAGGCCACTGAAATATGTTGTGTGGTGCTATAGCCCCTTCTGACAATGCTGTGGGTGTGCTTTTACCACCCATGCACTGATGTAGGCATCATTTCTACCTCACATGTTTTCGAAATAACTTATTTTATCACACTGTAAGAACATGTCGGTAATATGTTGATTGTTGTTGTTTGCGGTGAAAGTCTAAAAAAGTTACTGTCAGTTGTGCATGTTCTCCTGCAAGTGGCTCTACTCCTGTAATCTGTAAATAGGGAAATAAGGAAACAATCCAGTGATTGGCAAATAAAACTGCTCAGTGCTCTGAGGGATTTAGTGTAACAGCTAAGTCAACATGACTTTAATCCAATTAGAGTCAGTTTCTAATGCTTCAAGAATATGATTTGCCTCACGAGTGAAGTACCTTTTTTGTGTGCTCAATGTTGCCAATCCTTAAGACTACACATTAGCTTTTCAGAATGTGTAAATGAAGTTTATTATCCTATATACTGCATTTAAACATAAATAAGATTATTCAAATGGCCTAAACATGCTATTGTTTAACCATCTTGAACTGATCCCCACATCTCTCAACCCTATCTTAGTGTCTATCACTTCTGCAATGTTTTAATGTAGGCCTTCCTCACTTCCTTTGTTTCCATGGATACCAACACAGTGAGCTTCACATATCCCGACATTTGCTTTTCTAAAGGCCAGTGTGAACTCCCGGTTTCAACCTCGTTTATTTTTTATTTTTTTTGTATAACTGCCTACAGCCGTCCGGTGCTTTCATAACATGCTTTTCATAACATCCCTGTCTAACTTGCTCAATGTTGAGGTTTTATCTTAACAGACTAATGAGGCTGAATGATATAGTCATCATCAGTAAACCAAGTATAATGCAGATGAGCATTAGGAGCATATTGTACAATACGGTACACCCATTGCTCACAATGTATTCATTTACCGTCCTCCTGATTTGTATGAGTCAATGGACATAATGGACATTCCATTAGGTACACTTGCTCTTTTAGTAGACACAACATATTGTTGATATTTCTGTTGATATATAAAAAAAAGTATAATATAAGCCGCAGATATATATGTAGTAAATTGAGTTTTTTACACAGAAATATTTTGCAAATGTTTATTTATATACCTTAATTGTTTCCAAACGGTACCTGCAACACGGCAGTAAAACAGCCAATCAAACAAAACAGAAGTCATCGTCATGTGGAAGCTAGCTCTCCAATCAGCTAAACAAACTTAACTCCACAGTGACGTTTTGGTGAATTTACTGAGGAATTTGTGAAACTGAAACAATACAAAAATAATGCCATTGTAAGATACTAATACTAACACAGACATTCGTTAACGTGTTAGCATATTAGCTAATACTAATAACGCTAGCTTGACTACATTACGATGGCACGTACAAATATGCATGAAAACACTCCTACAGACATCACACATGGGACGGTTTAATAATTATCAATAGTTTTAGTTATATTGTAAAACTTACAAACGTTGCTTGGAGTGATGAATGAAGAATCCATAAGGGTAAAAACACCATGGATAATGAAATGGAACTTGTACTTCTGGTTCAAAGCACTAAACAGAAGGAAATATTAAGATTGTAGACATTCACCCCGCAGCACCTGTAGTGAGCAAACTAGCCTAAAAGATGGTGCCATAGCACAAACAATAACACATTTTTTCAGTGTCTTTGCTTGTGTTTTATGAAAACTATTTGCATTTTAACCGTTAGCAAAGAAACATCCACAAATTAGCCACACCGTTTTATAAAATGCAGGGATTAAAGCATAGGTAAAAAGTATATGCTTATAGTCCGGACATTACGGTAGTTAAAAAAAAAAAAAAAATGTTATTGCGATTACATTGTACTGCACCATTAGGTTAACGGTATAATGCAGGTGACTGTAAACGACAACTATAATAATAAACATATTCTCAAGATTTTGTATTGTTTTAGCATAACATCCTTTACAATGAAAGACTCTACTCTACCAAAAGTGCCATGTCGTATTTCATTCCACATTTATGTGTCTAATGTCCCCTGTGGGTTTAAGCAAATACCTACCCACTTGTCAAGTATGAGGTAATACGGATTATTCTCTTGTTTGAACCTTGTGAGCACAACAGGGGATGGATTTAGCGCGGTTCTCTCAACGGAGACTTACGTGGTGGAAGTCACAAAGTGTGGACGCCCTGGGATGGGATGGTATATGTCAGTGTTGACCCAAGACTCAACTACATTGCCTGAGACTCGGGATAAAAAGCGCGACGTCTCCTCACTCAGATGTGTTTGCCTTGACGAGACACTGAATGATACCTCTTTATTTCTAATCCTTTCCTAAACAATCCCCCTTCAGCATTGTTTTTCTGTGGAACAAAGAGGTAACAGCTAATGAAGCTGCAAAAGACCGTTTTATTATTGGGCTTAAATGCTATCTGCTGCCTCCAGCAGGCTTCCTTTATCATTTAGGAAGTGTTTTGGTTTCTTTGGTTTTGTGCATCTGGTTACAGCAGTTGACCTTGACTCACATGCCTGCAGGTGGGGTCCAGGGCATACTAATGAGGGTCAATGCAGAGGAATGTGATGCTGTGGCATGCTGTGTCCACCAGCCCCTGCTCTGATCTTAAGGGGCAATGTAGCCTCTGATACCGTGCAGACAACTGATATTTGAGTGAAAGTGCAGCACCTCTTGTTTTCAGGGAATATTTATAATTCAAACCGAGCCTACAGAACATTATTCATAAATTTACCACCTGCCTTTTCTCTCATGTGTGATTAGGGTGTCTGCATTATGACTACAGCCCTTCTGCACTTCTTCTTCTTGGCATCGTTCTGCTGGGTTCTCACAGAGGCTTGGCAGTCGTACATGGCAGTGACAGGAAAGGTTCGAACTAGGCTCATCCGCAAGCGTTTTCTCTGTCTTGGTTGGGGTAAGTAAACAGCAGATTTTTTTAAACCTCTCCAACATAAAATGCAATATTTTTTGTAATTTTATGTCTCTGACGAGGCCTGATTGTTACTCTTAACTACCTTGGGTATACGACCAGCCTTGAACTATCAGGTGGGTGGGAGGGGCCAGGGTGTTGCAGCAGGTTGCAGTGCTGCTGCAGGAAAAGGGTATGAGTGCACTAGCGTTTATTACAAGTCTATGTATAGATTTTATGAGGTACGTTTTGCAGGCATGTGATTTTTCCGTCTAAAGTCGGAATTCTGTCTTTTTTAATCTCGGGGAAAAAAAAAAATTATCTTCCGTTTTTCCGTTTTTTTTTCCGACCCTAAATCAAGATTCGAGACGTAGTTTATATTACGCCGTAGTTGATTGGTCGATATCTTCCTTGTGACCAATCAGGACATCTGTTATGAATGATGACGTTAATAACGTCATCATACCGCCATTTTCCATATGTAAACGATGTCGGTTCTCGAGGGAAAGGACGCTTTACGAGTAAAATAAATTGATAAACATGTCAAAAATAAAATTCGATGGGACTGGATGGAAAGGGAAATCACTGATACTGTTGGGAAGAAGGAAGTTACGACTTTGTTCGGTGATTTTATTCGGAAAATCGATCGTCCCGGAAAGGTTTTGTGCACGTGGTGTCATGATAATATTGACTATGGATCACGAGGTTTCAAGGCTTTGGAAGTACATGCGAAACGCCAAAAACATATGAAACAACTTGAAGCAAGGAAAACCAACTTTTCACTAGCTGGTACTTTTGGATGTCAACCGA
Source organism: Entelurus aequoreus (assembly GCF_033978785.1). Lineage (NCBI taxonomy): Eukaryota > Metazoa > Chordata > Actinopteri > Syngnathiformes > Syngnathidae > Entelurus > Entelurus aequoreus. The sequence continues at coordinate 21,237,934 of NC_084739.1, forward strand.
AAGTGACATGGAGAGGTAAGATCCACCCACAACCCACTTCAGTTGCAGACAGGGTTGTTAATAATGAGGTAAGCTAAAAAATATTTGCTTGCGAAATACGCATGTTTGTTTTAAATATTAACCAATTATTGCTTTGCGAAATATAAATGGGTTTTTCTAAAAATAAAAAGCCACGTGAAAATATATTATGAAATTACAGAAATTCAAAGAGTCGCATTATTGAATCCAGTTAACAATTTATTTGAAATAAATTTGCATATAATACTATTTTGTAATATTAAGTTCTTATGTAGTCTCTTGAAACTATTGTCAGTGGTGTAACAATCTTGAAGGTAAATATTTTCACACTTGTTTCATGCAATATGTCAGTGTCCTCACATTATTATTATTTCCTGTTTTCAAATATGAGTAAACAATACTAAACATGTTTAATTATTTTCATAAATTTATATCTTATTTTGGCGAAAAGAATGAAATGTTTACATTTGGTATTTTGTTATATTTATCCAAAAATCCAAAAAAGAAGCTACAAAAGCAGAGACCAAAAGGAAAATGCAGGCTGCTCAGAAATTTGCATGGAAGGCTCATGTTAGGGCTCTCCGAGAAAGCTAATGTGTGAAGTGAACTGAAGTAAGGTGGTAATACTGTAAATAAACTGTAGATAATATCACTGATCAATGTGACACCTGTGGATGTGAAATGAACACAAGATGTAAATATTAGTGACTAAATACTGTTGGGACTGAACCATATACAGTGATTCATTATTATAATTGGGTTATGTATGTTCTATTAATGATGTTTTCATGTCTTTAAACACTAAAATATTTTCTTCAAATGGTGCTGTCTTTGTTAATTTTAGCATGTTAAATTGGTGAAAAACCAGGAGCTTCGGGGGGCCTTCGTCCCCCAGACCCCCGGAAATGTTTTCAGTCTTTTTCATTGTGGTCAAATCACATGCCTGGTTGTGTTAAAACACTTTAAATAGAAAAGCTTTGTAAAGTCTGATTACAGTTTGACATTGTGATTTTGTATTGCCGAGGCAAAATCCAACGTTAACAACTTGATAAAAAAAAATTCTGTGTAGTCCAAATAGTTCCTTTTCTCAGATGAGCAAAAATGTCTCCTTTTTAAAAGAAGAAAACAATCAGTTTGTTTTTGAAAGAGCCCACGTTCATTCTTCTTGTTACCTAGCAACAAACATGGCTCTCTTAGTCATTGCACAGCCACTGCTTCCTGAGAGCCGCTCCTATTCACATAGATTCATAAGAAAGATGCCATTGTACATCATCGGATGTTGAGGAAGACAGATTACCCAACATTTTAGATTGATTGAAATCCAGTTTGTTTGCATAACCTTCTATATTCTAATCATTTTCAAAATAGATTAGAAAAAAGGATGCACGCCAAATGTAACTCGTTGTCTCTTATTTCCCCCTATGTGAAATATTGTGAATCTACGCAGGCGGTGATTTATGACACCCATGTGTACACTTTACCTCTTCAGTACTGCAGAGAGTGATTGTGGATGACCACGGGGGCTGCATGCGCCTCCTGACTCTAGGAAGCTGATTACATCAATAGCACCTGCATGCGCTTTCCAGAACATTAATATTCTGAGCACACAGTTGTAAGAACTGAGCCCATCATGCGAGAGCATTGGATTTTATATATATATTTTTTACTGTACTGTGATAAAGCGTTTTTACTGTAGTGCTGCCTGGACTTTTATCATTGAAATAGCAATAGATTCTGATTTCTTCTTCAGCTTTAATGGTGCACTGTTGACAAATTCAGATACACATATTTTATTGTGTAAGTTATTGTTTGGTATGTAGTAAACTTTTTCACTGCACAATTCTGACAACAAAACTTTCCATTTTTGCCAATAACATAAAAGCGATTGACTAATTATTGATTGTTTTCTCTTCAAGGTTTACCGGCTTTAGTGGTTGCTGTATCGATGGGATTCACCAAAACAAAAGGCTATGGGACACCCTTATAGTAAGTTTATCTTTTTTAAACGTTTTGATATTCAGTGTACATGCAGTACATCTATTGGGACACTTAAAAGTAATGATTAAGTGTCCCCGCAGTGGCTCACTTATCTTAAATAGGGCCATAAAGACAGTACCACGAACCCGATCGGATTTAGAGATTGCTCAGCAAGACCCCAATTTCTTGTGAGTTGTATCTCAGCTTGATACTGAGGGAATGAACACTGCTTAGAATCTCTTTAGTGTGTGAAAATGTGCAAGTAGAGTTACAGCATATGGCGCCTGCTCCCCTGACAATTACGGAAAACACAAGCTTATGTTATTGTGTGTGCCATTAACTCAGATGTTAATGGCTGCAAGTGAACTGTGCTGTCTCCTTTCTCTGCAGCTGTTGGTTGTCTTTGGAAGGGGGGCTCCTGTATGCCTTTGTTGGACCCGCAGCTGCTGTTGTGCTTGTAAGTTTCAACTATTAGATCCGATTCTTGACTACAGGGGAGATGTGAGAAATTGGCATGCCATCAACATTTAAGCAATTGTAATTGAGCTCAAGTAGCACAGAAACAAAGTATTTAAGGTGGAGGTCAAAATTGCAAGTATAGGCATCCCATTAGGCATTTAGTACATACTATTGCATGTTTCTTACTCTGAACTGGAAACTATCTTGTGGAAAAGATAGCAGCCATAAAATAGTTAGAAGACTTCTAGAAAAGTCTTCTAACTCATCTATCCATCCATATTCTCCTGCTTGTCCCTCTCGAGGTCTTTTAACCATTATATTTAATATTTGGTGAAAGGAAGGATATAATTAATTATGACACATCTCCATATTACATATGGGCTTCTGCATGAGCAATGGAACTGTGGGCTTTGACTGTGTGGATTATTTGTCATTCTTTCTTCTGTTTATTTCTGTTATGGAAGGTGGCAGTTATTATTGAGTGACAGGAGTAACAATCAAATTGATTATACAACAGGTTTAGGGCTATGTTCAAACAATTCAATTTTTTTTGCCAATGTGTGACATGTATCTGAATGCTTTATGTTAAAGTGAACAGTACAATTCCGATTTATTTTCTAATCCAACCCAGGCCTCTTTTGTATGTGGATATAAATAAGATATGCTTCTGATGCAGCCGCAGTCTGAAGCTTCAGGTCGCGTTCATTCGACCTATAGGTTATGTAAAGGTGACGCAACAATTGTCTGTTAAAACAAATAGGCGTGTAAGTAAATGGTGGATTAAGGGGCATAAACGATGATGTTTTAGAAGTGATTATGGAGGTCAATGTCCCATTGCTCTGCCGCCTCACCAACACACTCCTCGTTATAGATGTAACAAAATCCTCGCTGCTCCACAAAGTACCCTGGCTAAAATGAATGCCCTCTTCCTTAATCTTACATGTCCCATTTTAGGCACTCATTAAGGGCCTGATCTACTAAATGTTTGCGTTTACGAAAACACGTACAAACATGATAGTACCCGCAAAGCTGATCTACTAAACCTGTGGACAGCGTCTATTTAGTGAGCAGAATAAGAAGCACAATTCATTTAGCCTGTCTGTCTTCATTAATATGCAGAATATATGCTGATTATCACAACGTCCACAATTGCTTGTATTACGACAAGTGATTTCTTCTCGAATGTGAAAACCAGTGGTGATAAACTAGGCTAAGATGGCTGTTGTACAGCAAGCAGAGCACGCACTATCTGAGTACACAAGGGGTCTATATCGTCCATCACAAAGCAGATATGAGCAAAAAATCCAACTATGCAATGAAACAAATCCCTATACTTAAAAAAAATAAAAAATAAAATAAAATTTAAAAAAAAATTTGTCGAGTGATCCATCCATCCATCCATTTTCTACCGCTTGTCCCATTCGGGGTCGCGGGGGGTGCTGGAGCCTATCTCAGCTGCATTCGGGCGGTAGGCGGGTTACACCCTGGACAAGTCGCCACCTCATCGCAGGGCCAACACAGAAAGACGAGATTTGTCGAGTGATAAAAGATTATTCATCGGTGGAGTTCACAAACATAGCGAACTATCGTGTGCTCCAGACATCATTCTATACGACACAACAGATGAAAACTTTGAAAAGCATGGAGGTCTACAACTTATTTGTATGTGGCTGGGTCAAGGTCATTGGTATCAAGACTCTCCTGGATAAATATGCATCGTTTTTGCTTTGTTAAGGTTTTTTCCGTCTTATCAAAATATAACTATAGATCTAAACAATGTGTTTGTGCGGAAAGCTTCCTTTATGATCGTTGCTTTTGGTAAAAGCTTAACTCTTTTAGGTTTTGCTCACATTTGATTTTTCTTGTTTAGACTTGCTGAGTTGGTGCTCTTTGAAACACTCATAGCAAAAATGTGTTTTGAAAAATAGAAATAATATCAAGATAAATGGGAAACACTAAATGTTAAAAGTATATCAAACAAACCTTTTACATATTGGTCACTGCAAACTCGTGCATTCTTCTTCTCTGCTCCCTTGGACTGGAGTGCGTGGTACTTTTCTCGCCTTTTTTTTAATAAAATCTTGCATTCTTCCGCCATTCTTGATTACCTCTCGAGGAACTCTGAAGAATTGTTTATCCTTTTCGCGATTTAAACGGTTCGTACAGCCAAAAACAATGCAAGCATAGGGCATTTTTCTTTGAGAAAGAATAAATGGTGCCTAGCACCCATTGAGAACAGACGCTGGCTTGACCACAACTCGTATTCAATGAGCTGAACGTGGTCCGAACGTGACGTCGTTTTGAATCCAAGCAATACTGGGAGGACAAGATGCAAATATAATTGTTTAACACAGGCAGTTTGATTTATCATGAGTAAAACTTAACTGCGATAACTATTTTGTGTCTTTATTTAGCACGTCTAAAAAGTATGTGCAAACTGACACAGTTACACAGCTGTAAAAAGGGAGGCAGTTGCGTAGCAGCAGTGCTTATGTTTGTCAACATATATATATGGACTGTCAAAAATAGAAATATCAGACATATTGTATTGAAGTATTATTGTAGCAAAAGTATTTGCACTCAATCGGTGCACATGTAATCCAATTCATGTGTGTGTGTACTAATTTGAGTGTCTGTATATCAATCCGAGTGTGTGTATTCAGATCCACGTACGTGTGTTTTAGATCAGCATATGTATGTTTCAAATTGTCTGTCTGTCCCTAATCATAAAGAACCCTCCATAGGCTGTCTACTTCACGTGACTTTTGCCACACCTCTACCGTGTAAGATTTGAGCGTGTGCATCCAGATTCGTGAGCATCTAATACAATTTGTGAGCCCACATTCAGAAGCACATGCGTGTAATAAAATCTGCCTGTACCTGTATATGATCTGCGAGAAGCAGGAACCCTGATTGGCTGTCGTTTTTAATCGTGATTTTTGCAACTCTTATGCCGTGTATGATTAAACGAGCGCATCCAGATTCGTGAGCGTGTAATACAACTTGTGCGCGCGCAATCAGAAGTGCGTGCGTGTAATACAATCTGCGTGTGCATATCTGAGGTGTGCCTACATTTAACCATCACGGAACACTACGCAATTTAAACAAATCAGAAACAACGTAAGGCGGGTCTTGGCGTCTCTCTTTCACGCACCTCAGCTGTACGTTTTTTCTGATTGGTTTAAATTTGCGTGGTGTCTTCCGTGGTTGGTTAAATGTAAGGACACCTCAGATACACACACGCAGATTGTATTACACAAATGCACTTCTGAATGCGCACACTCAAATCGTACAAGGCAGAAGTGTCTCAAAAGTCACGTGTAAAAAAGACAGCCAATAGAGGGTTCCTGCTTCAAACAGATCATAGATACGCACACGCAGATTGTATTACACGAATGCACTTCTGAAAGCGCTTTCATAAAGTTGTATTACATGTTCAAGCATTTGGATACGTTCGCTCAAATCTTACACGGCGGAAGTGTCGCATAAGTCTCGTGTAAGTAGACAGCCTATCAAGGGCTCTTTATGATTAGGGACAGACAGACAAATTTAAAACACACATACGCGGATCTAAAACACGTACGCAGATCTGAATACATTCAGTCAAGATTGATATACAGACATACCAATTGGTACACACGCACACAAATTGGATTACACAGGCTCAGATTGAGATACACGTTCGCAAATAATCTTGCTACAATAATACTTCCATAATATTGTCTATTCAGCAATATAATTTTGTAATTTTACAGCTACTGGATGACTAGGGGGCTGATTAAAACAAATTCAATCGATGCGTTTATTTTATGATGTTTGGTTTTTCATATAGAAGATATATTAATAACATATCTCCTACGTGGACAAAATACTTCTTCCAATATGCATTTTCTTGCATAATCTTCTTCACATTCGCAGTTAGTGTTGCAGCCTCTCCCATGAGCAACATTTTAAAGTGTTTTCCCGAATAGATGCACCACAGGACTGCTTCTAAAATTACCATAAAAACGTGACAAGTAGGAGGAGCATGTTAACATGGATGTACAGCAAATAATTGAGTGTGTCTGTAGTGAAAGCCCTGTATAGCACACGCAACACGCCCACTAACAGTACACGCAGTTTTATACAGTGTTTAGCGTGTGGTGTTTGGATCTTAGTACATCAGGCCCTCAGTGTTTGTGAGAGTAATGCCTCTGCATTAAACTCAGTATTGTACACTGCTGCTCCCGTTTTCTGTCAGTGGAGTTGCCGCTAACGCTGGTCGAAGGTGCCTTTCAGAGGAAGAAGTGTGTCTTATTAGGCAGATCTTTTCCTAAGGCTGCCGTGCCGGACTGAGTGTGCACGGTATGGCTCATCCGCCGGCTAAAATGCGACAGATATGAGCTAGAAAAAACAGAATCTGGAGGTCAAAGCTCAGTGAACACACACGAGATCGAGATGGGGGTAAAAATGTGACAGTGACATCAATCATTTCTGCTAATTGTAATGTCATGTCGGCATACCATACATTTAACAGTTATTTTGGAATAATCGTTGCAATGGTCTGATTTATTGAAAATCTGTTCCTTTCACTTTCAGGTTAACATGGTGATCGGTATCTTGGTGTTTAATAAATTAGTGTCCAGAGATGGTATACTGGACAAGAAGATGAAGCATCGTGCAGGGTATGACAGCACGTCCTTGTTAGTACCTCCATTTTCTTCTTTCCTATTTATGATGAAAGTGCTGCATGATTTTAAGCCTTGATGTGTCCTAATAATCTTGTAATTACAGCACATTTGAATGATTGTGTGTTCATTTCAGGAGATTACCTGTTATTAGTAGAGATGGGCATTCAACTACATTTCTTTGATCAATGAATTGGGGAAAATAATGATCAGTTATTTTTTATATATATTATTACATTAATATACATTTTCTTGTCCTGCTTTCTTCTGACCTTGTTTTTTCTGCATTTCATTAAGCTTCAAGTTATGTTATTTTGATATTCAGATGTCTGCAACAAAGCTTTTATTTGCTATTTCCATCTATCTACATGACTTCTGATCTTGATCTGGATGACAGTTGCTTGTACGAAAATTACACTTTACAAACATAGGGGGAGTCTGGGAGCAAAAAGTTATAAATATTTATTTACACCTGCTTTATTATACGTTTATTTTCAGAGCTCATTTAAATTGTCTACAGGAAAACATATACATAACGAGGCCAACTCTCTCTTGGGAGTGGCATGAATACACATTTCTTTGGCAGAATAAGTTCAAGATGAAACTACTACGCCCACAAGCTGGCTGCATGTGGCGTTACTAATATCTAACGATGCAGAGTGAGTGGCTGTTAACATCGTTGGTCACGCCGTTGTCTCTTCTGTCCCACAGACAGATGAGTGAGCCTCACACGGGATTAACTCTCAAGTGCGCCAAATGTGGTGTCGTATCAACGACTGCTTTGTCAGCCACTACAGCTAGCAATGCAATGTAAGTGACTTGTGAATCAATAAGACAATGCTGCATATACAGCAGGTCCACCACGCTAATGTGGAGCCACTGCCATGGCAACTGCTGTTCTCACTATAAATCACATCACAGCAGACGTTAAATAAAAAAAACTTGTTTATGAATGTAATGGCCCTTATATTATAACCAGCACAAAGCAGTTATATGCAATATTTCCTCGATACATCCTGTATGCCTTCTCACAGGGCGTCCCTATGGAGTTCCTGCGTCGTCCTACCTCTACTGGCCTTGACCTGGATGTCCGCAGTGCTCGCAATGACGGACAAGCGTTCTATCCTCTTTCAGATCCTCTTTGCAGTCTTTGACTCACTGCAGGGATTTGTCATAGTGATGGTGCACTGTATACTGCGACGAGAGGTAGAGCATCTACTGCATGTTTTTTAATCATTTATGAATATCTGCAAAGAGATATATTGATAATTTGCAAGAATTCAACTCAGACAGTGCAAATATGCCTGTTTTCAGGTACAAGATGCTTTCAGATGTCGACTCAGAAACTGCCAAGATCCAATTAGTGGTGATGCAACAGGCGGCTTCCCTAATGGCCATGCTCAGATTATGGTAAGTGCAATTCCCTCTTTTTTATTAAATCGTTAGCATGTATCTAAAGCCTCTTTTCTACCTAGCAGTTGGGTTCTGTATGTTATGATGCTTTTATGCCTAGTTTAGTGGTTAACTTATTTATATTTCCATTTCCATTTCCATTTGGCCAGAAATTGTTTTAAAGTCAAAGTTTCAACTGCATCCCAAACAAGATGAAATGAAATGGTCTACCACAGCAATTCCACAAAATTTGCCTCCATATAGCACTGCGTTGTTTTGCAGTGGCTAATAATTATCTTAGAATAGACGCTATATGACATTAGTGCTCCTCTTAGACCCAAAGCTCAACCCTCTATTTCGGTTTGATTGAAATTACCAGGCCCACCCTGCCAGGCACGCATCTCTCTCATTTCACCTGCGGGGATAATGGAGCACTGCTCTCGGCCCGACCTCTGAAATTGGGATACCAGTCTCTTCATCTAGCAGCAACTATGCCATTGGCATGATGGAGAAATGATCTGCCATTAGTATTCTAATACCCCTCTGAGGGAAATAGTCTTTACAAAAGCAAAATGGTGTCTGGCTCTCTCCGTTCAAAACCGTCATTTGCAGCAGGTGCAAAATGCTTCCCATTGCTGCATCATAATGCATAGATATGCACCACTTGGCCACTTAAATAGGTACATCTACACATTATATTTGGAAATCTGTATTAAAAGTATGGCTCAATTAGGGCTGGGCGATATATCGAATATACTCGATATATCGCGGGTTTGTCTCTGTGCGATATAGAAAACGACTATATCGTGATATTCGAGTATACGTTCTCAGGCAGTTGCTTTTAGCTGTGGGCATTACACTACAGGCTCTCCTCACTCTTTCTTGTCTCTCCTTCTCACAGAGACATAAAACAAGCGCACCTTCTTACATACGTCACATACTGTCGCGCGTGCAACGTCACGCGCTCTCGCGGAGCAGAGAGGTAGCGGAATGGTAACGTTAGCTGTGGTGCTAACGGAGTGGTGCGAGTGGTAGTACGAGAGAAAGAAGGTGCGAATCTGGTAACAAATGAAGGAAGAATTAATTCCCAAGAAAAACGGCACAGGGTCCATCGTCTGGGGGTGGTTTGGCTTCAAGCGGGAAGATGTCGAACAGACAACGGTAATTTGTCAAGTGTGCGGCAAAAGCGTTGCCACAAAAAGTAGCACCACTGCTAATTTGTAGCATGACTTGAAATGTGACTTGAAAAGTCACCCGCTCGAGAATGAAGAGTGCTTGAAACTCCGCATGTCAACATCTCCGTTCGGTGCCACACCAACAAAATGCCCAAGCAACCATTTCCAGATCAACACCGTATGACAAAAACAGTCAACAACAGAAGGAGACAACGTCCGCAGTAACCTACCACATAGCGAAGGACATACACTATTTGATTTCCTATTATGCAGCTCATTTTTATTTGACAGTTATTGAAATATCTGGTGTGACATCATGCACAAAAGTGCACTTTATTTGTTTTAAACTATTGTAGTGGCGCTCTGTACAAAAAGTGCACTTTAATTTAGTGTTGTTTTGTAATGTCATCTTAGTGACATCATGCACAAAAGTGTGCTAATAGCTTGTTTTAAAATGTCTCCGACAATCTTGCACTTTCTGTTTTGGAAATGACATGAATGTTTGTGCCACTGCTTAATAACTGTTTAATAAATACAGTTTTGGTAAATTGACTTAGTTGTGGTTTCCCTCTCTGCATGAAAGTTTAAAATTAGCATATATTAATGCAGTATGAACAAGAATGTTTTAATGTAGACCCATAGAGTCATCATACTGCTGTGATTATATGCATCAAGTGTTAATTCAAGGCTAAGGCAAAATATCGAGATATATATCATGTATCGTGACATGGCCTAAAAATATTGAGATATTAATAAAAGGACATATCGCCCAGCCCTAGGCTCAATACAACATATGTTTATAGGTTTAAGTTCTTATCATACCAGGAGGTGTGTCTTATATTTCAAAAAGTACATTAAACGTCTTTCTGATCATGTGACCGTGATGTACTTGCAGACTGACTTTGAGAAGGACGTGGACATCGCCTGCAGATCAGGTAAGAAGCACGTTTTCTTACCAACAATATCCTCGCCTCGCATCTATTAAAACACAAAAATGAGGTTACACAAGTAAAAATAGCCCCAGTTACATAACAACCAACAATCCCCACAGGACTTTTTTCACAGTTACCGAAGCACCCGACTTTAATCTGAGAACAAAACCGTATGAAAAAGGCTGTTGGCTACTTCCTTTGTATGTAGATTTTAAGTTAATAAGAGACTGCAATGTTTTTGTGTGGAATTTTGTCATCAGGATTTCTATAAATATATTTGCCACCTTCAAAAAGCAGTTGTTGCCTTTGGAGAATGTTATTTATAAAAACTGAATCATATGAATGGAAATTTAATGTTTTCCTTATTCCCCCCATTCACTACTTCCACCTTTAGTTGTTTTAAGCCGCAGACAAGAATATACTTTAGGTTTTGTTATCTTCCTAAAGATTAGGACAAACGCAGATCTAATGCTCAAATTCATTCAGTTCTCAGAAGGTCTTTTGGCCAACATTCCTCAACCCTGTCGGACTAAAATGGACCTAACTGACACGAAAAGGCAAGCACAGTCAGGTGGCATGAATAACTTATGAGCAGACACAGACTGTAGTAAAACAGCCCTCTCCTTTGTGCTAACAGTGTTTTACAATTGTTATTAGAGCAAAAGTCACACTTGGTGTTGTCACCTCAGGTATAAAAGTTGATGAGAATTTACTTAACAGGCTTTAAGGGTGTTCATGTCCTCCATGGGCATTCAATTATTGAATTATTGAAATTAATGATGTTATTGTTTGCATCAGTGTAGCTCTTTGTGTGCAACTTTCTGTTTAAATAAGTCAATCAATAAATTATATTTTATATAGCGCTTTTTTTATGTCTAAAAATGAAACAAATGTTCTTTAATTGCCTACTGAAACCCACTACTACCGACCACGAAGTCTGATAGTTTATATATCAATGATGAAATCTTAACGTTGCAACACATGCCAATACGGCTGGGTTAATTTATAAAGTGCAATTTTAAATTTCCCGGGAAACTTCCGGATGAAAACGTCTAGGTATGATGACGTTTGCGCCTGACGTCAAGGGTTGAAGCGGACGTATTGGGACACCATTGTATCACAATACAAACAGCTCTGTTTTCATCGCAAAATTCCACAGTATTCTGGACATCTGTGTTGGTGAATCTTTTGCAATTTGTTCAATTATCAATGGAGACTGCAAAGAAGAAAGCTGTAGGTGGGATCGGTGTATTAGCGGCTGGCTACAGCAACACAACCAGGAGGACTTTGAGTTGGATAGCAGACGCGCTACCGTGAGTAAAGCTTTGGCTTCCAAACATTTGATCGCTTGCCCGTACTTGCGTGGCGCTATGTGCATGTCACGTACGTAACTTTGGGGAAATATATGTTTCTTGCCGACTCTGATGGCGGCCGGGGTGTCGTCGAAAGCTACAACGCCCGCCGCCGCGCCGCTGTCCTCACCTTGACTTCCTCCGTCTCCGGGCCGCCAACCGCACCGATCATCGTGGTGAAGTCCTTCGTCGCGCCGTCGATCGCTGGAACGCAGGTGAGCACGGGTGGTGATGAGCAGATGAGAGCTGGCGTAGGTGGACAGCTAATGTTTTAGCATAGCTCTGTCGAGGTCCCGTAGCTAAGTTAGCTTCAATGGCGTCGTTAGCAACAGCATTGCTAGGCTTCGCCAGGCGGTACAGCATTAACCGTGTGGTTACAGGTCCAGAGTTTGGTAGTATTGTTGATCTTCTGTCTATCCTTCCAGTCAGGGGCTTATTTCTTTTGTTTCTATCTGCATTTAAGCACGATGCTATCACGTTAGCTCCGTAGCTAAAGTGCTTCGCCGATGTATTGTCGTGGAGATAAAAGTCACTGTGAATGTCCATTTCGCGTTCTCGATTCTCATTTTCAAGAGGATATAGTATCCGAGGTGGTTTAAAATACAAATCCGTGATCCACAATAGAAAAAGGAGAGAGTGTGGAATCCAATGAGCCCTTGTACCTAAGTTACGGTCAGAGCGAAAAAAGATACGTCCTGCACTGCACTCTAATCCTTCACTCTCACGTTCCTCATCCACGAATCTTTCATCCTGGCTCAAATTAACGGGGTAATCGTCGCTTTCTCGGTCCGAATCGCTCTCGCTGCTGGTGTAAACAATGTGCTACGCCAAAAGGGACAAGCGGTAGAAAATAGATTGATGGGTGGATGGATACATCTATGTTCTAGCATAAAGTCTTAATTTTGATTATTTTAGTGTTAGACATTTCACAGTGGAAAAATGCCTTGGCAAATGTCTGCAGTGTGTAAGTGCTTTTGTCTAGGGATGATACTCGAAACCGGTTTTCCCGGTTGTTCGATAAGAAAAGAACCGAGTCCTCGGACTCAAATCCCTTTTTGAGAACCGGTACCTGTTATCGAGACCATTATAGTAAAGAAAAAGAGTTGGTTCTTTAATCGAATCCGTCGGAACGAATCCCGTCCAGACCAGAAATGCTCCGTGTAACATCACAAGAAATGACGTAACGTAGCTCAGTCATTAGGCGCAGATAGCGAAAGCAGGAAAAAAATGGACAGGAAAAAGCGCTCCAAGGTGTATAAAAGTTCAAAACAAAAGGTATAATCCAATGAATAACTTTACTGAGAGATTTGAGCAGGGTACAAACACATGACGAACACTTTTACGACCAACCGGAAACATAGCAACCAGGCTAGCAACGCACCTTCTTTACGGCAGCTGTCGCAACGTTCTTAAGCAACTGCAGCACATACATATATATACAACATATATGACAAGATCTCCCTTTTTTAACTTTTGTTTTTCTTTCCTTGTAAACAAAACAAAATCACACTGTATATGTGCTGTCTGTCTAATTGTAAATAATGCAAACGAGGCGTGTTGGCTGAGTTCTTGACGTTTACTTTCACAGCGTGCTCATAACCTCATTCTCATTAGCTGCCGGGTGACGACATGCAACAACACTTTTCGGGGCTACCTCGCATGCTCGTCACTCCCGTTGCATGCTGGGTAGTGTAGTTGTTATATTCCCGAGCTCATAACATCACATCTTTCCCCCTATAAAGAAAGATTTTAACTCAATAAAGTATATTTCTTTTTTTAGCTTTAACTTTTCATTTTTTAGCATTGTAACCACATTTGCAAACAACTTTTCTCTTCATAGAATTTTATTTCAATAAAGATATGAAGTGCAAAAATGTCAAAGCATCATAACAAACAGTTATGTCAAATAGCAGCAGAATTGCACTTTTTGGAGAGCTGTATTATTTTCAGTTTTGTGCCCAAGGGACTGATTTTATTTAACACTATATTATTATTTATACACCTATAGTGATCACAGAAACAGGTTGTTTTTGTGTTACTGTATATATTTGTTTTTCTGAAAAATAATATAATAATATACTTTGGGTAACAACAGTCAATATTTATTTATTTTATTTTATTTTTTTAGGGGGGGTAACAGTCAATATTTATTTATTTATTAGATTATATTGTTTTCTGATATAATAAAAGTGAGCTTTTGTTAAACCAAATATTGTGTTTTTTTCCATATACAACAACCTATCTGGACTCGATAAGAGAATCGATAAGGAATCGGTTCGATAAGAGGATTCGATAATAGGCTCGAACTCGATAATTTCTTATCAAACATCATCCCTACTCTTGTCAGACTTTGAAATCTCTTTTATTTGGAACAGATAAATAAATCTCTGTCATTTGTTGAAAAAACTGAAAGAAAAAGGGCTTCTTTGGAGGGCACATATTTTTTCTATTGGAAAACCTAAGTTCATTTTTGCATCTGTGTCGGCTTCAGCTTAGAATACAATACACTATTTACAAATTAATTGAAGGTCTCCTTTTCTTTTGATAATGTTAATATAATTTTGTTGATAACTGGTTTGATACTTTCCTCATAGCCCTCCACAAAGACATGGGCTCGTGTCGTGCCGCCACCATCACAGGCACCCTCTCCCGCATTTCCCTCAATGACGAGGAGGACGAGAAGGCTCCTGAAGGCCTCAACTACTCCACGCTGCCTGGCAACATCATCTCCAAAGTGATAATCCAGCAGCCTTCGGGGCTGCACATGTCTATGGGAGTGGGCGATCTAAAGGAGCAGTCGCTTGCCGACAGCAACGCAGAGTTGCGGCGCGCCGTGTATCTGTGCACCGACGACGCCATGCGCCAGAGTGACCAGAACATGGGGGGCCACGATATGGAGGGCCACCCACAACAGAGCCAGATGATGGAGACGGACTACATCGTCATGCCCCGTGCGGTGGTTTCCGGGTCGGCCACTCTGCCCGCACATTTAAAGGACGACGCCAAGATGAACATCACCATGGATGCGCTGCAGCACGAGAGGCTGATGCATTACAAGATGAGTCCCGACTTCAACATCAGCCCATCGGGCATGGACCACATGAATGTGAACCTGGAGCAGCAGTACCCCAGCGCCCCAGATCAGATGCAGAACCTGCCCTTCGAACCGCGTACGGCCGTCAAGAACTTCCTCGCTGAGATGGAGGAGAGTGCGGGTCTCTCCAGGAGTGAGACAGGATCCACGATATCTATGAGCTCCTTAGAGGTACATAATGCAGCTACAGAGACACAACATTAGGCATGAGACCTCAGTATAATGTATAGTTACTGTCATATACAGTATTTGTTATTGAAGGAATCTTTGAGCTGAGGTGTCCCTAATGTTGTGGCCAGTGTGTGTCACTTTACAGTATAAAAAGCTTTAAACTCTCATGTACTTGGTTTATTTTTTACAGAGACGAAAATCACGCTATTCTGATCTGGACTTTGAGGTATGTCAAAACACGTTTCTTCCCTCCAGACATGCATCCGTCTTATTTTTTTCAATCTACGGAGCAAAGCCATCCTTGTGTTTGTCATTTGATTTACTCGTACTTGTTGTGCCTCTTAAGCTTATTGGAGTTACAGCCTTGACCCAACAAGATTTATTGTATAGTTGAGGTAAAATCAAGGCTGTCCACAGACAAACAGGGCGAGCGTTCTCATCTACATTTTGTCCTCCATGTCATCCATCCATCGGCTTTATGTTAATTTGGAAATTATATGCTTTAAAAGACATTTGCACATTCCATATCTGATTTCAACTACTTGTCCTGGCATGCTAATTCCCACCCACTTTTGGCAGGTTTTCCCGCATTCAATCGCATTGCCAAATCAGGTTTTACTGCATATAGTAATATATAGTACCCTTTCAAAGTAAAGGAAACGTACAATCAAAGCTTCTGGCAGCTGTTCTGGCATGAGAAGCTTTCTGCGTTCAAGTAGTCACACACCAACTCTTTAAATAGAAGCCCTGCGCCAAGATTGGATTATAAGGATTTCTTCTACGCCAACAAAATGTTAAATGAGGCAATTTGTCACAAAAGAATTAAGTTAAATGCAGATGCTCTTGCCATGTCCAATGAAATAGTTAACGTTTCCTTTATTTTGTCAGTTCCTGTACGTATAAAGTATATGCAGATGCTGGCCCATGAGTAAACTACCTTGACACCAACACATTGATCACAGTCCGAGTGGGTGGAGACAAGATGCATTTCCATTATTGGCTGTCAATACCAAAGCAAAAACCCTTGCCATTGCAGAAAGTCATGCACACGAGGAAAAGACACATGGAGCTGTTCCAGGAACTGAATCAGAAATTTCAAACCTTGGACCGATTTCGAGACATACCAAATATGGGCAGCATGGTGAGTAACAGGAAAACAGTGGGCCACATTTAAAAGGCGTATTTAGTTGTTAGGGCAGGGTACATGTGTGTGATTATGCTAATGACAGCGTTTTATGGAAGTGAACCTTCCTTATTAGCGCCACCAGCTGGCCATGGGGGGTTTGGACATTTAGTGGGCTGCCCCCCTTGTTCTCCTCTTAAAGGGAATGACACATTTTCTCCTCAAGGCCAGTCAGTCTCAGGGAAGAAAGATGCTTGGTAATGTTGCCGTAATCGAGAGTGCATCCATTCCAATGCAAGGCCATGAATGCACTTTGATTTACATCATCTATCTACCTAGCAACATCATCCTTTATGATTTCAACTTCCATGAATGCATGGCCGATATTTTAATCTATCCACATCCTTTACCTGACGTGCTGTTCTTCTAAGACTGCATTTACACTACAACTGACCTAATTCACATTGTGTTATTATACATCTACAGTGCCCCCGGAAAGTATTTACTGTGCTTGACTTTTTCCACATTGTGTTATATGGAATAAATTCATTGTTGTCCTCAAAATTCTACACATAATACCCCATAATGACAATGTGAACAGTATATATTTATATATATATATATATATATATATATATATATATATATATATATATATATATATATATATATATATATATATATATATATATATATATATATATATATATATATATATATATATATATATGTTGTTTATATATATATTTTTTTTTTTTTATTTTATAAAAAAAAAAAAAATCACAAGTACGTAAATACTCACAACCTTTGCTCAATACTGTGTTGATGCACCTTTGGCAATTACAGCCTCAAGTCTTTTTGAATACCATGCCAAGTTTTTGGCCTATCTTTGGGCAGTTTCGCTCGTCCGTCTTTGCTCATTCCTCTTTGCAGCACCTCTCAAGCTCCATCAGGTTGGATGGGAAGTGTTGGTTGTCATTCAGGATGTCTCTGTACATTGCTGCATTCATCTTAGTCTAGTCAGACAGGTGACCAAGAACTCGACAGTCACTCTGTCAGAGCCACAGCATTCCTCTTTGGAGAGAAGAACACCTTGCAGAAGGACAACCATCTCTGCAGCAATCCACCAATCAGGCCTGTATGGTAAAATGGCATGACAAAGGCCATTTCTTAGTAAAACGTTTGCCAAAATGCACCTGAAAGACTCTCAGACCATGAGAAACAAAATTATCTGGTCTGATGAGACAAACATTGAACTCTTTAGCGTGAATGCCAGGTATCATGTTTGTACGAAACCAAGCACTACTCATCACCAGGCCAATACCATACCTACAGTGAAGCATGGTGGTGCCAGCATCATAATGTGGGGTGTTTTTTAGCGGCACAAACTGGGAGATTAGTCAGGATAAAGGGAAAGATGAATGCAGCAATGTACAGAGACATCCTGGATGAAAACAGACGCTTATCATCCAACCTGATGGAGCTTGAGATGTGCTGCAAAGAGAAATGGCCCCAACTGCCCAAAGATAGGTGTACCAAGACTTGAGGCTGTAATTGCTAGCAAAAGTCAATACTTAAGTACTGTATTTTTCGGAGTATAAGTCGCACCGGAGTATAAGTCGCACCTGCCGAAAATGCATAATAAGGAAGGAAAAAAACATATATAAGTCGCACTGGAGTATAAGTCGCACTTTTGGGGGAAATTTATTTGATAAAACCCAACACCAAGAATAGACATTTGAAAGGCAATTTAAAATAAATAAAGAATAGTGAACAACAGGCTGAATAAGTGTACGTTATATGACACATAAATAACCAACTGAGAATGTGCCTGGTATGTTAACGTAACATATTATGGTAAGAGTCATTCAAATAACTATAACATATAGAACATGCTATACGTTTACCAAACAATCTGTCACTCCTAATCGTTAAATCCCATGAAATCTTATACGTCTAGTCTCTTACGTGAATGAGGTAAATAATATTATTTGATATTTTACGGTAATGTGTTAATAATTTCACACATAAGTCACTCCTGAGTATAAGTCGCACCCCCGGCTAAACTATGAAAAAAACTGTGACTTAAAATACGGTACATGTGATTTTTTAGTTTTGAATTTTGAATAAATCTGCGAACTCTAAAAAAAACATTTTGGAATAAAGCTGTTACATAACAAAATGTGGAAAAAGTGAAGTGTTGTGAATGCTTCCCGGGTGCACCATACCAATGTGACTAACAACACCAAAATCCATCAATCAATGATGTAAACACTGCTGCTGAATGCTCCTGGTGCCACTTGTACACAGTGAGACTGACAACGCCCAAAGACACTTCAAACTGCTCAGTTAGCACAGCTTCAGTTTTATTTCATTTATTTTAGACAAGCAGATGTATAATGCATGTACAGTATACAGTCCACTCAGTTAGCAGTGCAAACAGTCACATAGAAGACAGCACATTCACAACCTTTCCCCCCCCTTCAACTCCACCAGTGAATCTACTGCAGTGATTCTCTCAGGAATGACTTCCATTTCATATTCCACGCAGCGGCGCCTCCTTCCTTTTTGCCAAAACGTCTTTAAAAATGTGCACACAAATGGGGCACACATTAGAAGTACCGGTACATAGTGAAGTAAAGTTCATCACATCTACAGTGGAACCTCTAAAGTAAACACCCCCAGATTCGTACGATTGGGGGTTTACTTTTTCCAAGGATAAAATAAGAATCAAGGTCTGTGACCGAAACTAGTGCGTTTGAATTTGGATCTCGCATGACCTCCTTTCCGTGAGCATCACTAATTTCAGAAAGTAAGTTAACTTGACAGAACTTGTTTGTGCTTTGGCTTTTTAACCCATATTCCAAAGGAAGAATCATCCTCAAAGATTAAGAGGGAAAATGTGGTGAGAATATTGTGTGAAGTGAGCTTTCTAGCTAGCCGCCTAGTAGTACCTGTAGCACCGACTATCTGCTATCTAATAAAGTAGTAACTTGGTTTTTATTAGTAATCTGTTCCAAAAAACGATATGTACAAGTTTCCCATCAGAAGTAATTTAAATCAAACACCCAAAAATATCAACTCAAAACACAGAATAATTCTAGTTTTACATGCAGAAAACAATAAATATAAATACATGACTGTTGCGTCACTTTTACCTTTATTGAAGACATATTGGCGAAGACGGTGATCAGCGGAGCGGAAAGGATACCTTCGTACTTTTCTACAAGCATTTCTCACCTTATTTATCAAAATGCTATCACTCGCAACTTCCTTCTGTTTCTTGATGGATTATTTTGCAGCTGTACTAAAATTTAAAAATCACAAAGACAGAGTGACCAACATGTAGGGCTACGTTATAGCTAAAATAACAAGCACAATTATTTGGTCAATATTGAAATCCTGATTATAGATCACAACAATGTATTCTGTCAGGTAAACCATATTATTTCCCACAGATCAGCAATCTACTTGCGGGAACGTTTGGGGAGTGTGGATGCTTAGTAATCATATCATTTATAATTAGTCTAATAAAAAGGCAAAATAGATGTTATCTATATGTTTAAAGACACATATTTGTGTTTATGCTTGTTATTGGTATTAACATTTAATATTATTCCTCATTACATGATGCGTACAGCTCTATTTATACAATTGTGATGGGTTTTTTTCAGTGCCATAAAAACACAGACATGTTCAGTGGGTGGTCTGCGCGACATCAATTGGACACCCTCGTTGGATTTAATCATACATTAATCCAGGCGACATGCTGAAGTAGCCCTGGAGAAGATTGTTAATGGCGGTCAGCGTTAGGGCTGCACGATTAATCGACATCGAATGGACGTTTGTTCGTCTCTCGCTTCAAACAGGGAGAAAGACGTCTCACTCTGTGCATGAATGCGTATATATAACAGTAGAATTAACTGAACCGGTGAGCCCTTTTTTTCAGTCATCAACAATCTTTGTCCCGGTGGAGGAGAACGGCGTGCCAGCTTTACACATGCAGGAAGCAAAGACAGACAGCTTCCCTACTCGCGACCGGCCGCAATGAAACAAAAATAGGAGGTACACAAAATATGATTATAAAGCCAAATGTCCCGTTTGGTAATATTTTAGCTTCAAATCGGAAGGGCAATATACGCCCATCAACACGGACAAAATAGTGACAATACCGTGATCACTTGATGGCAATAAACAAAAAGACTGGGTAAAAAATGCACTTTGAGATGTTCAATATTTATTTAAATTACATTTTTGCTCACCAAAATGTGTCCATTTAATTTGTTTGTTTATTTATTTAGGATAAAAATGTATTTACCTTCCAATTACAGTACAATGGTAAACAATTCTACAATAATGAGAAATACAAGTTCATATATTTTTAAATGGTTACTTGCATTATTATTATTATATATTATGATTACATTATAATCACTGTATAATTTTTATTGGTTATTTCTTAATATTAAGAGCATGATGTAGACAAAAGCTCTGAGTCTGTCTGCAGAAAGCTAAATATTTTTGAAAGTAAATTATTGCATATTGTTCTAATATATATATATATATAGTAATTTTCTATATCGCACAGAGACAAACCCGCGACATATCGAGTATATTGATATATCGACCAGCCCTAAAATATATATATATATAATCTCAAACCAAGATAAGGGAGTGAGGCTCTACAATGTCTTTCTTATCCAACCACAACAACATTACAGCAAGCTTAAGTGTCAACACAAGCACACACACTGAAATGTCTTGAATAAATAACAAAACAAAAATAATATTATTTGACCTTGTGTCTGCGAATATTTGTGGCATTGTTGAACACTCTGGAGTTTCGGAGTAATAAACGAGCTGTGGCTTCACGTAGTCACCGCTAGCGTTAGCACAAACTCACAAACTAGCAGTGTGAGGTGATCCTTCATCAGGTTGTGTCCAGGTAGTGCCTTCTCCTCCGCTGTAATAAAAGTCCGCTATGGCAGCTTTTTTGGTCTCATCACAATTGAAGACTTGCTGCGGAACAAACCTCCCTTTTGCTGAAAAAACCCTCGAACTGAAGGGGCCACAGCTGGAGGCTAACTAGCTAAAACGCTAGCTCAAAGGGGTTGTCTAGCAACCAGAAGCTCTAAAGCAAGACTGAGAGTTTGGACACATTTAAAGTGTTTCTGATCATGCAAAGTGAGAAAGGCTGACACAGCTCTGACCGGCGCAAGGTACGACACATGTGATAAGAAACTCGTCAGAAGTGTTGCTGGCTGTCCAAGCTCTTCAAAATAGCCGTGCACACGTGTACAGGATGTAATGTCATTAAACTGGAGGCCACAATGGCCTTAAGCAGCATGCAAAATGAATGAAGTGTTTGTACGCCGAAACATGGTTCGCACACACGGGCATACTGTATTTGGCGCAATGTAAACGTTCGTAAAATGAAAAGGACGCAAATAAAGGTGTTAGTAAATCGAGGTTCCACTGTACTCTTGTTTTAAAAATGTTAACAAAACCTTTGCACAACAGGTTACATGTTACAAAATCTCCTCTTGGCCGTTGATGTATGATTAGAGTAAGCACGGAAATGGCCTAAAAACTTGTTTTTTAAAAATGTTTTATTTTTTTTATTATTTATTTTTTGATCACCCCTACAGTTAAGGGGGAACTGCACTTTTTTGGAATTTTGCCTATTGTTCACAAACATTGAGAGAAATGACAACCAATGTTTTTTTTTTTTCCGCATTCTAAATATTAAATGCGTTTAAAAGTTTGCTTGCAATGAAGCCTATAAAGCCCTCAAAAAAACATCCAAACACCTCCATAGAGGTTTTACTTACATGATAACCGGCACATTTATAATAACATTTAATATTGACGTATTTAGATTTTTTTAAGCAGCTAATTTAAAAAACGCATCACAACGTTTGCTTTTTTTTCCCTTCATCACTGATTATTACTCACAGTAGACTTTATGTGAGCCAACAGACATAATACAACATCACTTACTGTCCGCCAAGCGTCTTTTCGTGTCATCCTCGCTAGTTTCGGGTCCTAAATGGCTGTCAAAGTGTACCAACTTGTCGGATTACCTACTCAGACTTATTCTGTCCAGGTGAGATGCATATTTTATGATTTAGAATGAACTTACAGGGAGCAAGGAAGCAGCTGATCAGTCGAATGTACCATGAATTTATTAACGTGGACAAGTTGAAAAACTTATTCGGGTGTTACCATTTAGTGGTCAATTGTACGGAATATGTACTGTACTGTGCAATCTACTAATAAAAGTCTCAATCAATCAATCGATGATGTAAACATAGGGACACAAGCTTGTGATCACTTTGCCAGTATAAATAGTCCGTCTGTGTTAGCGCTTATAATAACAATATCACTAATACTTGGTTAATATTCAAATCCAGAAAGAGAATATTGTTGGCGGTTTTTGAACGGTTATTTATTGGACTTTATGGGCGAAATAGTGGACTTTTATTGACATTTATTTAATATTTAGAATGCATTAAAAAAAATCCATCAGTCGTCTTGTCTTTCATAATGATTGTGAACGATAGGCAAAATTCCCCAAAAAAGTGCAGTTCTTTTAAGCTTATGTTTACACTTGTATTATAAGTTACAATGTTTAAAAAAGAAAAAAGACACATTGTAGATTCGCCCTATGGGGAATCTACAATAAAATACTTTTATTACTGACTTATTTTTTAACACGAGTGTTTAATCAAAACAATTGTCCCTATGCATTGTAATATTCTCCACACTACCATGACGGTCGGGTTAAGCACCTGTACATTTAACGCATGTTTTAAAAGTGAGAGGTTTCACTGTACGGCGCTAAGATTCCATGCGTTGCTTTTGAGTGACTTCCATTTCATTGCGTGGTCAAACGGCGAGGACGGCGTGGCGCTAACGCGGCGTCCATATTTGCAGGACAAGGCAATGCCAAACAAGAACCCGTGGGAGAGCTACAACCCGGCGTGCGAGTACCAGAATTACGCCACGATGAATGTACTAGACTCTAGCGCCAAGGACTCACTGGAGATGACGCCTGCAGAGTGGGAAAAGTGTGTCAACCTCCCCTTGGACGTCCAGGAAGGGGACTTCCAAACGGAGGTGTAGAGGAAGACAAACGGAAGGAGGACAGAAGTATTTTGCACTGAATAAAGCAACAGACTTTTCTAACAGCCTTGGCATTCATGTGTGGATAATCGGAGCGCGGCAGAGACTTCCTGTGCCAACACAAGACTAAAGACACACTGAGGAACATGGGGAGCGGGGGGGAGAAGTGAAAGGAAAACCATCAGTGTTACTTTTTTGTATTCTCACTAGTGTACTTAGTGCGGGGCAGCCTGGTGTACAATATTTACCATCACGTGTTCTCTCAAAGGCAAAAAAAAAGAATACAACAAAAACACAGATGAAAGCTCACAGAGCAGACGACACGCCATGTGGTCCCAGCTTCATGGGGTCTGGTCCCCACTAGACCCAGGAGCACAATGTATATATTTATGCAGGTTTTTAAAAGCGTTTATAACAGTCCGTTTGGCCATTACGACACTTTTTACTTTCTAGTAAGAAACGAGGCAAAGAGGATCTTTCGTGTCAATATTCCAATGAATGTGTGTCCAGCTACATTCTTCATTGCTTTCAATGCAATAAAGATGACTCACTTTTATATAAATAATATATTTCACAACTTTAATACTGCAGGACCCGCTTGAAGGATTCCCCCGGCAAGCTCTCCCATCTGCAGCCCTGTATCAAATATTTAAAAAAACAAAAAACAACATGTTGTATGGTGTAAATAAACTTTTGTCTACATATGTTTTGATTGTGCCAATTTATTTTAATGAGGAAAAAAGAAAAAAAGAGATACAAATAATGCCAACCTGATCAAAAGTTCTCGCGAAAATGTTAACATTTGAAAAGGAATGTAAATAAAAGAGGAAATATGTTCGTACTGCTTCAGACGTGGTGTCAACTTTATGCTTCTTCTTCACTTTCCCAATAGCCACAATTCATTGTCGTGTTCATGTTGACTTATTGGTGTGAAGGTTTATTTGTGTCTTAATTACGAAAGCTTTTTTATGACACTGAATGTATGCAACTTAATTTTTTTTAACTGAATGTTTTTACATCAAATTATTTCATTGAAAAAAATTCAGTGTAAAAAAAAAAAATCTGTGTATCAAAATGTTTGAAAAAATTTAATGTATAAAAATTCAGCGTAAAAAAAAAATCAGTGGATAAAAATTCAGTGTAAAAAAAAAATGTATGAAAATTCAGTGTAAAAAAATCAGTGTATAAAAAATCTTGTGTATAAAAATTTAGCGTAAAAAAAAATCAGTGGATAAAAATTCAGTGTAAAAAAAATTCAGTGTAAAAAAATTTAGAGTATATTTTTTACACTGATTTTTTATACCATGCATTTTTTTAACACTGATTTTTTTACGCTGAATTTTTATACACTGAATTTTAAAACTGCATTTTTTTTCAATTAAGTCAGCATAATTTGATGTGAAAAAAATTAAGTTCACAAAATTCAAATGCAAAATATTCAGTTACACAAATTCAATGTAAAAAAAAAAAAAAAGCTTTCATAATAGACACAAATTAACCTTCATAATTACAGTTTACCAGTTGAAATGACAAAGGGTCCATTTCTAGCGTATTTTTACCCCGATTGTCACATGTTCATGTTTCTGCCAATCACAATGTTGCATCTCCTTCAAACTTTGTCAACAAAACCTGCCAGTTTCTATGATGTCATATTTTTTTCCCCACGTATTTAATTATAGTGTGCGGCAGTAGACGTCTTTGGCATCTGTAAAGCTGAAGTTAAAGAAATGTGAAGAAAAGGTGCCGCTACTTGCAACTTGGTTTTAATATTTAAGTTTTTCTTTCTTTGAATTTCTTTTTCCCTTATCTTATTGTATAAAACTTAACTTTTTCTTAATGTTTTTTTATATATGTACATATTTTTATTTTATTTTTTTTTTTTTTTTACAATTTTTGAGTTGTGTTTTGATCCATAAAATTAATATATAAAGCCAATGTTTATAATTACCAAGTAAGTATACTAGGGCTGCAACTAACGATTATTTTGATAGTAGATTAGTCAGTGATTATCTTAACGATTAGTCGAATAATAAAGCCTACACCTTTGTAATGGCTCTAATTTTTCCATTGACTTTTAAATGCAGCTTAAGTTATTTTAGGCATGTGCCTTCGAACAACAAAGATGATTAATTAATTCATAAATATGTATTTATGTGATGCTCATTTGGCTGTTACAAAAAATTAAATGACTATTAACATGTTTTCCATTTAAAAAAAAAAAGATAAGGCAAAGTGCTAAAAAAAACAATTAAGCCTGTTGAAATAGCAGCAATGAAAAACAAAACACAAAATTTAACTTTCTCAAAAAGAAAAGCATTTTGTGATGTTTAAAAAGCTGCACACTGCTTTATTGACAAGTGATTAACTCTTGGCAGTTTCAAAGACTCGATGTGTAGAATTATATATTTCATTAGTTCTTCAAATGTCTATTTAATAGATTGCTGTCAGGTTCAAACACTGATGACATCTATTAAACGAGACAAGAAGCAAGGAATTAAACAGAGACAGAACACTGTACGCTTGTATGGTGTCTCAGCACGCTCTGGCGAAAGATTGTACACCACCTCTTTTTATTTGGACTATCCCTGATTACATGGCAACAGCTGTTTCTAAGGGAGGGGGCCGTAAACAGCGTTGCCAGTTGAAAGAAAAGGTCGTAAAACAGTTCAAAGAAGCGGTGCCTGGAGGGGAGTCTGGTCCTGCTTCCTCTTCGCTCTTATAGTTCCTGGGTCAAGACAATATCTTTCTGTTGATTACAATACATGAAAGAAACTGAACACCTTCATGTTGCTTCCCCCCCTACACAGTGGAGTTTTACAAGCCTTCTTCTTGGTAGGTTCAAAGACATGTTTTTTGTCTTCTGGCCGGGAACTCAATGTAACACAAAGTTCTTGTGATAACTTAGATACAATTATTCTAACAATTGCATTTTTAATCTTCTTCCCCTCTAAACATGTATCTTAACTACATTTCCCAGTAGCTTAACTACTTTTTGAACAAGTAGCGAGGTAGCTTAAATCAAAACTACGAGCTTCAAAGAGAGAAAATGGACTACGAGTCCAGGCCAAAATTTTTTTTTTAGAAAAGACACTGACCTGGATGAATGAGAATATGATGATTGGCTGGTGTTCGTATGATGAGTCACAATTGGCTCAGGTTAGGGCGAATCACCAGCTGGCCATTCAGAGGCAAGATAAGGCGGGTCATCAAAACCAGGAAGCTAAAAAAACAGGCTAACTAAACAGGCTGACTAAAAAAAAAAAAGTAACATCGTTGAAAATGGCAGAGAGATCCCATCTCCCGCAGATTAGATTTTTCCTTGAGTCCAGAAAATAAAGCGTGTCCTTGGTCATATTTAGACAAATGTATGCATTTAGAGACAACAGTGCCCAAAACCTTAGTTTTTAGTTATTTACTCATAACTGCTCTCTTCCCCAAAGACGTGGAACACACGGGAAGGTGAGTTGAATTCATGAAAAGTTATAACTGTTTCCAAACAACACACAAGTCTTTGTTTTTGTTTTTTTTGTCAAGATACACATTTTTAGCCTGCAACATTTTCCAAGTAGCTGGCCCATCACTGACTATCACCACGGAGATGCTGCACATTCATGTTGTCATGCCTGTGGTGTTTTGCTATGTTTTCAAACATACAAGAGACATGTACCACTTGTTATGGGCACTTGAGAAGCAGTCCTGCAGTGCCTCTACAATAACACCACTTTTTAACCTCTGAAAGTGCGCTCATTGGAAACACGAACAAATGCACACCTAAAGACGTTTTTTTTTTACATATATGAAATATTTTACTAATATGTTCTATGTGGGGGAAAAAGGAATGTCATTAAAAAATATTAAAAGGACACCAAATCGCATCAATTGAATGGTTCAATCACACAGTGTTTTTTAACTAGTGTGCCGTTAGATACAGTGTGGTGTGCCGTGGGAGATTATCTAATTTCACCTATTTGGGTTAAAAATATTTTTTGCAAACCAGTAATTATAGTCGGCAAATTATGTGTTGTTGTTGAGTGTCGGTGCTGTCTAGAGCTCGGCAGAGTAACCGTGTAATACTCCTCCATATCAGTAGATGGCAGCTGGTAGCTAATTGCTTTGTAGATGTCGGAAACGGCGGTAGGCAGTGTGCAGGTAAAAAAGTGTCAAATGCTTAAACCAAAAATAAACAAAAGGCGAGTGCCGCTAAGCAAAGGCATTGAAGCTTAGGGAAGGCTATGCAAAATGAAACTAAAACTGAACTTGCTGCAAAGTAAACAAAAACAGAATGCTGGACGACAGCAAAGACTTACAGCGAGTGGAGCAGATGGCGTCCACAAAGTACATCCGAACATGACACGACAATCAACAATGTCCCCACAAAGAAGGATAAAAACAACTAAAATCTTTTTGATTGCTAAAACAAAGTAGATGCGGGAAATATCGCTCAAAAGAAGACATGAAACTGCTACAGGAAAGTACCAAAAAACGGAGAAAAAGCCACCAAAATAGGAGCGCAAGACAAGAAGTAAAACACTACACAGGAAAACAGCACAAAACTCCAAATAAGTCACAGCGTGATGGGACAGGTGGTGACAGTACACCTACTTTGAGACAAGAGCTATAGTGATGCATGCTTGCTTATGGTTTAAAGTCGTATCCAACAATTGCAACAGCGACTTTTTACTGTCAACTGAGTTTTGTTTTTTAATGATTTCTGCTTGTGGTGTGCCTCCGCATTTTTTCAACGCAAAAAATGTGCCTTGGCTCAAAAAAAGGTTGAAAAACACTGCTCTAGCAGCTATACAATTATAAAATGATGTTGCTGAATAGACAATATGTCTAATATTTTTCATCTCTGATCGTACAAAATGTTGACACACACACACACGTAAGACGGAGGATTCTCGCCATTCCATCGTCCGTCTGTGCAGCGCGAGAACTGATCTGTCAGTTTGCACGTCCTCCTGACACCTGCTAATTAAACCCT
Organism: Entelurus aequoreus; assembly: GCF_033978785.1. Lineage (NCBI taxonomy): Eukaryota > Metazoa > Chordata > Actinopteri > Syngnathiformes > Syngnathidae > Entelurus > Entelurus aequoreus. The sequence goes on from NC_084739.1 coordinate 21,266,403, forward strand.
AATGATGAGTGTTGATAAATCAGATTGCGTGTGCTAAATATATTTATATTTGCATCTTCCCAGTATTGTGGGCGTTTTAATGATCAGCGTATATTTTGCATATTAGGATTGCTCGCCTTATTCTGCTCACTTAAGACACAATGCACTTTGCACACGTTTAGTAGATCAGCTTTGCGTGTGCTACCAGCTTTGCACATGTTTTGGTACATGCAAATCAGGCCCATAATGTTTTATGTAGCGCCAAAAAACATCAGGGGATTTCACAGAAAACTTTATTATGCGCACGATCTAATGCTGCGGGTCAAAATGTGCATTTCTAAATATGAGAAATCTCCTGGGAAAATTGGTAAGACTAAGAGATTGTTTAAATGAAATAGCAGCACAGTGGCGCAGCAAGAAGGCCCGGGGTTTGATTACCGGGCTCGGGGTCGACTCCGGCTTCCTTCCACTTTCAAAGACATGCACCTGGGGATAAGTTGATTGGCAACACTAAATGGTCTCTTGTGTGTCCAGGGTGTAGCCCGCCTTACGCCGGAGTGCAGCTGGGATAGGCTCCAGCACCCACACCACCATGTAACCCCCAAGTGGTAGAAGATGGATATACAGTATGTTGCAACCTCCTGTGATTATAATATATTATTTTAACACGGGTTGCAAAGGCAGTTAAAAATGTTAAAAATTCTGGTACTTTAAAGTTTGCAAGATTATTGAAAGATTACTTCTTCTTTTTTTTAATCACAATCAAAATCAAACAAACACAGGATGGCGATGTAACAATATCATGTTTTGTTTAATTGATTTCCTACTGTTGGCTTTGATAGAAATCATTTGTATTTTGTATTTAAAGTCCTCCTGTGTCCAGGGCCTTATTTCCTGAGGTTTTTTTTAAACTATAACGAAAAACAATTTTGTGATGATAAAAATATCGAACTACTTACTGTAGTATCGACCATATAACAGTACTCCAGTTGCTATTGTTACTGTCGATATTTGTATTGAACCACCGCCCTCTGTTTACATTCACAGGCTTGTAGGGATGAACTAGCCTGTGTGTTTTTTTCCTAACGTGTATATATATATATCCATCCATCCATTTTCTACCGCTTGTCCCTTTTGTGGGGGTGCTGGAGCCTATCTCAGCTGCATTCGGGCGAAAGGCGGGGTACACCCTGGACAAGTCGCCACCTCATCGCAGGGCCAACACAGATAGACAGACAACATTCACACTCACATTCACACACTAGGGCCAATTTAGTGTTGCCAATCAACCTATCCCCAGGGGCATGTCTTTGGAGGTGGGAGGAAGCCGGAGTACCCGGAGGGAACCCACACAGTCACGGGGAGAACATGCAAACTCCACACAGAAAGATCCCGAGCCCAGGATCGAACCCAGGACCTTCGTCAATGAGCCGTTGTAGAGTGTCTGTGCTGTCTGGAGATCAGCAGAGTAACCATGTAATACTCTTCCGTACCATTAGGTGGCAGCTTTGTAAGCCTACAGTACTTTGAGACAAGAGAATTAATGATGGTTATGGTTTGAAGTCATATCGAACAATTGCGTCAGGAATTTGATGAGAGCGACTTTATATTGTCAATATAGGCTATTGAGTTTCGTTTTGAACGTTTTTTTGCTGGTGGTGTCTGTCATGTATTGGTTACTCGGGTCACAGGACAATATCGGAACCATTGTAAGGGGACCGTGCTGCCCATATATATATAAATATATCATACTTGCCAACCCTCCCGGTTTTACCGGGAGACTCCCGGAATTCAGCGCCTCTCCCGATAAACTCCCGGAATTCAGCCGGAGCTGGAGGCCACGCCTCCTCCAGCTCCATGCGGACCTGAGTGGGGACAGCGGCGACCGTCTGTTTTCACGTCCGCTTTCCCACGATATAAACAGCGTGCCTGCCCAATCACGTTATAACTGTAGAATGATCGAGGGCGAGTTCTTGGTTTCTTATGTGGGTTTATTGTTAGGCAGTTTCATTAACATCCTCCCAGCGCGGTAACAACACACAACAACAGCAGTCACGTTTTCGTCTACCGTAAAGCAGTTTGTCTGCCGTAAACAGCAATGTTGTGACACTCTTAAACAGGACAATACTGCCATCTACTGGATAGCCTCCGGAACACTGAAATTCAAGTATTTCTTTTATTTATATGTATAATAAAATAAATATAAATATATATATATATATATATATATATATATATATATATATATATATATATATATATATATATATATATATATAGCTAGAATTCACTGAAAGTCAAGTATTTCATACACATACATATATATATATATATATATATATATATATATATATATATATATATACACATATATATATACACATATATATATATATATATATATATATATATATATATATATATATATATATATATATATATATATATATATATATATATACACATTATAATATATATATATATGAAATACTCGAGTTGGTGAATTCTAACTGTAAATATACTCCTCCCCTCTTAACCACGCCCCCAACCACACCCCCGCCCCGCTCCCGACCACGCTCCACCCCACCCCCCACCTCCCGGAATCGGAGGTCTCAAGGTTGGCAATTATGATATATATATATATGTATATATATGTATATATATATATATATATATATATATATATATATATATATATATATATATGTATGTCACTTTAAAATCTAAATAATTGTCCTTTTTTTACTCGATTACATTTTTCATCCATTTTTTTGTCAGGTATTTTATTTTCATAAATTGTAATCTATTAATTGGCCTTTATTTTATTTTATTACAATTTACACTCAATATTTGGTGATTCAATTGCGTTTTTTAATATTTCACGTTGCGTATTTTTCGTTCATAAAATGTAATCAATTGAAACAATTATTCAACCTAGGGATGTCGGATAATGGCTTTTTGCCGATATCCGATATTCCGATATTGTCCAACTCTTTAAATACCGATACCGATATCAACCGATACCGATATCAACCGATATATGCAGTCGTGGAATTAACACATTATTATGCCTAATTTGGACAACCAGGTATGGTGAAGATAAGGTACTTTTTAAAAAAATTAGTAAAATAAGATAAATAAATTAAAAACATTTTCTTGAATAAAAAAGAAAGTACAACAATATAAAAACAGTTACATAGAAACTTGTAATGAATGAAAATTAGTAAAATTAACTGTTAAAGGTTAGTACTATTAGTGGACCAGCAGCACACACAATCATGTGTGCTTACGGACTGTATCCCTTGCAGACTGTATTGATATATATTGATATATATTGTAGGAACCAGAATATTAATAACAGAAAGAAACAACCCTTTTGTGTGAATGAGTGTAAATGGTGGAGGGAGGTTTTTTGGGTTGGTGCACTAATTGTAAGTGTATCTTGTGTTTTTTATGTTGATTTAATTTAAAAAAAAAAAACAACAACAAAAAAAAAACAATACCGATAATAAAAAAAACGATACCGATAATTTCCGATATTACATTTTAACGCATATATCGGCCTGCCGATATTATCGGACATCTCTAATTCAACCTTTTGACAAGTCACTATTTAAAACGAATGCAGTACTTGATGTTATTTTAACTGCATGATCATTTATTGTTTACGTGAGGAAAACATGCAAAGATGTATAGTCAACACATGAAATATTGTACTTGCTTTTGGAATATTTTCCTGGAGACAGCGGTGCCCTTGAAACACGTGTTGTTAGCGTGTTACTGGATGGACGTGGCCTGAGTGGCAGCTCCCTGCGGGCTGCTTGGACGCCCTCAACAGTCACCGTGTGAAGCAGCACATCACATCCCTCCTCCTGCGTCACTCTCCTCCACAGGCGCAGCCAGGCTTTGTCACCAGCCTGGGGGGGGTTCGGTCCTGCGGCCGCACTGCGGGCCACGTTACGACCACGTCAACGCCAGAGGAAATGCCCAAAGATATATATATCTTGTATTGTGCTGAGTTTTGTTTTCTTATTCGTTCTTATAGGCAGATAACCTTTCATTTGACTTCTAAGCTTCTTGCAAATGTCACAATAAGTAGAATTAGTTGGTTAGAAATGATTTTCAACATTTTTGAAGGGATATCCCACGCCAACATAGCTGAGGTCAAAGATCATATTGTCAGCGTTGTCAACCTATTTTCTAACAAGAAAAAAACTGCTTTTTTTTTCCCATTTAGCATGTAGGATACAACACAAGATGGCCAAGGCAGCTGAAGTGAAAGGTCAATTATATTAATATACCATTTTATTAATGTTGTTAAACTTTTTGTCTGCTTCCTATTAGCCTAACATCCATATTGCCGCCTCCTGCGATAACGATATGTATTAAGAAATATTATTTGTATCACCAGATGATTCCTGAGCGTGGCCAACGCTGCTGCTCACTGCTCCCCTCACCTCCCAGGGGGTGGAACAAGGGGATGGGTCAAATGCAGAGGGTAATTTCACCACACCTAGTGTGTGCCTGACTATCAGTGGTACTTTACCTTTTATAGGGCTGTCTCGTGATCATTTTTAAACCAGATTAATCACACCCTCGAACTAGGATTAATCTGATTAATCACAGGTTTTTGATTGTTTGCATAGATAAAATTAGGTTAAGAAAATACCCCAATAGTTGGACACAAATGCACTTTGGTAGTCATAATATCATACAGGAACATGTTTTAAAAATGTTACTGATTAGCTCAAAACTTATTTTTTAAGTTTTTGCAGTAATTTTAGGATTAAGGTACAGTTACTTACTGATAATGTAGTAAACACACTCATAAACAACATTTAAATATGCATTTACTCTTCTTTAGTTTAAACAAACAAGTTTGTTTACCTTTTTTTAGATGACAACGCAACCTCAGCTCGTTGTGATTACTTACAGATGTCCAATGTTCTCCAGTAGCCAAAATGAATTCACATATCAGCCAGTAGTTGCCACTTGATGCTCGCTCCTATATGATAACGCAATATTAGTTTTTATTAATCACATTCGTTAATGCATTAACGCGCTAACGTTGACACCCCTCATTTTTTAGTATATAAATGATGATAGAAGCATTTTAAAAGAGGTTACTTAATTTGGCTGCTGACGTATGCGGTAACATATTGCGTAATTTCCAGTTGAATTATGTTGTCAATACTAATATTCATCTTCTTGCTAGTTTACTGTTAATAGCATAACTTTCTGTTGTAACATGGTTTTGTGTCAAAGTCAATTTGATTAGTATTAGAGCCGGCCCGCAGGCCACAGCCGCCTGCTGCTGTTTTGCACGCACCAATACTCCATCAGTGTTGGCGCTAGGAATTTTCAAAATGGGGTCCCAGGGACCCCATCAAGTCATAAAAATGGGGCCCCACAGTACATTTTTGAGGTCCCATTTTTTTTTATAACCGTTTTGAAAAACAAATGATAAATGTATGCATTATCCTGTTATATCTCACATTCTTTATTGTGTTTTGGAAAAAGGTTGTTATAAATGTTAATTCATTAAAAAAATAAAATAATGTATGCATATGTAAATTGATTAACTTATAAACATTCATTCACTTTCTTCTTTCCTTCACGGATCTAAACTTTACCGCTGCCGGTATTTTTTTTTCTATATTTTTACTGTAATATTTCCAGAATGTGTTTGTTCTATTTTTGGCCAAAGTAAGACAAAGAAAACAATCTGAAGTTGTCTTTATGTTTTAGTTTTAATGCCATGATTTTAATAGTCCAGCCCGCGTGTGCACACATTTTCCTCCATGCGGCCCCTGAGCTAAAATAAGTTTTGACACCCCTGATCTACATGTATGTTAAAATGCCATACATCCATTTTCTACCGCTTGTCTCTCTTGGGATCGCGGGGGGAGGGGCTGTGGGCTGGAGCCTATCTCAGCTATGGGGTGCACTAAGCAACATTTTGGATACTTTACATTAGTTTTGGGTCATACTACAAATGTGGGTATCGATACAAAGTACTCACAAAAGCAGTATTTAGTCTTAGACTTAAATTGGTCAGATCTAGTCTAAGATTTAGATTGGTCAAACCTAGTCTTAGACTGGTCAGATCTAGTCTTAGACTTAAATTGGTCAGATCTAGTCTTTGACTTAGATTGGTCAGATCTAGTCTTTGACTTAGATTGGTCACACCTAGTCTTAGACTTAGATTGTTCACATCTAGTCTTAGACTTAGCTTGGTCAGATCTAGTGTAAGACTTAGACTGGTCAGATCTAGTGTAAGACTTAGACTGGTCACATCTAGTCTTTGACTTAGATTGGTCAGATCTAGTCTTAGATTTTGTCAGATCTAGTCTCAGACTTTTTGGTCAGATCTAGTTTTTGACTTAGCTTGGTCAGATCTAGTATTTGACTTAAATTGGTCACATCTAGTCTTTGACTTAAATTGGTCACATCTAGTCTTAGACTTAGCTTAGTCTCACCTAGTCTTAGACTGGTCAGATCTAGTCTTTGATTTAGACTGGTCAGATCTAGTCTTAGACTTAGCTTGGTCACATCTAGTCTTAGACTTAGCTTAGTCTCACCTAGTCTTAGACTGGTCAGATCTAGTCTTTGATTTAGACTGGTCAGATCTAGTCTTTGACTTAGATTGGTCAGATCTAGTCTTTGACTTAGATTGGTCAGATCTAGTCTTAGACTTAGCTTGGTCACATCTAGTCTTAGACTTAGCTTGGTCACACCTAGTCTTAGACTTAGCTTGGTCACACCTAGTCTTAGACTGGTCAGATCTAGTCTTTGACTTAGATTGGTCAGATCTAGTCTTTGACTTGGATTGGTCACGTCTAGTCTAAGACTTAGATTGGTCACACCTAGTCTTAGACTTAAATTGGTCACATATAGTCTTTGACTTAGATTGGTCAGATCTAGTCGACTTAGATTAGTCACATCTAGTTTTAGACTTAGATTGTCACATCTAGTCTTAGACTTAGATTGGTCACATCTAGTCTTAGATTTAGATTGGTCAGATCTAGTCTTAGACTTAGATTGGTAACACCTAGTCTTAGACTTAGATTGGTCACATCTAGTTTTTGACTTAGATTGGTCAGATCTAGTCATTGACTTAGATTGGTCACGTCTAGTCTTAGACTTAGATTGGTCAGATCTAGTCGTTGACTTGTATTGGTCACACCTAGACTTAGACTGGTCAGATCTAGTCTTTGACTTAGATTTGTCAAATCTAGTCTTAAGACTTAGATTGGTCACATCTAGTCTTAGACTTAGATTGGTCACATCTAGTCTTAGACTTAGACTGGTCAGATGTAGTTTTAGACTTAGATTGGTCACATCTAGTTTTAGACTTAGATTGGGTCAGATCTAGTCTTAGACTTAGATTGGTCACACCTAGTTTTAGACTTAGATTGGTCAGATCTTGTATTTCAACAACAGCACTTAACGACAGTCGTTGGCATTGACAGTAGGATTGCTTGTTTGCATCTCAACAGTTGTTTTTCTCACTACAATAGGGCGAAACCATCCTTGCCCAGGCACACCTTCCTGGTTTGGGGGTTTAGTACCAGCTACTAGACTAGATGTGACCAATCTAAGACTATGAGCATGAACGGATGAAGCCTACTTGGATGAGAGGCAAAACTTTGTCTTCTAAGACAAACCAAACAGTCCAGTTGCCATCGATTGAATGCAATGACCTCGATGAATGAGAACATCCACAGACTTCTTCAGTTTCAGTAAGAATTGACCTATAAGATGACGTAGGAAGGCCATATCTTTTTCGTTTGTTTGTTTGGCTCCTGACTTGTTTGTAGTTTATTAGCAAGTAAGCGAAGGCGGCGTCTTAATGAGCGAGCGTGGTTCTATATGAGTTCTGAGGTACGTGCGCTGCAAACACTTACTGAACAAAGCAAGTACATTTCATGCTAATCTATAAGCGCGTTGAGTGTTTATAGGCGCCTAATCCAGGGATGTCACTTTCACTTTCATACATATCCTCGTTAAGTGGATCTGCACTTCATTATTTAGCCCACACAGGATATATATAAACTGGCCAATACATTAAGTACACCTCAAAGCTTTAAGAACTAAGTAAAACACACAAAAACATTTTAAATGATATTTTCAGAAGCATTTATTTCTTTAAATATATGTACCGTTTAATGCTAAATACACAATATTATAATCATTTGGATAATTTCTCTTAAAGAAAACAGCTTATGTGCCCTTCATTGCATTTATATTCATCAGGCACTTTCCCATCATGATCATAATTTATGTAGTAACTCAATGAGTGGCTGCTCTTTTTTGTACATCACAATGATGCACTATTTGCTTTGAATGGAATAAAATCATAATAAAAAGATGAAGACATTCAGTGCAATAAACTTAGGGAATATTCTTGATTTTTCTTCTCTTGTAACGAGACCAAGTTCATGAAGTATGAAACGTAAAATGGGCACGTTGTAATATGACATGCATAATACTTTCCATTAAAGAGGGGCGATTAAATACCAATGTACAGTATTTCATTCACATTTTAAAAATACACTTTTCTTACAGCAGTTAAAGAAAAAGCCACATGACTATTCGGTTTTTGAAAGGGTTATTAGAACAGGCATTATTTAAAAAGGTAGCAGCCTCCCTATTTCTTTTTAAAGCATTTATCAATTCATGTTTAATGTACTAAAGTGTGCAAGTGAGTTTAAATATATGCCCACGGGATAGCGATGCACTGTGTACATTTGAGTCTTGAGTTGAAAAACTTCAGCAAACCCTGTTCTTGAAAGTACTCGGCAAATGACAAATGCTCGTTTTAAATCTATGGTAATATTGTTTCGAAGCACAATAACAAACAGAGGAGGAATTAATGACACGCCAAATTGTACTTAGAAGCTTCCTCCTTTAAGTTATGGCGAGATGTGCTGTGTGTGTGCGTGTTACAATATTGAACCTCAGTGCACATATTCATCATCGCTGACGTCTGAGTCATCGGCCTCCACCTCGCCTTCAATCACAGACTTCTTCCCTCGACAGCACGACACCACGAGCCCGATGAGGAACACCTGCATGAAGAAAGGTAAAACACACGCTAATGAACGTCTAAAGCAGAGGTCTTCAACAGGGGGTCTGCAAAATAACTGCAGGGGGGGGTCGTTAAAAGTTTGGTTGATAAGACTATTTTTAATATATATTCCACCTGTACGTTTTCCACAAAATTAAATGTCTTTAGATACGCATGAAAGGGCAACTGAACTTTTTTTCAATTTTATTTTCTTTCACAATCATTATGTAAGACATTATTTTTTTTATGCATTCTAACTTATAAAAAACGTAAATAAAAGTCTGCTTACAGCGTAGCCAATGGGAGGTCCCCTATTTTGCCCAAAAACCCCCCCAAAAAAACATTCAAAATCCGCCAGAAATACTCCATTTACATTTTGTGATTTGAACGTTAACCAAGTATTAGTGATATTGTTATTATAAGTGCTAACGCAGACAGACTATTTATAGCAGTACTGTGATCACAAGCCTGTGTACAATTTTGACATGATTGACCTTGCTACCTAGAAGTTTATTGTAGATCATAAATCATGCATCTCACCTGGAAAGGAGATGGCTGAGGACGTGCTCTGACAAGTTGGTTCATTTTAACAGCCATTTAGGACTGAGAAATGGTGAGTGACACGAAAAGACGCTAGGATTAAAGTCATTTTTCATCTAAATGGGAATGTATGAACATCCTAGCAGTCAGCATCCTAATGACAACAGACATTGTACAGTAAGTGATGTTTTATCATGTTTGTTGGCTCTCAGGAAGTTTGCAGTGATGATGTTAAAAAAAAAGCAAACGTCGTGGAGCGTTTTTTAAATTAATGCGCTGCCTTTGCTTAAAATTATTAAAATATGTAAATATGTATTATTACTACATTACATATATACTTACATCATGTATATAAAACCTCAATGAAGGTGTTTGGATGTTTTTTTTAAGGGCTTTAAAAGGCAGAATAGGCTTAAGCATTCATTAAATAATGCCAAAACAAAAAATGACATCAGTCGTCATGTCTCTCGTAATGATTGTGAATGATAGGCAACATTCCCCCAAAAAAGTGCAGTTCCCCTTAACATTAGTTTATAAATGGCAGTGACATAGTCACCAAACGCAATGTACCTTGCAGATTTGAAATAAAACATGAATAATTATACTGCATTATTATGATAACCATAGCATTTAAGATAGCTTGCAAGCTGCCAGCTAGTGATTAGCGCTCTAGCTGTTGACTTCAACAAATATCGGTAGTTAAAGGGTCTGTTTGCAACATTTACACAGATGTCTAGAGAGTGCCAACTTTCCCATGTATTTGACACAGTATATCCCGCCCTTTTCCGGCTTCTAGGACGTAACTACGTACGTATTTAACACATTCACACGCATTAGCTTTGGGTGTCGTAAACTAATAATAGCGATTTGGATAGCTAGTGTTAGCTGTCATTGAATGTATATTCTATCAATACAAAAACAACACTGCAAATTTTCTGTTGCTTCTCCTGGACTGTTTTTGTATGGGTGCACTCGCTTTCTGCGCGTACATATTGACGAGACCGGGTGAGTGACCGCAAACATTTTATTCGGGCCTGTAAAACATTTACCTAGACAAACTTAGTAACTGTGAAAAATACAGACAATTGTCAAACAAATGTGTTCTGTTAAACCACTAATGGTAACACAAGCTAGCCAATGGTGTTCTTGTCATATTGTTTGCTTTGGAAGATGTAACCGTGAGCAAGTTGCGAACAGCACCTTTAAATAGTGCAATCATCTGCACAAAGAACGTTCTTATGATGCATTGATAACCGCAAGATGGATCACATCATGGAGAAGCTTGCTGAAAAGGAAAAATTTAATATGAGGGCCGGCATGGGTGAATAGAACAGACAAGCCATTGTAATGTCTGCTCGCGGAAAACAAACATCCTAATCTACGATTTGAGTCCCTCGAATGGCCTTGACACTGTAAACAACAGGAACAGGCTGTTCTGAAAACATCCCAGAGGACACCTCAATGATGGACGCTTTTGACCTCCCTCCTTCCTCAACGGCACCTAGATTGAACTTTTGCTTGCATGCAGAATGGCCCCAGGCCTATGAACACTACATCAACACACCCAAGACAATGGGCATATACACACACACCCCCCCGTCCCCCACCCCAAGTCTTCACCACTGCTTGATTCCCCTCGGGGTGATGGACGGCTGGCAGGGCTTCATAGCAGCAGTCGACCTCCAGGGCCCCAACTCCCCGCCCCTCTGTTGCGAGTTGTCGTGAATATATGTAACATGTTTATGTGTGCAAGGCATGGAGGTTTTTTCCCACTCCAGATTAGGCCCCCTTAGGAGCCCAGTCTAGATTGTATTTTTTTAACTCATCTTCTTCCCCAACGTTTTTGCCTTTTTCTCATCTTTTACGGGGCGCCTTTGCCAACCCATCAGCGTTCCTGTTCTGTAACCCTGTACACTGTTTGTTTGTCTAATCTTGAACGGGTTTGTGCAAAACATAGTTTTGTTGTACTTGTGCAATGACAGTAAAGTCCTATCCTATCCTATCATATCCTATCCTATCCTATAACCATTGCATCATGATTGCAGGTGTCGCAGGTTGATTGATTTTTATAAATATCAATATATTCCTGGTATGCTCATGTGTGGATTGCACATTTCTACTGCTTCCGGTTTATATCTCAACTAATTCATTTTTTACAATCGGATTAATCACACTTTTGAATTTGGGTAAAACATGATTAATCACAGGTTATTACTCGCTTGCATACTTTAAAATAACTTTAAAAAAAGCCTGATACTTGGATACATATGTCATTTTGTCAAAATGTAATACTGGAACATCTTAAGGCGTTTTACTGAAATGCATCATTGCTCAAAACTTGGTAACATCTTAAGTCCATTCTGGGTGTATTTTGAAGTGAAATCACAGGTGACCGTCCGTGGTTAAAGGAGCATGTAGTCAAAATAAATGGTGTGATTATTCTGCGTATGTACATGATTAATGCAATATTTTTTGTGATTAATCACGATGTAACTTGTTATTTTTGACAGCCCTAATTTCAACACATTTATGGATGCTAGGTGCGCACAACCAACCAATCAGCACCCATTTAGTTATAAAATATATAAAAAGTAAACCGAGTTCAACATAAAATGTATCCAATAGGGGATCATTTAATTTGTTATGATACTTATGATACTTTATAATACTGCTATATACAGTCGTGGTCAAAAGTTTACATACACTTGTAAAGAACATAATGTCATGGCTGTCTTGAGTTTCTAATAATTTCTACAACTCTTATTTTGTTGTGATAAGAGTGATTGGAGCACATACTTGATGGTCACAAAAAACATACATGAAGTTTGGTTCTTTTATGAATTTATTATGGGTCTACTGAAAATGTGACCAAATCTGCTGGGTCAAAAGTATACTTACAGCAATGTTAATATTTGGTTACATGTCCATTGGCAAGTTGCACTGCAATAAAATAAATAAGAGTTGTAGAAATGATTGGAAACTCAAGAAAGCCATGACATTTTGTTCTTTACAAGTGTATGCAAACTTTTGCCCACGACTGTAAATATGTAGCATTTCTTTTTTGCACCCGCTGATTTGCATATATAAACCTCTAGACCCCGGATGTAAGGCAGCCCATCTTTTTCCGACTCTTTACTAGAATAATAATACAATTAAAAGTGATTACAGTTGATTAGATTTTCCACAAAAATACTATTTAATATGCGTTAACAGATTGCTCACAGTTAAAATATCTACTGTATAGGAACTACGATAACTTACATGACGGATATGATAAGTGATTGTAATATTTGCTGAGATAGGCTCCAGCACCCCCCGCCACCCCGAAAAGGACAAGCGGTAGAAAATGGATGGATAGAGTTAACATTGTGTGCTGGGTTTGTTGTTAGTAGAAGTTGGAGAAAAAAGACATTCAACGTTTGTTGCACTTACCCCAATAAAGGCCCAGTTACCAAAGTAGTAGATGGTACTGAAGAACCAAAACTTGTGAAGGAAAAGGTAGGATCTTGTCACAATGCACTGGTCTGGAAAAACACACACACAAACACCTAAATGTTATACTAAATACTAACTACTTTTTTTGGATCACACATTTAATATTGTTTTATGCATTGGTATGAAATATCAGATTGCAAGTTACTCACTGGTTACTATGTTGGGATTTCCAAGTTAGGTATGTGTTTACTAAAAAATGTTTTTTTCTTAAATGAAAGACAAACATGAGAAATGTAGAGTAGAAAAACAAAAGACAAAGGGAAATCTAGTTCTTGTCTAACATATCAGAAAGCAGATGTGTAATGTGCAGTAACAACACATGTAGTGTAGTTACAGATGGTGTATAATCCCCACACTATCTATGCGAGACTAAACCACTACAACACAAAAGGAGTGTCTTGTCCTGTTGGGTTAACGGAAGTAAAACAGAAAAGACAAGCAGGTCGTAGGAAAGAGGAAAGTAATGTCTCTGTCAATGTGAATACAGATGAAAGTATGTTGTTCCAGACTGAAAACATAAAAGCATGGCTTCACATGTTGGCTTTTTGACCAAAGGGTGGCTTTAAACTGTTTTATTAAAAAATAATACTACAAACACTGTAAACAACTCAGTTACACAATGCTGGACCATATCATTTGACCCCAAATTGTTACAATGGCAACAAGACAAAAGGATTATAAACTGATTGTAAATACCATGAAGTCCACACATTTTAATGTTATTGACAGGAGTTACCCTACAATGGTACATCAGAGAGTTACCTTATGATTTACGCCGGAAAAAACATGAGGTCTTACTTGCTTTGTAAAAAACTTTGTTTTCCAACGATTGGATACTGGTAAGAGAATATTTTCTAACCTTGGGGCAAAGTGAACTGTACATTGGGTCTAACTTCATGTGCAGTACGTCATGTTCAAGGACATACCAATGAATGTTTATATAACACACAATAAACACATTGTATCTCATTTATGTTACAGAGGAAGTACTAGAAACGAGGGAGAGTGGACAGAGTGTGTGTGTAACACAAACACAATTTCGGCTTCGATCTCCACCAAGGTGTAGCAGAAAGATGACTTAAGCATTGGTGGAGAGCGACCATTTTCAGACTTCAGACAGCTCGGACTTCTCTCCAGTTCTAGTATTGCTACTGTTTGTATTTACTCCTTTGTATATAACATATTTTTCATCTTCAATTTTAAATACCTTGCTTTATTCAGACAGCCTTAGAATAAAATAATCCCTTAATAGGGAGGATCCCAATAAAACCATGAGCAGCAGTCTAGCTTCTATAGCCTTCCCACTGAGAATAAATGGGGAATATCCGCTTTTTCAACGCCATTACTCGCTGCTACCTGGGAGCCAAAGTTATGCACCTTGTTAACACTCTCACCTTCTGTGCCTCGGTTCATTGTGCATGTTGGATCTAACGAGACGGAAAGACGCCAATCAGAACAGACCAAAAAGATTTTTGAAGTCCTCTTCAGTCTGCTAAAGGAGGTATTTTAATCAATCAAATTGTATTTATATAGCATTTTTTGTGTACAAGTAAGTTGCAACAAAGTGCTTTACACTACTAATAAAACCAAAAAACATGCATTGACACACAGCAAAAAAGTTGGCACAGGGGCATTTTTACCACTGTGTTACATCACCTTTCCTTTTAACAACACTCAGTAAACTTTTGGGATCTGAGGAGACCACAGAGGCTGGCTTTTGAACTTTGCGCCTATAACAATCCGGATGGTTCTTTTCCTCTTTGGTCCGGAGGACACAACGTCCATAGTTTCCAAAGACAATTTGAAATGTGGACTCGTCCGACCACAGAACACTTTTCCACTTTGCATCAGTCCATCTGAGATGAGTTTGGGCCCAGCGAAGCCAGCGGCGTTTCTGGGTGTTGTTCGCTTTGCATAGTAGAGTTCTAACTTGCACTTACAGGTGTAGTGACAAACTGTAGTTACTGACAGTGGTTTTCTGAAGTGTTCCTGAGCCCATGTGGCGATATCCTTTACACACTGTCGTTTTTTGATGGAGTACCGCCTGAGGGATCGAAGGTCTCGGGCATTAAATGTTGGTTGTCAGGCTTGCCGCTTACGTGCAGTGATTTCTCCAGACTCGGAACCTTTTGATGATATTACAGACCTTAGATGGTGAAATCCCTAAATTCCTTGCAATAGCTGGTTGAGAAATGTTGTTCTTAAACTGTTCGACAATTTGCTCACGCATTTGTTCACAAAGTGGTGACCCTCACCCCATCCTTGTTTGTGAATGACTGAGCATTTCATGGAAGCTGCTTTTATACCCAATCATGGCACCCACCTGTTCCCAATTAGCCTGTTCACCTGTGGGATGTTCCCAATAAGTGTTTGATGAGCCTTCCTCAAGTTTCTCAGTATTTTTTGCCACTTGTGCCAGCTTTTTTGAAACATGTTGCAGGCATCAAATTCCAAATGAGCTAATATTTGCAAAAAATAACAACGTTTACCAGTTCGAACGTTAAAGGCCTACTGAAATGAAATGTTTTTATTTAAACGGGGATAGCAGATCCATTCTATGTGTCATACTTGAACATTTCGCGATATTGCCATATTTTTGCTGAAAGGATTTAGTAGAGAACATCGACGATAAAGTTCGCAACTTTTGGTCGCTGATAAAAAAAGTGACGTCACAAGTTGAAGGGCTCCTCACATTTCCCCATTGTTTACACCAGCAGCGAGAGCGATTCGGACCGAGAAAGCGACGATTACCCCATTAATTTGAGCGAGGATGAAAGATTTGTGGATGAGGAGCGTGAGAGTGAAGGACTACAGTGCAGTGCAGGACGTATCTTTTTTCGCTCTGACCGTAACTTAGGTAAAAGGGCTCATTGGATTCCACACTTTCTCCTTTTTCTATTGTGGATCACGGATTTGTATTTTAAACCACCTCGGATACTATATCCTCTTGAAAATGAGAGTCGAGAACGCAAAATGGACAATACATAGGTGAAGCACTTTAGCTACGGAGCTAACGTGATAGCATCGTGCTTAAATGCAGATAGAAACAAAAGAAATAAGCCCCTGACTGGAAGGATAGACAGAAGATCAACAATACTACTATCAGGAGACACCGAACCAAACACTGGACCTGTAACTACACGGTTAATGCTGTGCCGCCTGTCGAAGCCTAGCAATGCTGTTGCTAACGACGCCATTGAAGCTAACTTAGCAACGGGACCTCGTCAGAGCTATGATAAAAACATTAGCGCTCCACCTACGCCAGCCCTCATCTGCTCATCAACACCCGTGCTCACCTGCGTTCCAGCGATCGACAGCGCGACGAAGGACTTCACCCGATCATCGATGCGGTCGGCGGCTAGCGTCGGATAGCGCGTCTGCTATCCAACTCAAAGTTCTACTGGTTGTGTTGCTGCAGCCAGCCGCTAATACACCGATCCCACCTACAGCTTTCTTCTTTGCAGTCTCCATTGTTCATTAAACAAATTGCAAAAGATTCACCAACACAGATGTCCAGAATACTGTGGAATTTTGCGATGAAAACAGAGCTGTTTGTATTGTGATACAATGTGTCCCAATACTTCCGTTTCAACCATTGACGTCACGCGCAAACGTCATCATACATAGACGTTTTCAACCGGACGTTCCCCGGGAAATTTAAAATTGCACTTTATAAGTTTACCCGGCCGTATTGGCATGTGTTGCAATGTTAAGATTTCATCATTGATATACAGTATAAACTATCAGACTGCGTGGTCGGTAGTAGTGGGTTTCAGTAGGCCTTTAAGTATCTTGTCTTTGCAGTGTATTCAATTGAATATAGGTTGAAAAGGATTTGCAAATCCTTGTATTCTGTTTTTATTTAAGATTTATACAATGTGGCTTGTTAGCTTTCCGTCGCAGGCGAGCGATGATGGTTGTGGTTGAGGGAAGAGTTGTTTGATGCTGTAAAATGTCCAATGAATTGCAACAGTCAGCCTTAATGATGCATTGTTGCAGCTCGATGATTTTTGTGCAAGTCATGCAACACGCGTTTACGGGTGTAGGGTGCGGTCGCGCTCGGCGGTGTGGTCGCAGTGTCGAGAGCGGCAAGCTGTGAGGCGAGGCATGCGAGTGTGTTCAGGGGTTAAAATGTGTACACTACCGTTCAAAAGTTTGGGGTCACCCAAACCATTTTGTGGAATAGCCTTAATTTCTAAGAACAAGAATAGACTGTCGAGTTTCAGATGAAAGTTCTCTTTTTCTGGCCATTTTGAGCGTTTAATTGACCCCACAAATGTGATGCTCCAGAAACTCAATCTGCTCAAAGGAAGGTCAGTTTTGTAGCTTCTGTAACGAGCTAAACTGCTTTCAGATGTGTGAACATGATTGCACAAGGGTTTTCTAATCATCAATTAGCCTCCTGAGCCAATGAGCAAACACATTGTACCATTAGAACACTGGAGTGATAGTTGCTGGAAATGGGCCTCTATACACCTCTGTAGATATTGCACCAAAAACCAGACATTTGCAGCTAGAATAGTCATTTACCACATTAGCAATATATAGAGTGTATTTCTTTAAAGTTAAGACTAGTTTAAAGTTATCTTCATTGAAAAGTACAGTGCTTTTCCTTCAAAAATAAGGACATTTCAATGTGACCCCAAACTTTTGAACGGTAGTGTACCTGTTGGCGGGTCTGTTGGTCACTCTCTGGGTTTGGGTGTCATTGATGTCATATAAATACTTTTTTTTCCTAATAATTTCGCAATTGACCGGTAAGAGTCCCAAAGATGGATTGGTCTATCGCGATCAATGGGTTGGCGACCCCTGTTCTACGGTATTGTTTTTCTAACTTTTTCTTTGTATCTTAAAGTTTGTTGCATGTTAACATTGTGATATTTTGGACGGCTAGGCATGTAATAAATTGATTTTAATTCATTCCAGTGTTTTGAGTTACGAGCTTGGTCATGGAACAAATTGAGCCTGTAAGTTGTGGTACTACTATATGTTCCTTTTGCTTGGGCGATTACAAAAGTGTTGCTATGAAAATACAACTATTTACCTCAACACTTATGGGACAATTATCATGAATATAGAAGACAAAAAAAAACAGTAGCAAAGACTTACTGATTTCAAAAAGAAATGTGTAATTGCCTCGGAAACAGCTTTTTGCTTAAGAGCTAGGGACACTTTGACGTGATGATTTATTGATCTGGCGAAACATAACGGAAAAGATTCTTAAATGAGCCAATCCCTTTTTCTTGGCAGGCGCAAGAAAAAATATCACCAGGACCTCCAATTCTTTTTGCATGATAACTCCTTTTTTTGATAACCTTTTTTTAAGATCATGCACTAATAGACTTGGCCAAGCACAGTGAAAAAGTAACATCCAGTATATAGAACATATTCCAATACACCGCCGATCAAGGTTTCAATCATTTCTGGCATGAGGAACTGCATGTTCTGTGGCTGTTTGAGAGCCATATGGAGCATTAGTACATGCTACTCAAACTACTTGAACCCCATGAAGAGCACAACTAAACTTCTGCCGAACAAGGAGGCAGCACTGGAATAACTCACAGCGACTTATCATTTATTCATTTAAGGAGACTACAACTGAAACCTAATAAAGTTGATTGGTGCACTCCTTTTTCTTTGGGATTATTTTGACATGTATTCCAAAGAAAGGGCAGCCTCAACAATGCGTGTTTAGAGAGGAACATGATAAGAGAAGAACAAGACTAAATACCTGAGGTTTGTATTTGCATCCAATTGAATGAGATAGTGTCTTCAAACTTTTGACTGGTATTGTATGTGAAGCAAGCTGACTGCAATTCACAGGTTCAGTTGGGTAGAAGTCGTTTGCCGCCACCTGTCGATTTGCATGTATACATTGAGAGCCTAATACAGTGATACCTAAACTTACGAGATTGTTGAGATACAAGCTCTCTCTGCTTGTTGCTTGAAGTTGTGTGCATAAGAGTTACGAGCCTCCCCGCTGCTAATTGGTCTAGCGAATGCCAAAATTAACCTCATGAGAGCTGACCCACAACATCTGGCCTTACTCGCTAGCAAAAGCTTATAGCTAGAGATGGACACAACTTTGTTTTCTAACCATTGGAAACTATTAGCTGTGGTCCAGTTTCTTTAGCCTCCCCCGCTCCACACCCACGACTCAGCTTCCATTGAATTTAAATTAATTTCGACGGGTGAGGTTGATTTCAGCTACGAGCTCTGTAATATAATCTATTCAGTATGTAAGTTGAGGTACGACTGTATAAGACAACCTATTTTATGTGTCTTATACAGTATGGTGGTACCTCCATTTTCGCATCCCCCAATTTTCGTATAATTCCTTTTGCAACCAAATCCATCTCGGTTATCGTACCCCCAAACATTCTGCGTAAAAAAATAGTCTATTTGCTCACCCATCATTCCTTGGAATGGAGTGCCCAAACAAAGCATCCTACGCATTGGTGACTGCAAAATAAGCCGTCATGGGGCCAAAGAAAATTGTAAGTGGCAGCACTTGACTAGAGAAGGTGAGAATTAAGAAAACATTTAGAGCAAAGTACAAAGCTTGGCTTTCCATTTGTTTTCAATAAAGGTAAACGAAAAGGTAACATATAATTTAGTCGTTTATATGTATTCTGCATTGTTTTCACGCAAAACTATAATTATTCTGTATAAAATGTGTTTTTGTTAATACAGTACTTTTGGATGTCGGTAATGGAAATTATTCAATTTATTCAAATTCAAATAATTTCTTAAGGGAAAAATTTATTAGTTTTTTTTTACAATTCGGTCTTTGTCCACAAGCGATGCTGAGATCATTATCCATGCGTTCGTTACATCTCGTCTCGATTACTGTAACGTTTTATTTTCGGGCCTCCCTATGTCTAGCATTAAAAGATTACAGATGGTACAAAATGCAGCTGCTAGACTTTTGACAAAAACAAGAAAGTTTGATCATATTACGCCTATACTGGCTCACTTGCACTGGCTTCCTGTGCACCTAAGATGCGACTTTAAGGTTTTACTACTTACGTATAAAATACTACACGGTCAAGCTCCTGCCTATCTTGTCGATTGTATTGTAGCATATGTCCCGGCAAGAAATCTGCGTTCAAAGAACTCCGGCTTATTAGTGATTCCCAGAGCCCAAAAAAAGTCTGCGGGCTATAGAGCGTTTTCTATTCGGGCTCCAATACTTTGGAATGCCCTCCCGGTAAAAGTTAGAGATGCTACCTCAGTAGAAGCATTTAAGTCTCATTTTAAAACTCATTTGTATACTCTAGCCTTTAAATACACTCCCTTTTTAGACCAGTTGATCTGCCGTTTCTTTTCTTTTCTTTTCTACTCTGCTCCCAACCCGGGGTGGACCGCTAGCCTGTCCATCGGATGGGGACATCTCTACGCTGCTGACCCGTCTCCGCTCGGGATGGTTCCTGCTGGCCCCACTATGGACTGGACTTTCGCTGATGTGTTGGACTTTCACAATATTATGTCAGACCCACTCGACATCCATTGCTTTCGGTCTCCCCTAGAGGGGGGGGGGGGGGGGGGTTACCCACATATGCGGTCCTCTCCAAGGTTTCTCATAGTCATTCACATTGACGTCCCACTGGGGTGAGTTTTCCTTGCCCGTATGTGGGCTCTGTACCGAGGATGTCCTTGTGGCTTGTACAGCCCTTTGAGACACTTGTGATTTAGGGCTTTATAAATAAACATTGATTGATTGATTGATTGATTGAACTTACAGAAGAGATTACTATTGAAAACAGAGGCAGCAATGTATTCGGGTCAAAGTTATAGCTCTGTACATAGGTAAAGTAATTTGCCCTTTTTTTGGAGTATTAACAATGTCTAGCAAACGCTGTGTCCGTTAACAATGTTAAAAAGATACTTTAAAAACGAAAAATTCCCTGCTCCTAGTTTCCATTATACTCTACAGGAAGATTGTTATGGTAAACCAACAACTCAGAACTCTTCGAATAGCATCCTGAAGAAGAAAACCCTTCACACCTGAAAAACAAAAGCTTATGAGAGTGGAGTTCCGAAGGTACGACAACAATCATCTTTAACATCATCAGACACCTGAGCGTGCTTGTTTATATTCATCCCGATAACCTCACCATTTTCCTGGGCCATCTGCAGCTCTGCAGCTGCTCACATGAACTCGTACGGCTGAGAGTGGGCCATACAGATGGTTCACAACAGCGGCCTGCCCAAATATATTATGATGTACACCGCTGACCCGCTTCACCTTGAAATCATTAGTGCGCTCTGAGACGGGTGCAGGGCAGCAGTGCGAGTACAGGTAATTTCACCCTGACTCTTCCGTATCTTGGTGAGGGCTGCCCCGTGTAGCGTCATGCATTATGTATAACTTTCATCTCACAATTCAACCCCGAGCACTTAAAACATGCTCACACACTGTAGTTTGGGGTAAAAAGCTTCTCGACAAGCATTGTGTAGCAATGTTTTTATTCCGTTTTAAGGATATTGACGTTCCCTATACAGAGCTGTCATAAAATCTAAACCTTCTCATTACAGTTTTATTGATGACGCTCCACCAAAAGTGACCATTTGGTGTAAAAGGACGACTCTACTCCTCCATTTTCAGGCACAATGGCATCATAAATGTCATTATGTCAGCTCGTCTGCTCTTTCATGCGCATCTAAAGCATAAAGTTGTTCAAAAAGGTAGTGAATGTTCATTCATAGCATCGCACTTTTAGCTGCATCTATGGGTTAACCCTCTATGACTGACAAGCAATTACAAGCAGCCCAGTTTAAGCCAATTATTAAAAATGAAAACAAAATTAGAAGTGACATTTTCTAATCAAAACATCTTTGAAAACCCGATCCTAAAGGGGCTTGATACACCTCCTGCTTCAGACAACTCATTTGCATTATGGTCCGTAAGTGACACTAAGTGAATAATTATGGTAATATCTGCTTGCTATTTAGGTGGTGGTTGAAACCATAAATCAATACACTAGGAGTTTAACACCGATACAAAATAGCTTGTGTTGCTATTCAGAGAATGATGGCGTGTGTTGAGTTATTTTTATTCTGTAGTAAATCTACGCTGGTATACAAGCTGTACACTGACTAATACTCTGAAGTATATCCACGTTTCATATCTACAGTATTGTCCCTTGAGAAAATGTGTCGCAATCGGTGACATGTGGTGAGGTTTATGGCCGGTGAGGCACCGACAAAGTTACAAAGTACATGCAGCTGTCCTTTTCCAGGAAAAGCTCAGTCTCTTTGTTGGATACACTGTCTACTCTTCCATATTAGCACTCAGACACATTCATAAATACAGCAAGACATACACTACCGTTCAAAAGTTTGGGGTCACATGGAAATGTCCTTATTTTTGAAGGAAAAGCACTGTACTTTTCAATGAAGATAACTTTAAACTAGTCTTAACTTTAAAGAAATACACTCTATACATTGCTAATGTGGTAAATGACTATTCTAGCTGCAAATGTCTGGTTTTTGGTGCAATATCTACATAGGTGTATAGAGGCCCATTTCCAGCAACTATCACTCCAGTGTTCTAATGGTACAATGTGTTTGCTTATTGGCTCAGAAGGCTAATTGATGATTAGAAAACGCTTGTGCAATCATGTTCACACATCTGAAAACAGTTTAGCTCGTTACAGAAGCTACAAAACTGACCTTCCTTTGAGCAGATTGAGTCTATTCTTGTTCTTAGAAATGAAGGCTATTCCACAAAATTGTTTGGGTGACCCCAAACTTTTGAATGGTAGTGTACAAATAAAGAAACCTTGTATAATGGTAATGATGATGTCACCCTTACAATAAATACATTACACCAGGGACGTGCGGTCAGGGTGGGCAGGTGACTCACTTGTTCTAAAACTGGGGCTGTCAAGTGATCGTTGTTATGATCTGTGATTTATCAGGATTGATCCCAGGTTATTTGCTTGCACAAATACAATTTGCTTAAGAAAATACCCCAATATTTGGATACAAATGCAATTTGGTATTCCAACATGTTATACAGGAATTATTTTTTTTATGTTTTACTGAACTGCAATTCATTGATTTGCTCAAAACTTGGCGACAGTAAGTATAGTAAGAATTAAGAGCACATTTCTAAAGTCTCTGCAATAATAAAGCAAACTAGTTACAGCTGTACAGCATATTAATAGATAATGTCATTAAGACACCCACAAACAACTTTACACAGTGCACCATACATAACATTTAATCTTCCTTAGTTTAACCAGTTGTTTTAAACAAATGTTAGACCAGATGTGACATGTCGCGCTGCTATTTATTTTTTGTGTGTGTGTGTGTGTGTGTGTGTGTGTGTGTGTGTGTGTGTGTGTGTGTGTGTGTGTGTGTGTGTGTGTGTGTGTGTGTGTGTGTGTGTGTGTGTGTGACGAGAAGCCAGTGTGTTGGCAAGAGGAGACAAGACGGTTGTCAATAAAAGACACACCTCTCGATTCCTCCGTTATGGTCTGTTTTTTCTGCTGGGCTTCATCGGATTACAAAACCTCGGTTAACAAATAAGCTTATTTGCCTTTTTGGATGACATGGCCAATCTCTTTTTTGTACAAACTATCTCTAGTTTCTACGACGTTAGTTGGCCACATGAACGACATCTTGCAGCACTTGGCCTGCACAGGTGTGTCCTACGTGCGGTTGTTGTCCATTTTGAAAAGGCATTGTTTAAATAATCTAAATGCAGATAAACTCAGCCAGCATACTATGTTGTCCTAGCCTTCATGCTAACAATGCCATCCTCATGTTCACGGTTCGCTTTAAGATGCTATTTTAAACGACATGTGCGCCGATGATAAGACAGTTTGTTGCAGCAATACTAACTAATTACCTCAGTTTTATCAAAAGTTATTTCAGAGTTTGTTTTGAAGGGCGCAGAGCACATGGCTCTATCACCACACTGGCGTGTGACATTATCACTGCGGTTAATCTTAATTCATTTATGGTAACGCAATACTTTAATTTTTAACATGCGTTAACTTTGACATTGAATTTTTACACCATGAATTTATATGCTACAGAATCTACAGAATGTTTATTGTATTTATTGCAAGCATCGCATCATTATTATTGCTAATAGGACTAAAAATACAAAAAAAAAATCATACTATGAGGCTGTGTAGTATGAATTGTGGTGGCGTACATGAGCTAGAAGTCGCTTGTTGCTACCATACTAGGGCAGGGCGATATGGCCTTTTATTAATATCTCGATATTTTTAGGCCATGTCACGATACACGAGATATATCTCGATATTTTGCCTTAGCCTTGAATTAACACTTGATGCATATAATCACATCAGTTTGATGATTCTATGTGTCTACATTAAAACATTCTTGTTCATACTGCATTAATATATGCTAATTTTAAACTTTCATGCAGAGAGGGAAATCACAACTAAGTCAATTTACCAAAACTGTATTTATTAAACATTAAGCAGTGGCACAAACATTCATGTCATTTCCAAAACAGACAGTGCAAGATTGTCAGAGACATTTTAAAACAAGCTATTAGTGCACTTTTGTGCATGATGTCACTAAGATGATGTATCAAAACACTAAATTAAAGTGCACTTTTTGTACAGAACGCCACTACAATAGTTTAAAACCAATAAAGTGCACTTTTGTGCATGATGTCACACAAGATATTTCAATAACTGTCAAATAAAAATGAGCTGCATAATAGGAAATCAAATAGTGTATGTCATTCGCTATGTGGTAGGTTCCTGCGGACGTTATCTCCTTCTGTTGTTGACTATTTTTTTCATACGGTGTTGATCTGGAAATGGAAGACGCCAGGCTCAATTGGATCAGTGCTAGTGGCTTTGGCATTTTGTTGGTGTGACCGGACATGCGGAGTTTCAAGCACTCTTCATTCTCTAGCGGGTGACTTTTCAAATGATGCTACAAATTAGTAGTGCTGCTACTTTTTGTAGCAACGCTTTTGCCGCATATTTGACATATTACAGTTGTCTGTTCAACATCTTCCTGCTTGAACATCGCACGGAGAAAAACCCGCGATATATAGAGTATATTCGATATATCGCCCAGCCCTATACCATACCTTATTCTTTTACAGAAAAAGCCAGACTTTAGTTTAAAAAAAAAAAACACAATACACATGTTTTAATTATCTGTAAAATTAAAATGGTAGGAAAATGTACAACAGGGATTCAGAACAAGAAATACGGAAGTATGATGTCTTTCAAATCCGTCCAAAAAACATGGCAGATGTTAATTTGGGCATTGCTGTGGCTCTAACAATTTAAGCAGTTAGCGTTCACATAAATGCTATGAACAAATCAGCAATTTTGATTTCAAGTTGAAAATGGCTTCAGAGTGCAAGACAGGCACAGCATGTCATTAAGATCATTGTTACCGTAAGCTTGGCAAGGGAGATAATGCATCCGATAATGGGGGTCACTTATGTGACAGTGGAGGGGGTGACAACAAAAGGTATGGACAGATAATTTCTTGAAAGATGGAGAGATCATTAAAGATGGATAAACAATGCACTGGAGGTAAAATTGAAGACCCCATTATTCTAAATGATAGCGGCCCTTATTAGAAAACTGAAGGAAAAAAAAGACAATCTTATCAACTTATCTTCTAGCCTTAAATACAGTGGTACAGTTTCACTAAGGGCCAAACATACAGTGGAACCTATAAGGTCAAACATGCTGTTCAACCTTCGATTCGTTTTATTTTGAACTTGTTTTTACTATTATAATGTCAGATACAAAAATAACATAGGCAGTAATGAGTAAGAAATAATTGCCATTATGATAATGTCAGATACAAAAAGAACCTAGGCACTAATTAGTAAGAAATAATTGTCATTATGAATAAATTAATAATGAGCTGGTAACAACTAAGCTAATGGGGAACCTCTATTGTAGCAGCTGTATGTTAGGTGCCTTGCTTGAGGGAATACAGTATCAATGTTGTTTAAGAAGCTTGCAGCTCTCCAGCAACTAGCCCTTATCAGTGTGTGTGTGTGTGTGTTTGTGTGTGTGTGTGTTCTTGTATTTCTACACTTCTTGAAACATCAACAAGGAAAAGTACCTTCCATATGAGGACCGGTGAACAGGTGAGGACCGAAATCATGGTCCCAATACGGAAAACCAGTGCATCTAATGGAGAATGTCTCATTTGCACCCCTGGTGGTGAAATCTATCAAAATGAGGGTGGTCCCAAAAAGGAGGGATTTTTCAAATTGACTGTGTGTCGGTTTTAAAAGTGTGCCACCTCTGGTCAACATTAGAAATAACAAGTGTGTGTACAAATTTGAAGTGCTCCCCCTCTGGCCAACATATGTAATAACAAGTGGCCAACATTAATAACAAAAAATAAAATATGTATATAGAGACATACTGTAATAACTTGAAGTAAATAATGAAGATTAAAAACCAATTACAAGAAAATAAAAACAAAACTACAAATTGTATTTTTTATATTTCAGACACTTGTGGTTTAGGGCTATATAAATAAACATTGATTGATTGATTGATTGATTGATATTTACATAGAATATATACACATATATACACACATATACATATATATACACACACATATATATATATATATATATATATATATATATATATATATATATATATATATATATATATATATATATATATATATATATATATATATATATATATATATATATATATATATATATATATATATATCAGTAATGTTGTAAATACAAATCTTTATAAATCTAGAAAGGATGGTCCTTAAGAGATAGGCATTTTTCGGAGGTCTCAAGTAGGTAAATACAAGAATGTGTGTGTGCGTGCGTGGGTGGTGGCGGGCATCTCGTTATAATTTGAAGCATGTCTATAAAGTATTTTTAAAGATAGGGATATAGCATGTCTTTCAAATGAGTTATTTATCAGGGGGGAAAACTCTTAGGCTACTTCTGAGTGACACTACAGCAAACAACATGAATTGTAATACGAGTAATGTAATGTAATGTAATGCCACTTATTCGTAACAGAGACGTCTCCTGTTAAAGCTTTTGTGCAGAAAGAGGGATTGCCTTAAGTGCATAGATTAAATCAGTTTTCTTGCCACAGAACAAGATTCTGATGATATTTCCTCACAATTTTCCTCAGATGTTGCTACCATCCTGAGTAGAGGAGGTACAGCGAAGAATACATTTTTAAATTTACTATAACACAATAAAACATAATCAAACTACTAAACAGTGTTAATGCAAAAGGCAGGCATGAATTAATGAATAAAAACATCACAGCATGTCGTGGGCAGTATTGGATCCCATGCCCGCAAGCTCAGAAAACTTTGACATCATGAGAAATACGACTGGACACTTCATAGGGGCTTTAAAGGGGATGCTTTGGTTATTGTTTTTGGGCCTGAGTTTATCTTTAACTCTTTTTGCAGAAAAAGTCCAACATTGTGCTGTTTGGGCTGATATATTTTGCACTTTGAGTTTGAATTCATGAAACCATGGCACTGTTATTAAGTGCAATAAAAACAAGCTTACACACAACAGGGAACAATTATGCACAATTTAATTTGTGTAGATGCCTGTCATTTGGCCTTACAGAAATGACTTCATTCCTCCATGTGTTTTTATTTTATGAGGATCACCTGCTGCCAAGAACCCACACATAAATTGTAGCTATGCCTCCAGGTTCAAACAATACAGCCGAAATAGTTTGGCATATGTGTAATTGCCATGGGAGAGTAAATGAGTGTTGTTCTTGAACGAGAGACAGCAGAAAAGACAAACAACCAACTACATAAAGAAAATCCATATAGTTGTGACTGTCACTGTATTGAATGCAAACAGGGGTGCTGTTTCATGCTGACATCACACAATAAAGTTGGAAGCAGCAGGACGTAGTAATATTGCCAGGTGTACAAGGCGTACAAAACAGTGCACATTGAAATCAATTGAACTCAATTTAATCTGTTTGTGTTACCCCCAAAACACCAACATTTTAAATGTAACATGCCTTTTAACAAGAAAAACTAACTTTTAGATAATATTGTATGAAAAAAAAAATACAATATTCATAAATAAGACAGATAATATATTCTGTATTATCAGAATCACCAGCTTCCTTACATTAAATATATTAGTGTTTGTTTTATTGTCCTCCTTTTTCTGTTGGTGCTACAAATGCCAAAATTCCCCCACAGAGAGGAATAAAGGTTTCTGAAGACAATAGAATGTACTACAAAACTACAGTAGTTTTATAAAGTAATCAATGTACCCCTGTCAAAGGGCAGAGAGTTTGGACAAGAAGTGCTGCTCTAAATGTTGATCATTTATACTTGGGAGAAGAGATTTCTAAAGTTTGTTGGACACCATCAGCAGTTTCTTCATAATTTCATAAGATAAATATCGGCCAATTTCGCTGGTACCTCTTCCTTCAGTACGGTGCCGATTCTGCTGGCTAGCATTTCTAGCAAGGAAAACCGGATGTTGGGGCGGATCTTACGGCGTTCATTTGACATTTACTACGCGGGGAGGCTATTAACTCAAATTTATGCTTGCAACTTAAAGTGGAACTGTACTTTTTTGGGAATTTTGCCTATCGTTCTCAATCATGATGAAAGACATGACGACGGATGGATTTTTTTTAATGCATTCTAAATATTAAATAAACATAAATAAAAGTCTGCTTACAGCGGAGCCAATTGAATCTCCACTATTCTGCCCCAAAAATCAGATAACCATTCAAAAAGCGCCAACAATACTCAATTTACATTTCCTGAATTTAATATTACCCCAGTATAAGTAATATTGTTATTTGTAAGCGTTAACACAGACAAACTATTTATAACGGCGCTGATATCACTTCCGTGTCTCCCTATGTTTACATTGTGGAGTGGTCTGCTGTTTCCTCGCTCCCTGTAAGTTTATTGTTGATCATAAATCATGCATCTAACCTGGACAGTAGATTGCTGAGAATATACTCCGACAAGTTGGGACACTTTGACAGCCATTTAGAACATGGAACTGGCGAGGACGACACGAAAAGCGCTTGTTACTCCCCCCCCCCGACTCATCTAAATGAGAAAATATGAACATCCAAGCAGTCGGCATCCCAGTGACAGCAGACATTTTACAGTAAGTGATGTTTTATTATGTTTGCTGTCTCTCATGAATTCTGTAGTGAGCAGTAATCGGTGACGTAGAAAAAAAAAAAAGGTTGTGATGCGTTTTTGAAATTAATACGCCGTTTATGCTTAAAATGATCAAAATACGTTAATATTAAATGTTATTATAAATGTGCCCGTTACTACATTACTGCTCCCCAAGGGGATGGGACAAATGCAGAGGACGAATTTCACCACATCTAGTGTGTGTGTGACAATCATTGGTACTTTAATCTTTAATCTTTAAACATATATACTTACATCATGTATATAAAACCTCAATGGAGATGTTTGGATGTTTTTAAGGGGCTCCATAGGCAGAATTGAACGTCTCCCATAGGCTCCATTGTAAGCGGACTTATGATTGCATTTATTAAATATTTAGAACTAAAAAAAAAACATCCATCGTCTTGTCTCTCATAATGATTGTGAACAAAAGGCAAAATTCTAAAAAAAAGTGCAGTTCCCTTTTAAAGCATGAAGATAAGCCAACAGACAGCTCCTATCTCAAAATACTTATAAGTTGAGGTACAACATGCACAAAAATGTCACCCCTATTACTGAAATAGTGTGTCTCCATTGATTTTAGATAACAGTGTGTATATTAAAAAAAGGAAAGTGCTTGTCTGGTTTTTTTATGTATAAAAAAAAACCTAAGCTAGAATATAGTAATGTACAAATACTGTCCTTTGAAGGATTACAATAAAAACAATATATATGTACAGTATGTTGTAAAATTTCAGGCAAAGGTAGTTTTGAAAAATTGGCTCATTTGAAATGATAAAAACTGATTAATAGAGAGTGGTTTCCTGTGAGGGCTGCACGAGTTGAAAAAAATCCCAATAAAATGTTTCCTCCAAAAACTGCAATTGTGATTTTTTTAGATCTTACACATTTAAACGCATAAAACTGCTGGAAAGTCGAGTGAAGGAAGTCTTCTTACTCGTAGACTGTCAATTAACAATTGTCTCAAATTGCCAAAGATTAAAACAATATGCAATAATCTGTTTTAAAAAAATATTTGGGTTTAAGTAGACAGCGCCTTCTTCTGGACTACTGAAAATCTGCTTTGCGGAGACTGAGCTTTTGTCTATATCCCGTTGCTGAACCGATGAAATAACCCCAAAAAAACTATACAGTGACCTGAGGTCTTGCTGCCGTAATGGATGTTTGCTTACACCGTCTTAGGCCGCTTGTCGTAGCCTCTTCGTCGTCCAACCGTTTCAAACTAAGTTGACAGGCCTCGTACTCACTGCAGAAGTTCCCTCAGCCATTTTACACAGTCACCATGAAAACTTTTTGTAGATACTGGACAGTGGTCTTTGTCATTAGCGCACTAACTGCATCGGCTGCAGCACACAAAAACTTGTTTCCTGTAACGACTTGGCCACCGGGCCAAGAACGCGTGGCTCAACAATTCTGACAGGTGAACAGGGCTATCAATAAAATGCTGAAGACGGAGGAGAGAAAAAAAAAATTATAAAAAAAACAAGCAACCCCCTCACATTCATAGCTTTTTGGCAAAACAAAATTACTCCTTGATATTTATTTTATGTAAATTATTAAGTTATTTTTACGGCATTTTTTGGGAAAACTGACATTTTTTGTCGCTGAGGTAAAAAGATTAGTACTGGGGTATTCAATGTTGTAGTTTATTGTGAATGTGCTAATGAATTAGACAGGAGTCATTGGCTATAAGGTATTACGACTTAGGATGTGAACATGCATCAGAGTTGTGGTTTGACTTCAACTTTGTAAAAGCTATTGCTGGGATTACTTTTATATATATATATTTTTTTTAGACTTGAGGAATTTTGTGGAATACACAGTACAGTATCTTGTACTCATCTGATGCTGTTCTCTCGTGGACGTGCTAAAATACCAAGCAGCATTGACGTCTTTAAAGTACACAAGCAAGTCAACATTGATGTTAGCTTTGTTGTTTATTTGAAGGCAGCTGGATCAGATGATTTATTTGGGCAAGTCTTATTTACTTGACTATGGAACATGACTGCTTTGACTTACAAGAGGGAGAAAGAGGCGAAATCCATGCAAACACACCAGATAAGTCTAAACAAATCATAACATGCCTTTCATCGTTCTATAGCAGCGATGACATTATTTTTTGAATAAGTAAATACGATCTGCAACAGCTTTGAGGCTTAATCCTCCTAGTCATTGCAAACTTTCTTGCCCTGGGACTTATAAAGGAGGGTTCTTGTTATGTTAATGAACCTCACGTGTTTAGATTTGAAATGTTTTGTTTCTTAATATACAATACCATAAAGCCCCGGTATGGTGCATTGCTATACACTGTGTGAATACGGAATATAAAAAAGTAGGAACGAAGTGGGCGCAATAAAAAATAGCAATCAAAATAATGTTGTCCAAGTTATGCTAATTATTTGTGCAATGTAAATTATGTGGTTATGTAGTTTAGGAGAGTGAGACGTCAAATATAATTAATGAACTTAAACATATCCATGCATTATCTGCCTCGTTTTACATTAAATTACTGTGTATGTCAGTATTCTTGCATTCAATTGTGACTACCAGTATACTTATCCTATATCTATTTCTAAACTAAAGTAACAATTGTATTATGTGTGCTCCGTGTGACTGAAGCATTAGACAAATGCATAATTCATATTTATAAAGCTCCCTGCTAAGATGTAGCCGCATGTTTGTCGTGACTGATGTGCCGTAATAAGTGTTGGCATGGCGACAGCAAAAGGCTACATACTGCATTAGTAAATTATTTGTCCTTGTTATTATTCTCACTGATAAATAATGGATGGCGATAAAGATTACTGAGCTGTGTTCTACATGAAACAGCTCTGTTGTACACTTCCATGGCCTTGCTCTCTTCTATCGTACCTCAGCTTGTGAGGAATTAATCTTTGATAATGTGCAGCGGGATGCTGTAGCATTTCACTATTAGACCGCTGCTACCTTACAAGCAAAGATGACACACTCACCCTCGGGCGCGTCGGCATCACAGACCCTTGTCGTGCCAAAAGAAGCATTCCCCGACGTAAGGCCTGATGAGGGATTCTGATCGAAACAAAAGAGGAAAAAATAACATTAAAAGCATTAGATAAACGTGTATGAGGCTGAATCGTGAAAACAGAGCCATTCAATAAAAAAACCATACTACTTTACTGATTATACCAGGAATTCACACGATGCCACTCCAGTGGAACCTCCAAATACGAACCCCTCCTTACAATAACTTTTTTCATAAACAAACCACTGACAAACAAAAATATGCTTACGCATATGAACCTTTTCTCCACAAACAAACTTTTCTGTGCAGTATGCCGGGCAACATTTTTGTGTAGGCTCAGTCAACAAAGCTCAGTTTAGTGCTGAGCTCCTTTCCAAATAAAGCAATGGCAACAGAAGTTACAATCAAATTGTAATGTAAATGTTCCTAGGTGCAGGGGGAACAGTTTAAGTAAGACAGATAACAGACAGCGATCCGGGCTGCTAAAGTTTAAATAAAGTTAAAGTAAGCAAGTGTACAGCTCTAACCGTCACTCCTACTCAGTGGCCTAGGGGTTAGAGTGTCCGCCCTGAGATCGGTAGGTTGTGAGTTCAAACCCCGGCCGAGTCATACCAAAGACTATAAAAATGGGACCCATTACCTCCCTGCTTGGCACTCAGCATCAAGGGTTGGAATTGGGGGATAAATCACCAAGAAATTATTCCCGGGCGTGGCCACCGCTGCTGCCCACTGCTCCCCTCACCTCCCAGGAGGTGAACAAGGGGATGGGTCAAATGCAGAGGACACATTTCACCACACCTAGTGTGTGTGTGTGACAATCATTGGTACTTTAACTTTAACTTTAACTAAAACTGACTACTAGACAGTCCCTGTAGAATTTCGCAGGCTTTTTTTGTGATTATCACAAATTAAAATGCCTGAGTTTGCGGCAGCTTTTTCAGAAAGTTGCAGCAAATGTTGCAAAGTTTTGACGATTTTTCCCCCCAATAAGATTGA